>NC_089500.1:176569-476569 GCF_036850765.1 Saccopteryx bilineata
AGAGACAAAGAGACATGTACAGCATGCCCTGAACTCCCCGCAACAACAAAAAACACAGTGCACCATATTCGTAGAGTGTAAAGCCAGGAGCCACGGCCAGGGCCACTATCACAGCAGCCTTCTGGCCTATGCAGGTTCGCATTGGATTCGGACAGTCGGTAAAGAAACAACGGAGCCAAAAGCTGATGGGCCATAGTCTTTAATCCTAGCTTGTGTGACATTCGAATAAAAACTATAGAATACATTAATAGGCTTGGGAAAATAACTTAAAAAGGAACTGGTCCAGTAAGTACAGCACATTCCCGGAATAGATGAGACCAGACTCCCAGGATGAATAAGACAGATGAGTCCTAGAGATAGGGAAGTCGTTAGACTCCCAGGATGACTAGGAGCTGATGAGTCCTTGAGATAAGGAAGTCGTAAAAACTCCTAAGATAGTTTATGTGACCACATCCTAGGGGATAGATAGGGACATTTCCAGCTGGGGGCTTTCAACTGCATAACTGGTTACTAAGGCACATGACTAAAAATTTAATTTGGAGGAGCCAATTGCTAAACGCCAAATCCGCTTCTGTATGAACTGCTTGCTTGCTACGCTATAAAAACCCCTAGACTGTAGGCGCTCGGTGTGGCTCTTGTTACTATCCATTAGAGTCCACCCCTGCGCAGGTTTATTTTCCTTTGTTTTGTTCTCTAATTCTTTTGGCCATAAAGATTTGTCTTAAACTCTCCAAGCGTCTCCAGTGTCTGTTTTACCCAGCGAGTGCTACACTTGCACTTGGCGGGCAAGCAAAAAACACACACTGGGCTTCAAAACCCACTCACATTCAGTGCTCACAAAGCTACTGACTTATCCAAGTTTCCTAGAATCAAAGGTTTCTAGCTCACCAGCCTTATTCTCCTCAGTTCCCCCTTCCTTATTCCAGATATAAACTCTACACAAACTGGCATCTCACTCAGTACTCCACCATCTTGGCTGCTTCTCCTGGCCACATGGCCTCTTTCTGCTCTCTGCTCTGCTCCCTCTGCTCTCTCATGCTAATCATCCCAGGAACCAAGAGAGTAAGCTCCTGTTCTGCCCCTATTTTATAGTGTAGAAATCCAAACCTTTAATCCAATATACAAACAAGGAAGTCTCTACTACAGTCACTTCTCTGAGGCATGATTGCATTGTACCGCCCCACATCAAAAAGGGTGGGAAAGGCTTAATCCCAAAACCAAGCCCCAGGCTACAACGATCCTGCCTGCCCCCAATACACATTAATATCACCTTGGCAACGGCCTCCACGTGGGCAGCGTTACTTTAACAAAGTGAGCATAATACATTTTATCTGCCCAACAATCCACCCCTATGCTCACTTTACTACCCACAATCTATACCACTGGCATCCCTGTGCAAGGAAATTAGAACATTACACAAATTACAACAGCAAAAATCAAACAGTTTCAACAATTACAAAGGTACACTTCACCAGTCTCTGAGCACTTTGCCCAAAGCGCAAAATGTCCTCAGCCTTCTTCCTAGCCACAGGAAAAGCTTCCCGGGGCAGGGGAGTGCTTCCAGCAAAGCCGCCCCCCACCCCCATCAGGGTATTTCACATTGTCCAAAATCCGTAAATCCATCCAACAAAGGAGTCAGTGCCCACTCCGGTCGTAGTCCAGGAAATCAAGTCCACGCACATGGGGCATCAGCCACCCCCCCTCATTCCTGCCATCCTGGCAGGTCTTACACTGTCCCAAAGAGGGCCACATGGCAATGGCAGTCAGCATTTCCATCTCTGCTCCGGAGAGCAAGATAGCGTTCAACCAAGTGTCCCAAAATCGCAGACCTACCAGAGCCATAGTAGGTGCTCCTTCCAGCTGCGCTTTTACCTTCTGGAGACTGCGGATTGCAACTCCAGCCCAATTCTCCTCATCCTCCAAAGAGGAACTAGAAACATCAGCTCCCGCTGCCGGGCTCGAACCCCAGGTCACTGCCGCCTTCTGCTCCGCAGACCTTGCAGCTCCAGACCCAGCCTCAGCTTCAGCTTCAGCCTCAGCCCTGGCCTCCTGCCGCTGCTGGCTCTCCACCACATCCAGGGCAATATGCAACTCACGAACCTGTGAATCCTCCTCCAGCAGCTGCTCCATTTCCAGGCGAATCTCGCAAACCTGGTCGGCCTCCTCCTCCAGCACTTCCTCCAGCTCCAGGGTCAGCATCTGTTTTTCCCACGTTTGCTCCAGCTCCTTCCACTGCTCGGTTTGCAGGTCCTGGGCAGCCTCTTCCACAGAGCTCTCGGTTTCCTCATGCATGGCTGTAAAAGTCAGCCAGCCTACAGTCCCCAAAAGGACAGCCATGGGGAACCATAACAGCAGCCAGTCCTCTACTCCACCACTCAAAGGTGGTGGTGGCTCCTTGCCGATCTGTATCAAATCCTGCCACAGACTATGCCAAATGTAAAGCCAGGAGCCACGGCCAGGGCCACTATCACAGCAGCCTTCTGGCCTATGCAGGTTCGCAATGGATTCGGACAGTCGGTAAAGAAACGGCGGGGTTGGAGGATGGTGGGCCATCCTATTTATTGGTGTCTCACCAAGACAGGCAAACCACAAAAGAAGACAAGGGAAAAGCAGAAAATCAGCTTTTCCCATGAAGGGCAAGGGATCAGGGAAGCCCCTGCAATCGTAATAGCAGGAACTGAGTGAGCAAGCTCCTGGTCTGTCCCACTTTATAGAGTAGAAAACCCAAAGCCCTTAATCCAATATACAAACAAGGAAGTCTCTAATACAAAGTCACTTCTCTGAGGCATGATTGCACTGTACCGCCCCACATCAAAAAGGGTGGGAAAGGCTTAATCCCAAAACCAAGCCCCAGGTTACAACGATCCTGCCTGCCCCCAACACACATTAATATCACCTGGGCAACGGCCTCCACGTGGGCAGCGTTACTTTAACAAAGTGAGCATAATACATTTTATCTGCCCAACATAGAGCCTGATAGTCCCTTTCTCTCTCAAAAAAAAGGGAAAATATTCACCCTGAAGTCGTGTCAAACCATTATATTTTGATTTTTTTCTATCATTTACTTCATTATCTATCAAATTTACTTTCTGCTCCTTAGTGTTTGCTGCAGTCTGATATACTACAGCATTTTTTTCAATGCCTGCATATTTAGTGAGGTGAACAGAGAACTCTAGTCTCAGTTTCACAAAAATCCATTTCTTCTTCCTGCTAAAAGAACTGGTCAACAAACCCCCAACCCATAATCCCAGTCCCCAGAAACTCCTCTCTGGTTCTTTGACAATTGCCACAGAAAAATAAACAACATCTCACACCTCCACTCCTGGATGTGTCCAGTCCCAGGCTACTCCATGTACGGTTTCTTAATCTCTAGCAAAGGGAGTGTTGTAGTATCCCAGACTTACAGAATGAGAATCAGATTTTTAGAAAAATCCCAGATTATTTATATGCACTAAATGTTGACAAGTTTTCTTTTTTAATTATTTATATCTGAGAATATGGATATGTAGAAATTCTACCAGTTACTAAATTTAACTCCTCATATTGGAAAGACAAAATCCACTAAATGCTTTTTGTCAGCTGTTTTAACTCATCCGTGACTTTTTAAGTTATTAGTGACAATCAGGCCACATAGTTTTGATCTCCCATAATCCCAAACTTCCCCTGCCATCAGTAAAATTTTTAAATGATGTAGAAATTTTTATTCCAAAGGGTGGCAGTTTTCGGGGTGCTCTTACATATGAGTAACCGGAAATATGATGTACACCATGCTATACATTAGGCTAGGCCACAGTATATCAGAGATAAACCAAAGTTTGTGAAGGGAGGGAGTCTGGGGAGACCCATGACAACACAGTGGGTCTTGATGAGCACACACCCCAGAAACCTCAATCCAGGATTGGAGGTCCAGCAGACAATTGAGTAAGGTCCCAACCGATGGGCTGAACACGTCAGCACTCTTTGCGGGCTCTATGACTAAGTGAACTGCTTCATAATTATGCTTTTATTTCCTCATTTGAACAGCAGGGTTATTATATGAGAGTTAAATGAGATGCTACATGTTAAGCACGAACACAAAACAAAGGCTTGACATAAGTCAAAAACCATGGCGGAAACACGTGTTCTCTGTAGGCCTCAGTTTCCTCATTCATTCTATAAATATTACTAAGCACCTACTATCTGCTAAGCTCCATGCAAGGCACTGGGGATCCAGTGATAGTTAAAACTCAGTCCCTTTCACTTAAAAGCAACAAGTCAGGTGGAGAAGCCAAATAATGACTAAATGCTACAACAGAGAAAAACTTCTAGAGCAGCACAGTGAGATTAGGAACTCTGGAGACCCCAGATGCTAAAACGCTAAAACCACCTGTTCGTAATTTATTTATTATTATTTTTATCCCAAAGTTAGAAGTGGGAAGGCAATCACACTACACACATGAACTCGACCGGGATCCACCCAACATGCCCAGCACGGGGCAAAGCTCTGCCCAGCAAGGGGCAAAACTCTGGCCTTCTGGGGCATTGCTCTGTTGCAACAGGAGACATTCTAGCAACTTAGGCAAAGGCCATGGAGCCCTCCTCACCGCCCGGGGGCAACTTTGCTTTAATGGAGCTTCGGCTGCAAGAGGGGAAGTGAGAGATAGAGAGGAAGGAGAGGGCGAAGATTGAAGAAGCAGATGGGTGACTCTTCTGTGTGCCGTAGATGGGAATTGAACCCAGGACTTCCACACAATGGGCTGACGCTCTACCACTGAGCCAACCAGCCAAGGCCACCGCCTGTTTGTAATTTAAAGGGAAAACAGCAATGGTAAAAATAGTTGGAGAAAGAGATGAAAATAACATCTTCCAGAATTTTCTGATGACAACATTCTAGATTATTGAGGCTGTTTCTCCTGTTTTTGTGTTTAAGCCTTAGTGATTCCATAAAAGCTGGTTCACAAGACCAAGTCAAAGAAAACTTGGGTCTAGAAGAGTTCATCGGCATCCACTCTGGCTTCAGTGTGTCCAAGCTTTGGAAGGAAGACACAGAAATAAAGGGAATACAGGGAAGACAGCTGTGAAGCAGAAAACCAGAAGGTTGTATAGGCAGACCTCATTCTATTGTCTGTAGCTTCACTGTGCTTCACAGATGTTGGCCTATTTTTTTCTTTCTTTGAAAACTGAAGGCAAAATCCCTCCACTAGTAAATTTTGATTACAGCTGACTCTATTGCATGGTTGGTCTGGAACCAAACCAGCAAACTATCCAAGGTTTGCCTCTGATTATTTATAAGGTCTGGGGCTATATATCCTTACACTCATGCATTCACTCATTCAATGTAACTAAATCACATCATTTGGAAAGATCAGAAAGTTATCTTCCTTTCTGAGGCATAAGGGAGATCTCAACCCTCAAATAATTCCACTATCACCATCACAACTCACTTTTGTGTGCACTCAGCACCCGCTAGGGCAGGGGTCCCCAAACTACAGCCCGCGGGCCGCATGCAGCCCCCTGAGGTCATTTATCCAGTCCCCGCCGCACTTCCGGAAGGGGCACCTCTTTCATTGGTGGTCAGTGACAGAGCGACGCAAAGCGCAGCGTTGCTCACATACAGTACTACTTCCGGTGATGCGGGACACACGTGTCACGGCTCTGGAAGCGCGTCATATCACTTGTTACGGCTAGCAGTGACAAATATGGAACCTGATATTGACCATCTCATTAGCCAAAAGCAGGCCTATAGTTCCTGTTGAAATACTGGTCAGTTTGATTTAAATTTACTTGTACTTTATTTTAAATATTTTATTTGTTCCCATTTTGTTTACTTTAAAATAAAATATGTGCAGTGTGCATAGGGATTTGTTCATTGTGTTTTTTATAGTCTGGCCCTCCAACGGTCTGAGGGACAGTGAACTGGCCCCCTGTGTAAATGTTTGGGGACCCCTGCGCTAGGGCCTGAAGTTCCAATCACTACAGCCACAAAAGCTTGGCAACCTTCACAGGAGCCCTTCCCTCCCACTTGATGAACTCCTAGACATCACTCAAAGCCCAGTTTTAGGCTCTGCCTCTCTGAAGTATTCCCTGTGCCTGTAGAAGGGACTGTACCCCATCGAAATGCCTTCTTTAGGTATTCTTCTATTTTGTGAATGTTCCCCATTTAAACTGTCAGTTCCCTTAAGAGTCTTCGGGTTTTGCATTCCCAGCACTCAGCGCAGGATCCTGCACAGGGTAGGCCGAACGGCAGCATTTTCACAGAGGACAAAATGCAAGCCTCCTCCAGATGGACTGAGCAACTCAGGAACAAACAGGTCTCCCCGGTTGTGCGGACCCGGATCTGGGTCCATCGTTCTTTGCCACTAGCACCCCTGGAACCTGCACCAACTTGGCTGGGAAGACGAAGAGCGGAGGCTGAGTTTTCTAGAATGTTCAGAAAACGATGGCGAGAAACCAGATTCCGCCAGCGCGGCCTCAGGTGCGCATTTGGGCCAAGACAGCCTGGAGGTGAATGGAAAGACCAGCAGCACCAACAGAAGAGCAGTGCACGTGCACAAACACACAAATACATAAACACACACACACTCGCAGAAAGGCACACGGAGGCAGTGACAAGACAGGCAGCGACAAACCCTCCCCAAGCCCAAGAACGGTGCGCAGCTCAACAGAGAAATCTGGCCATTTTCGCAAAAACAGGACCACTGAGGCACTGGGTCCTTTTCGCACTTTAGACCCCACCCTGGCCACCAGCACTGGGAGGGCCGAGGAGCGACCTCAGAGCCCAGGCGGTGGCTTCTGCAGCTACCAAGATGAGAACTGGGCAGGGACGGTGCGGGGCGGGCACAGGGCAGGGGCAGAGCAAATGACGAGGGGCGTGGTGGATAGGGTGGAGCGGAAGTAGCGGGGCTGGACCACAGGAGGACGACAGGTGGTGTAGCAGACAGCGAGGGATGATTATGGCGTGGGGAGAGATAGTGAGTTGCGGAAAAAATCAGGGATGGCGTGGGGTAGGGGCAGGGCAGGACGGGGCGGTGATGCCCGTGGACACAAGGTGAAGAAGAGGGAATAAGGATTGGAGAGGGAGCCAAGGGTTTCTTAAGGCAGACTTTCTGCGATGTGTAGTGGGGTGCAGGGAGGGGCAAGGACAGCGAAGGGCGGGGACAGCAAGGGGCAGGGGAAGCATGGGGCAGAGCGAATCCACTCTGCATGTTAGAAAGAAGTGTTCAGAAAAGAGCCTGCTCGTGCCCTTTCTGTGAAAGGAAATTTTGTTTATGTCTCATGATCGTTGTGGTGAAAGAATCAGCATTTGGTACCTGACTGAAATTTGAGTTTAGAAAGAGGGAATCCTTGATTTGGAAAGAGATATTATTAAAACAAACACAAAAAAGGCCTGGCCTTGTTAATCCAAATTCGGAGGGACCCAAAACATGAAAGACAGAAATAAGGTCCGTAGTTTACACACCAAAGCTTTATTGTTTAGCTTGGCCAAGCAGCGGCAGCTCCGACAGAAATCTGAGGGAGAGCGCACCGGCCCTTTGTTCTACTTGGTTTTTATAGTTTTGTAAGTGGGAAGTACAGAAGCAAAAATTGCAATTAGGAGCCCCTTACCACTATTGGTTATAGTCATATGTCCTTTAACATGATAAGACCACGTTCAATTTGCAAGCTATACATCATTTTGGGGAAAACAAAGTTTACAAGCCAACACAATGGTAGAAAGATGTCTCTTTACATATTAAAGGCATT
Organism: Saccopteryx bilineata; assembly: GCF_036850765.1. Classification (NCBI taxonomy): domain Eukaryota; kingdom Metazoa; phylum Chordata; class Mammalia; order Chiroptera; family Emballonuridae; genus Saccopteryx; species Saccopteryx bilineata. The sequence goes on from NC_089500.1 coordinate 184,292, forward strand.
CCTATATTATCTAGTGTTTATCTGCTATCTCTCTGTCCAGAGTCACACACACATTTACATAGGAGAGGTAGTTTCGGTGGGGACAAATGCCCGTAAATGACTCATTGCTATAAGAAAAGGTTTATTTTGGCTTTTCTCTTCCTGCACCTGGCTAGCCATTCACCCCTTTCCCTACAGGTGTGGTGGAATGTCTGGGAATCCATGTTTTCCTCCCCTTGCATTTACAATACAATGCCAAGGGCCATCCTGGTTATGCCCATCACATAGTACAGAGACTATTTTCACAATTTCTCTGCACACCTTAATCCAAATTAATAAAATGTTCTCCAAGCCTCCTAAAATATTAATATTAATTCTGTAGCCTTTGGTACTTTACAACACCTGCGGGTGAAATGGCTCAGTGGCTCCTCAGCCTGTGGTCACGCAGTGGATAAAGCATCGACCTGGGAACATTGAGGCCCCCGGTTCAGAGCCCTACAACTTGTCTGGTCAAGGCATATATGGGAGTTGATGCTTCCTGCTCCTCTTTCCTCTCTCTCTCTCTCTCTCTCTCTCTCTCTCTCTCCCTCCCTCCCTCCTCTCTAAAATGAAAAAAAAAAAACCCAGAAAACAAAAATTAAAAAAACTCAAAAAAATACGTGTTACGGATTTGGATGTGAAGTGTCTCCCGGCACCCTGTCTGTGAGGGCACACAGTGTGCACGTGAAGACATAAATTTGTAATGTCACAAGAGGTGCCCGTTGGTGTTCTTAGAATCGGTTCTTAGTCTGAGTTGCGTGACATAGCTCTGGGAACAGGGATGAGAGTGTACTAGACTCTGAAAAAAACTTACATTTAAATGGGGGCTCATAACCTTCTGTAATGAAGCTATGGAGGCTTCAGGTAGGTCGTTCACTTTTGTTTGGTGGGATTGGCGCTTTTTTGAGGAGTCTTCACATAGGACTACGGGGGATGCATTTCCACTGGTCTGAATGGGGCCCGTGGTTCCCGCCAGCGTCCTAGACCAGTCACGAAATCTTAGTCGCGAAATCTTCGCAGTGAGACTGGGCAGTGTACAGGGCGTTTCTGTGGGAAGAGAGAAGCGAGGAAGGGTTTCAGTTGGGGTGGTCCCGAGGGAATCTGTGGGGGCCACCATGGCTGAGTGGGAAAGTCACAGGGAAGGGAAATAGGAGTCGGTGCAGGAGAGAGCCCGGAGCATGGTGCCCTCTGCTGCCTTGGGTGCAGGTCCTGTGGGAAGGGAGAGGGTGTGGAGGGGAAGGTGGGTAGGGAGGAAAAGAGAGGCATCCGCAAATTCCCTGAAAGTTCCCGAAAGGGGAGCAGCGGTGTGTCGCAGTGAGGAGGGTTATGAATGATCTGGGTCATGGGGTGACTCCTATGGTGGAGTCTAATAGAATATTGAAATGAGGTGGCCCAGGGGAAAGCTGTTCTCAGCTGGTTTTTTCAGTGTGTGTATAAAGACAGTATCCTCAGTTTGCTGCCCCTAGCCTTAACTGCATAGTGACTCTTTGAAGGTTTGGTGTTGATGTATTTGCAGTGAAGTGCTACCTCCGTGCTTCTCCTGCAGCCATGGCTCAAATGGATGAAATTGGCCCTGGGTGCTGACAGTGGCTCCATGGTGTTCAGGTAAGGCAATAAGAAGAGCTTGGTTGCTAAGCAACAGAGCAATGTCCCAGATGGTCAGAACATCACCCCCTAGTGGGCTTGTCGGGTGGATCACGTGTACGGGAGTTGGTCTCTCTGCCTCCCTTCCTCTTACTAAATAAAAGAAAATAATAGAAAAAAACAGCAGAGAGCCTTTGCCAGTTACCTCAGGTGGTTAGGAACATCCACCAGAAAAAACCAAGGTTGTGGATTTGATCCCCAGTCAGGGCATAACCAATGAGTGCACGGCTGAGTGGAACAACAAATGAATGTTTTTTCCCCCACTCCCTTCTCTCTCCTTTCTTCTCTCTGTCTCTCTATAAATCAATAAAAATTAAACACTGGCCAGATAGCTTCGTTGGTTAGAGCATCGTCCTGGACCTTGGAGGTTGTCGGTTTGATTCCTTGGTTAGGGCACATACAGGAACATCTTGATGTTTCTGTCTCTCTCTGCCTCTCTCTCAAAAACAACAACAAAGACAGTGGAGAGAACTAATTGTAAACCAAAGACTGTAGCCAGTTTCCTACTGTAAAACTCGGGGATTAAAAGAAGTTCGGTATTGCCCTACGAGGTAGCTCCGGTAGCTCCGAGCAGAAATCTCAGCTGCTGGGGCAGGAAAGCTGGTCTCGCCCACCCTCCCTGCAGCCTGCTGCGCGCTGGTCGGGGGACTGGTCAGGGGGAAAGAGCTGGCTTGAGGGTAAAGTTCTCATGCCAGGCACTGCCCTTTCCCCAGAGAAGCCACCGGCCTGTGCAGGAGACACAGGGCATCCCCGCAAGTGCCGGGCAAGGGAGGGAGGGAGAGGGTGGATCTCTGCTGTTCCAGACCAGCCACTAAGAAGCAGCAGCCTGTGGCTTCCTGATTTAAAACTTTCTCAACTGTGGAGGGCGATTGGAGCCACTTGAAACCTCCTGAAGGCCACTTAGGCCAGAACCCAGGTGAGCCCTTTTAGGCAGTAAGAGAAAGGCAAGGGCGGGGCCGAGGAGAAGGAGCCCAACAGATAGGGCAGGCTGACTGCCATTGCTAAAGACAGAGCCTCTGGAGGTGGTGGGGCCTGGCAGATGAAGGGCAGGGTCGTTGCAGCCAGCCTGATAAGGCAGGGTGAAGGAGATCAATAGGTGCGGAGCCTTGGGTGGTGGGGCTTGGGAGGGGTTAGGGTTAGGTTAAGGGTTAGGGTTAGGGTGAAGATTAGAGTGAGGGTGAGTGTTAGTGTGAGTGTTAGGGTGAGTGTGAGAGTGAGGGTTAGGTGTGATAGGGTGAAGGTGAGGGGGAGGGGGACTGTTACAGTTACGGCTAGGGTAGGGTTAGGGTTAGTGTTAGGGTTAGGGTTATGAAGAATTGATGCTGTCATCTCTCCCATCCTGTTTGTCCCTATCTCTTTCTCAAAAAAAATGGAGATTTACTTATTTCACTTCATATAATGTTATCAAGATCCCACCATTTTGCTGTAAATGATCCGATGTCATCATTTCTTATGGCTGAGTAGTATTCCATAGTGTATATGTGCCACATCTTCTTTATCCAGTCATCTATTGACGGGCTTTTTGGTTGTTTCCATGTCCTGGCCACTGTGAACAATGCTGCAATGAACATGGGGCTGCATGTGTCTTTACGTATCAATGTTTCTGAGTATATACCCAGTAGAGGAATTGCTGGGTCATAAGGTAGTTCTATTTTCAGTTTTTTGAGGAACCACCACACTTTCTTCCATAATGGTTGTACTACTTTACATTCCCACCAACAGTGTATGAGGGTTCCTTTTTCTCCACAGCAACCAGGAACTGCATTATTCCATACGTAGGTGGGACATAAAAGTGAAACTAAGAGACATTGATAAGAGTGTGGTGGTTATGGGGGGAGGGGGGAAAGGGAGAGGGAAAGGGGGAGGGGGAGGGGCACAAAGAAAACTAGATAAAAGGTGACAGAGGACAATCTGACTTTGGGTGATGGGTATGCAACATAATTGAACGACAAGATAACCTGGACTTGTTATCTTTGAATATATGTATCCTGATTTATTGATGTCGCTCCATTAAAAAAATAAAATTATTTTAAAAAATAAAAAAAAATGGAGAAAAATCTTCACCCTGAAGTCATGTCAAACCAATATATTTTGATTTTTTTCTATCACTCTTTTTCTTCTCTCCTCAAATTTACTTTCTGCTCTGTGGTGTTTGCTACAGTCTGAGATAATATAGCATTTTTTTCAGTGCCTGCATATTTGGTGAGGCAAACAGAGACCTCTAGTCTCAGTTTCACAAAAATCCTTTTCTTTTTCCTGCTAAAAAAACTGGTCAACAAACCCCCAACCCATAATCCCAGTCCCCAGAGACTCCTCTCTGGTTCCTTGGCAGTTGCCACAGAAAGAAGACCCACATCTCACACCTCCACTCCTGGCTGTGTCTAGTACCAGGCTACTCCAAGTACGGTTCCTTATTCTCTAGCAAAGGGTTTGTTGTAGTATCCCAGACTTACAGAATGAGAATCTGCATTTCAGCAAAATTTCAGGTTATTTATGTACACTAAATGTTGACAAGTCCCTATTTTTAAATTATTTATATCTGAGAATATGGATATGTAGAAATTCTACCAGTTACTAAATTTAACTCCTCATATGGGAAAGCCAAAATCCACTAAATGCTTTTTGTCAGCTGTTTTAACTCATCCGTGACATTTAAGTTATTAGTGACAATCAGGCCACATAGTTTTGATCTCCCATAATCCCAAACTTCCCCTGCCACCAGTAAAATTTTTAAATGATGTAGAAATTCTGATTCCTAAGGGTCGCAGTGTTTGGAGTGCTGTTACATGGGAGTAAAAGGAAATATGATGCACACTGTAGTATATATTTTATACATTATGCTAGGCAACAGTATATCAGAGAAAACCAAAAAGTTTGTGAAAGAAGGGAGTCTGGGGAGACCCAGGACAACACAGTGGGTCTTGATGAGCACACACCCCAGAAACCTCAATCCAGGATTGGAGGTCCAGCAGACAATTGAGTAAGGTCCCAACCGATGGGCTGAACACGTCAGCACTCTTTGCGGGCTCTATGACTAAGTGAACTGCTTCATAATTATGCTTTTATTTCCTCATTTGAAAAGCAGGGTTATTATATGAGAGTTAAATGAGATGCTACATGTTAAGCATGGACACAAAATAAAGGCTTGACATAAGTCAAAAACCATGGCGGAAACATGTGTTCTCTGTAGGCCTCAGTTTCCTTATTCATTCTATAAATATTACTAAGCACTTACTATCTGTTAAGCTCCATGCAAGACACTGGGGATCCAGTGATAGTTAAAACTCAGTCCCTTTCACTTAAAAGCAACAAGTCAGGTGGAGAAGCCAAATAATGACTAAATGCTACAACAAAGAAAAACGACTAGAGCAGCACAGTGAGATTAGGAACTCTGGAGACCCCAGATGCTAAAACACTAACACCACCTGTTCATAATTTATTTATTATTATTTTCACCCCAAAGTTAGAAGTGGAAGGTACTCAGACTCCACACATGCACCCGACTGGAATCCACTCAACATGCCCAGCAGGGGGCAATGCTCTGCCCATCTGGGGTGTTGCTCTGTTGCAACAGGAGCCATTTCAGTGCGTGAGGCGGAGTCCAAGGAGCCCTCCTCAGCGCCAGAGGCCAACTTTGCTCCAATGAAGCTTTAGCTGCAGGAGGGGAAGAGAGAGATAAAGAGGAAGGAGACGGGGAGGTTGAAGAAACAGATGCGTGCCTCTTCTGTGTGTCCTAACCGGGAATTGAGCCAAGGACTTCCACGCACTGGGCCGACACTCTACCACTGAGCCAACCAGCGAAAACCACGACCTCTTTGTAATTTAAAGTGAAAACAGAAATGGTAAAAATAGTAGAAGACAGAAATGAAAATAGCATCTTCCTGATTTTCTGATGACAACATTCTAGATTATTGAGGCTGTTTCTCCTGTTTTTGTGTTTAAGCCTAAATGATTCCATAAAAGGTGGTTCACACAACCAACTCAAAGAAAACTCGGGTCTAGAAGAGCTCATCGGCATCCACTCTGGCTTCAGTGTGTCCAAGCTTTGGAAGGAAGACACAGAAATAAAGGGAATACAGGGAAGACAGCTGTGAAGCAGAAAACCAGAAGGTTGTATAGGCAGACCTCATTCTATTGTGTGTAGCTTCATTGTGCTTCATAGATGTTGGCCTATTTTTTTCTTTCTTTTAAAACTGAATGCAAAAACCCTCCACTAGTAAATTTTGATTACAGCTGACTCTATTGCATGGTTGGTCTGGAACCAAACCAGCAAACTATCCAAGGTTTGCCTCTGAGTAGTTCTAAGCTCTGGGGCTATATATCTTTATACTTGTTCATTCGCTCATTCAATGAAACCGCATCATATCATTTGGAAAGATCAGGAAGTTATCTTTCTTTCTGAGGCATAAGGGAGATCTCAAACCCCAAATAATTCCACTATCACCATCACAACTCGCATATCTGTGCACTCAACACCCACTAGGGCCTGAAGTTCCAATCACTACAGCCACAAATGCTTGGCAACCTTCGCAGGAGCCCTTCCCTCCTACTTGATGAACTCCTATACATCACTCAAACCCCACTTTTAGGCTCTGCCTCTCTGAAGTATTCCCTGTGCTTATAGGAGGGGCTGTATTCCAGTAAAATGCCTTCTTTAGATATTCTTCTATTCTGTGAATGTTCCCCATTTAAACTGTCAGTTCCCTTAAGAGTCTGCGGGTTTTGCATCCCCAGCACTCAGCGTGGGGTCCTGAACAGGGTACGCTGAACAGCAGCATTTTCACAGATGACAAAAAGCAAGCCTCCTCCAAATGGACTAAGGAGCTCAGGAACAAACAGGTCTCCCGTGTTTTGCTGACCTGGAGCTGGGTTCATCGTTCTTTGCATCCAGCGCCCCTGGAACCTGCACCAACTCGGCTGGGAAAGTGGAGAGCGGAGGCTGAGTTTTCTAGAATGTTCAGAAAACGATGGCGAGAAACCAGATTCCGCCGGCGCAGCCTCAGGGGAGCTTCTGGGCCAAGACAACCTGGAGGTGGGCGGAGAGACCAGCAGCACCCAACAGAGGAGCAGTGCATGCGCGCAAACACACACACACACATGCACTTGCAGAAACGCACATGGGGGCGGCGACAAGACAGGCAGCGACAAACCCTCCTCAAGCCCAAGAACGGTGCGCAGCTCAACAGGGCAATCTAGCCATCTACGCAGTCACATGACCGCTGAGGCTCTGGGTCCTTTCTGCCCTTTAGACCCCGCCCTGGCCGCCCGCACTGGGAGGGCCGAGGAGCACCCGCAGAGCCCAGGCAACTGCTTCTGCAGCCGCCTTGAGGGCAGCCGCCTTGAGGGCTACCAGGCGGGGACGGAGAAGGGCGAGCACAGGGCGGGGGCACAAAGAGGCGCGGGGCGGGGTGGAGCGAATGAAGCTAGGTGTGGCGGACTGGGTGGAGCGGAAAGAGAGGGGCGAGACTGCGTAAGGACGACATGGGGTAGGGCAGACAGCGAGGGGTGATTATGGCGCAAGTAGGGACAGTGGGTGGGGCGGGGGCAGGGCAGTACGGGGCAGCAAGTCGTGTGGTCTCAAGGTGAAGGAGTGGGAATAGGGATTGGAGAAGGAGCCGAGGGTTTCTTACAGCACACTTTCTGAGATGTGCAGCGGGGCGCGGGGAGGGGCAAGGACAGCGAGGGGTGGGGAAGTTGAGGGGTGGGAATGTTGGAGGCAGCGCAGGGCAGATTGGATCTGCTCTGCATGTTAGAAGTTTTCTGAAAAGAGCCTGCTCGTGCCCTTTCTGTGAAAGGAAATTTTGTTCATATCTCCTGATCCTTGTGATGGATGAAACAGCATTTGTCACCTCAGTGAAATTTGAGTTTAGAAAGAGGGAGTCCTTGATTGGGAAAGAAATACTTTTAAAAACAAAAAAGACCTGACCTGTGGTGTCACAGAGGATAAAGCATCGACCTGTGAACACTAATGTTGCCGGTTCAGAGCCCTGCACTTGTCTGGTCAAGGCATATATGGGAGTTGATGCTTCCTGCTCCTCTTTTTTCTCTCACTCTCTTTCTCTCTCTCTCTTACTTTCCCTCCATCCTTTCTAAAATAAAAAAAACACCAAAAAACTATAATAAAAAAAACACCAAAACTTACGTGTCTTGGATTTGGATGCGAAGTGTCTCCCGGCACCCTGTCTGTGAGGGCGCACAGTGTGCACATGAAGACATAAATTTGTCCTGTCTCAGGATGTGCCCATTGGTATTCTTAGAACCGGTTCTTAGAGTTGCATGACATAGCTCTGTGGGAACAAGGATAAGAGTGTACTAGACTCTGAAAAAAACTTACATGTAAATGGGGGCTCATAACCTTCCGTTATGCAAATACGGAGTCTTCAGGTAGGTCGTTCACTTCCGTTTGAGGGGAATGGCAACCTTTTGGAAAATCTTCAGTCATAGGCCCACAGGGGGGATGCATTCCCAATGGTCTGAGTGGGGCCCACGGTTCCCGGCCGGTGTCAAAGACCTGTGCGGAAACTTCGCGGTGAGTCAGGGCGGTGTCCATGGCGTTCCTGTGGGAGGAGAGAAGCGAAGAAGGGTTTTGGTCGGGGGGGGGGGGGGGGGGAGTTCCCAGGGGAGTTTGTGGGGGCCACTGTGGCTGAGTGGGGGAGTTGCAGGGAAGGGAGCTGAAAGACCGTTGCAGGAGAAAGCCCGAAGTGTGATGCCCGCTGCTGCCCTGGGTGCGGGTCCTGTGGGTAGTCAAAGGGTGCAGAGTGGAAGGTGGGGTGGGAGGAAAGGAGAGGCATCTGCAAAGTAAGTGAATGTTCCAAGGTGGGGGAGGAATGATGTGTCGCAGTGAGGAGGGTTATGAAGTAGGTCATGGGGCAGCTCATAGGACAAAGTCTCATAGAATATTGAAATGAGGTGGCCCAGGGGAAAGCTGTTCTCAGCTGGTTTTTCCAGTGTGTGTGTCAAGACAGTATCCTCAGTTTGCTGCCCATGACCATAACCACATAGTGACTCTTTGAAGGTGTGCTGTTGATGACTTTGCAGTGCAGTGCTACCTCCATGCTTCTTATGCAGCCATGGCTCAATTGGAGCAAGTTGGCCCCAGGTGCTGAGGGTGGCTACATGGTGTCCGCCTTAGGTGCTAAGAAGAGCTTGGTTGCTAAGCAACAAAGCAATGCCCCAGATGGTCAGAACATCGCCCCCTAGTGGGCTTGCCGGGTGGATCCCACATACGGGAGTTGGTCTCTCTACCTCCCTTCCTCTCACTAAATAAAAGAAAAAAAAAAAGAAAGAAACAGCAGAGAGCCTTTGCCAGTTAGCTCAGGTGGTTAGGAACATCCACCGGAAACACCAAGGTTGTGCATTTGATCCCAAGTCAGGGCATAACCAATGAGTCCACGGCTGAGTGGAACAACAAATGAATGTTTCCCTTCTCACTCCCATCTCTCTCCTTTCTTCTCTCTGTCTCTCTATAAATCAAAAAAATTAAACACTGGCCAGATAGCTTCGTTGGTTAGAACTTTGTCCTGGACCACGGAGGTTGTCAGATTGATTCCTTGATTAGGACACATACAGGAACATCTCGATGTTTCTGTCTCTTTCTTCCTCTCTCTCAAAAACAACAAAGACAGTGGGGAGAACTAATTGTAAAACAATGACTGAAGCCAGTTTCCTACTATAAACCTTGGGGATTAAAAGGAGTTAGGTATTGCCCTAACTTCTCAGAAAGAAATCAGGCCACGAGGTAGCTCCATGCAGAAATCTCAGCTGATGGGGCAGGGGAGCTGGTCCCGCCCACCCTGCCCTGCAGCCCATTGCGCGCTGGTCTGGGGGCTGTTTTGGGGCAAGATCTGGCTTGAGGGTGAAGGACTCGTGCCAGGCACTTCCCTTTTCCCAGAGGAGCCACTGGCCTGTGCAGGAGAAACGAGGCATCCCTGCAAGTGCCTCGGCTGTTCCAGACCGGCCTCTAAAGGGAAGCAGCCTGTGGTGTCCTGATTTAAAACATTCTCAACTGCGGAGGGTGATTGGAGCCACTTGAATTCTCCTGAAGGCCACTCAGGCCAGAGGCCAGGTGAGCCCTCTTAGGCAGTTAGGGGAAGGGCAAAGATGGGGCAGCAGAGAAGAAGACCGACATATAGGGCAGGCTGAGTGCCATAGCTGAAGACGGAGCATCTGGAGGATGTGGGGCCTGGCAGATGAGGGCAGGGTCGTGGCAGCCAGCCTGATAAGGCAGGGTGAAGGAGATCACTGGGTGCGGAAACTAGGGAGGTGGGGCTTGGCGGGGGTTAGTGTTAGGGTTAGGGTGAGGTTGAGGGTTAGGAGGGTTATGGTAAGGGTGAGTGTGAAGATTAGGGTTAGGGTTAGAGATTGGTTAGGGTTAGGGTTAGGGTGAGAGTGAGGGTTAGGGTGAGGGTGAGGGTGAGGGTGAGGGTGAGGGTGAAGGAGAGAGTGAGGTTGAGTGTGAGGGTTAGGAGGGTAAGGGTAAGTGTGAGGGTGAGGGTGAGGGTTAGGGTTAGGGTTTGGTTAGGGTTAGGGTTAGGGTTATAGTTATGAAGAATTTATGCTATTCATGTCTCCCAGCTTGTTTGTCCCTCTCTCTTTCTCAAAAAAAAAAAAAAGTGGGAGGGAAATGTTCACCCTGAATTCATGTCAAACCATTATATTTTGATTTTTTTTCTATCATTTTTTTCATTATCTTCTCAAATTTACTTTCTGCTCCTTGGTGTTTGCTGCAGTCTGAGATACTACAGCATTTTTTTCAGTGCCTGCATATTTGGTGAGGTGAACAGAGAACCCTAATCTCAGTTTCACAAAAATTCTTTACTTTTTCCTGCTAAAAAAAAAAGGTCAAAAAAAAACCAACCACATAATCCCAGTCCCCAGAGACTCCTCTCTGGTTCCTTGGCAGTTGCCACAAAAAAAAGGCCCACATCTCACACCTCCACTCCTGGCTGTGTCTAGTACCAGGCTACTTTAAGTATGTTCCCTTAATCTCTAGCAAAAGCAGTGTTGTAGTATCCTAGACTTACAGAATGAGAATCTGCATTTTAGCAAAATTTCAGGTTATTTACATGCACTAAACGTTGACAGGTCCCTATTTTTTAAATATTTATATCTGAGAATATGGATATGTAGAAATTCTACCAGTTACTAAATTTAACTCCTCATATGGGAAAGCCAAAATCTACTAAATGCTTTTTGTCAGCTGTTTTTACTCATCCGTGACTTTTTAAGTTATTAGTGACAATCAGGCCACATAGATTTAATCTTTCATATTCCCAAACTTCCCGTGCCACCAGTAAAATTTTTAAATGATGTAAAAATTCTGATTCCAAAAGGTGGCAGTTTTCAGGGTGCTGTTACATAAGAGTAACAGGAAACATGCACACCGTACTATATATTTTATAAACTAGGCTAGGCCACAGTATATCAGAGATAAACAAATTTTGTGAAAGGAGGGAGTCTGGGGAAACCCATGACAACACAGTGAGTCTTGACGAGCACACATCCAGAAACCACAATCCAGGACTGGAGGTCCAGCAGACAATTGAGTATGGTCCCAACCAATGGGCTGAACACCTCAGCACTCTCTGCAGGCTCTATGAATAAGTAAACTGCTTCATACTTATGCTTTTATTTCCTCATTTGAAAAGTAGAGTTATTATATGTGAAACTGAGACTAGAGGTCTCTGTTCACCTCACCAAATATGCAGGAACTAAATAAAATACTGTAGTATCTCAGACTACAGCAAACTGCAAGGAGCAGAAAGTAAAGTTGAGGAGATAATTTAAAAAGTGATAGAAAAAAATAAAAAAATAATGGTTTTACATGATTTCAGGGTGAACATATTCCCCCTTTTTATTGTTTTAGAGGATAAGCATAAATAGTATAGGTATATTTTTGTGTAACAAAACTGAGTCATATTTCAATTCCTAACACTGATTTACCTGAAGAGCAAACAACTGTGTAAGTCTTGTAAAAACTACAGTAAATTTGAAACCCAACATTCACATGAGTCACACTAACTCAGATAACTTGAAACTCATGTTAGCAGAAACCCACATGCAAGGAAAAACTATATCAATCATTTAACAATGCATGAAGAAATGTGTTGAAAAAATATATCTTCATAAGTATGAATTGATTTTTACTACTATTTTAGAGAAGAAAAATAACACTTTTTTGAAACATAATTCTTTCATTCACTTTGAGATGCTAACCAGAAGCAGTACAGGAACATTTCTGTGTAACAAAACTGAGTGCTATTTCAATTCCTAACACTGCTTTACCTGAAGAGAAAACAACTGTGTAAGTCTTGTAAATACTACACTAAATTTGAAACCAAACATACACATGAGTGACACTAACTCATCTAACTTGAAACTCATGTTAGTAGAACCCCACCTACAAAGATTAACTAAATGACCCTTGTAAAATAGCATTAAGAATTTTCCTGAAAGAGCCTGGCCTGTGGCGGCGCAGTGGATAAAGCATCGACCTGGAAATGCTGAGGTTGCCGGTTCGAAACCCTGGGCTTGCCTGGTTAGGGCACATATGGGAGTTGATGCTTCCAGCTCCTCCCCCCTTTCTCTCTCTCCTCTCTCTCTCTCTTTCTCCTCTCTAAAATGAATAAATAAAATAAAAATTAAAAGAATTTTCCTGAAAGAGTATATGTTCTGACCTATGAACTGCTCTTTTACAAGTTCTTACGAGAAGGAAATTAAGAGATATTTGAAATATAATTATTTCATTCAGTTTGAGAGGTAAAGCACACACGGTATAGATACATTACTGTGTAACAAAACTGAGTCCTATTACAATTCCTAATGCTACTTTACCTGAATTTCAGACGACTGAGGAAGTCTTGTAAATAATACAGTAAATTTGCAACCAAACATACACGAGTGACACTATCTCAGAAAACTTTTCACTCATGTTAGCAGAAACCCTCATACAAAGAATAGATAAAGGAGCCGTGTAATAAAGAATTAGGAATTATTTTGAAAGAATATATCTTCAGAAGAATAAACTGATTTTAACAAGTTCTTTTGATAAGTAAACTAACAGTTATTTTAAACATAACTATTTAATTTAGTTTGAAAGGTTAAGTATACACAGTATACGTACATTCTGTGTAATAAAACTGAGTCCTATTTCAATTCCTAACTCTGCTTTACCTGAAGAGCAAACAACTGTGTAACTCTTGTAAAAACTACAGTAAATTTGAAACCCTACATACACATGAGTGACACTATCTCAGAAAACTTGAAACCCATGTTAGCAGAAACCCATGGGCAAAGAATAACTAAATGAGTCATTTAACAATGCATTAAGAAATGTGCTGAAAAAATATATCTTCATAAGAATGAATTGATTTTCACTAGTTTATTACAGAAAGAAAGTAACAATTATTTAAAACATAATTCTTTCATTCACTCTGAGATGCTAAGCAGAGCAGTACAGGTATATTACTGTGTAACAAAACTGAGTCCTATTTCAATTCCTACCACCTCTTTACCTGAAGAGCAAATAACTGTGTAAGTCTTGTAAATACTTCAGTAAAATTGAAACCGATAATACACATGAGTGACACTAACTCAGATAACTTGTAACTAATATTAGTAGAAACCCACCTACAAAGAATAACTAAATGGGCCTTGTAAAATAGCATTAAGAATTTTGCTGAAAGACTATATGTTCTGAACTATGAACTGCTCTATTACAAGTTCTTATGAGAAGGAAACAAACAGTTATTTGAAACATAACCATTTCATTCATTTTGAGAGGTTAAGCATACAAGGTATAGGAACATTACTGTGCTACAAAACTGAGTCCTATTATAATTCCTAATGCGGCTTTACCTGAAGTTCAGACGACTCTGTAAGTCTTGCAAATACTACAGTAAATTTGCAACCAAACATACACATGAGTGACACTAACTCAGATAACTTGAAACTCATGTTAGTAGAAACCCGCCTACGAAGAATAAATAAATGAGCCAGGTAGAATAGCATTAAGAATTGTGCTGAAAGACTATATGTTCTGAACTATGAACTGCTCTTTTATAAGTTCTTACAAGAAAGAAATTACGAGATATTTGAAATATACTTATTTCATTCAGTTTGAAAGGTTAAGCACACACGGTATAGATACCTTACTGTGTAACAAAACTGAGTCCTATTTCAATTCCTAACTCTGCTTTACCTGAAGAGCAAACAACTGTGTAAGTCTTGTAAAACCTACAGTAAATTTGAAACCCAACATATACATGAGTGAAACTATCTCAGAAAACTTTTCACTCATTTTGCAGAAACCTGCATACAAATAATAGAAAATGAGCCCTGTAATAAAGAATTAGGAATTTTGTAGAAAGAATATATCTTCAGAAGAATGAACTGACTTTAGTAAGTTCTTTTGAGAAGTAAACTAACAGTTATTTTAAACATAACCATTTCATTCAGTTTGAAAAGTTAACCATACACAGTATAGGTATATTACTGTGTAACAAAACTGACTCCTATTTCAATTCCTAACTCTGCCTTACCTGAAAAGCACACAACTGTGTAAGTCTTGCAAAAACTACAGTAAATTTGAAACCAAACACATGAGTGACACTAACTCAGATAAATTGAAATTCATGTTAGCAGAAACCCATGTGCAAAGAATTAAATGAGTTGTTTAACAATGAATTAAGAAATGTGTTGAGGACGTCATAGAAATGGCGCCATGAGGACACGAACCAAAAAATCTCCCCAAAATTTAAACAAGTTCAACAACCAGAGACAGAAAAACCTATTCTTGGAGCACCCGAGTTTCACACCCTGAAGGTGAAGGTAGGATCGAGCGAAAAATTGGCTAACTATATAATCAACCCTGAGGGAAATAAGTCAGACAAAAAAACTTTCTGCCTTCTTCACTAACCTGAGCAAAGGCTGCTTTCACTTGAAACTGAGAGTCGGGAGGAGCAAAGGGTGTGGAGGTAGCTAGGCTGTGGCTCGGATGTTCGTTCAAGCCGAGGAAAGAGTGTGCCTGTGGTGAATCAGCCCACACGAGCAAACGCCAGTATGCCACGCCCCGAGCATCCCAGCCTGTGGCCCGCACCGCGGGCAGTCCAGCCTCCCACACGCCCGGCTGTGAGTAGCACGGCCCCCTGCGCGCCAGGCCGCGAGCAGCCCAGCCCCCCATGTGAATCGGGCCATGAGCACCCCAGCCTCCAATGCCGGACTGTGAGCAGCCCAGTCCCCCCATACACCAGGCCATGAGCAGCCCAGCAACCACTCGCGTGTGAGTAATCACCCGCAACATGAGCAGCAGCTGCCAGCGGTGCACGGGGAGTTCGCCAAAGCGAACTTCCCTACACCCAAGCTTCTCTACGTGGGAAGGGCACCTCACCCAGCCATTCAAACTAACAATCAAGCGTTGGGGGAGGGGCACGTGCACAGCTTGCAGTTCATTCTGGAGAAATTCCTCGGATCCAATCACTGAAATTAGCCTAACCCACAGGCTGCTCACCTCCCAATTGACCTACGCGGCTATAATTGACAAGATCTCTCTCAGTCCAGCTATCCAAGACAAGAGGCGTGATATTTTTAGTGCCTCTTGCTAAAGGGGTGGGGGCAACTTCTGATTGGCAGAGCTTTCATATGCAGGGACATAACGCTAAAAAGAGGGACTTGGCAGTGTTAAGACCTCCTGTACTGAGGCAGTGACTAGGGCATTTTCTTCCCAGTCAAAACAGGCTACAAAGTATGGAAAGCCTGGAACAGTGGTCCCACAGAGTGCTGGGTGTGCTAAACAGGCCTAGAAGCTCACAGAACATCACCTTGAGAGCAATTGGCTCCCAGCCCCGCCTGATTACGCTGGCTGCTCTGACTGCCAGAGCCTTACCTAGAGCCCTGCATTAAGTGGGGATAGAGTGGGGATTTGCCAGCTCTCTAAACCTCTTACTCCCCAGGCAGAGGCAGCGGCAGCTTCATAGATGGATCATCAGGCTGCTAATTTAGGAAGGAGAGACTAGGAGAGAGGCTCCGGGAAAACATCCTCTCTCATTGTTGGAGCTACAAACGCTAACAAGCCTTGACTACCAATGAGACTGAAGCCAAATATATGACATTGCCGTAGAGCCTCATCAACTGCAAATCCCTACCTAAGCGTGCCACAGGGGCAGAGCCTGGGGTACAGAGTCACCAACTAGGAAGAGGGAGAGGAAAGAAAAGAGAAGAAGTTAACCTCTCAAATTCAAGAAAAATCCACAGACTTTATAATGTGTCCCACTATTTCTTTTGTTTGTTTCTTTCATCCTCTTGCCTTTATTGGTATTATTTCTATTTCCTCAACCTTGGTCCTGTTATTCTCTGCCCATCTTACTCTTTCCTTTTCTTGAACTACACTACCCATAAGTGTTTCATTTTATTTCTTTTCTTCTTCCTTACTCTCCATGAGGGTTACACTCAAAAACCCTTAACTCTCCCTCTCTTTTTGTTTTTTTTTTCTCTTTTTCTTCCTTTCCTTTCCCCTTTTTCTTGTTTCTCCCTTTCTATTAGTTTCTTCTTTTCTCCTTTTAATTTTCCTCTCATTCAATCCTTAATCACGAACAAATTATTTAATTTGGGGCTCAAGATTTTTTGGATTTTTTTTTGTAGCATTTTGGGTGCTTTTTACTTCGCTTTTTAACTCAGTAGTATTCCTCCCAACCCAGAAATTCCATTCTATTCAGTCTTTGCTCCACTTAAATAATAGTTTGGTTTTTTTCCCCTTTTTCTGGTTTCTCTCTTATCCCTCTCATTATATCTCATAGTCTACCATTACTTACAAGCAAATGATTTTATACTTGACCCAAATTTTTTCCTTTTTTGCACTTTGTGGGTCCCTACTTTCTTTTTTGCCCCTTGAAGAGTTCCCCCCAACTCAGGCCCTCCGTTATAGGCAGTTTTTGTTTCATTTAGCATAATATAATTCACAGTTTATCATGATATTTACCTAAGGAGGAGGGAAGAGGAGGGGAAGAGAAGAAAGAAAAGGGGAGAAATAATAAATTATTACTGGGTTTTTTGTGCATTTTTTCCAATTTTTTATATTTTTTAATTTTTTTTCTACTTTTTATTCTTTATTAATTCTCATTAGTGCTAGCAACAAGACCACCCTCAGATGCCATTAAGAAAAAGGAAATCAAATATCATGGATACAAAAGAAAGAGAAGTAACACAGATAGATGTGGAAAAATCTATGGAGAAAAAATTTAATATATTGGAAACCTTGGAGCTAAATGATAGAGAATTTAAAATAGAAATCCTAAAAATACTCAGAGATATACAAGAAAACACAGAAAGGCAATTTGGGAGCTCAGAAAACAACTCAATGAACACAAAGAATATATTAGCAAGAAAGTTGAAACTATAAAAACAAATCAAACAGAAATGAAAAACTCAGTTCATGAACTGAAAAATGAGGTAACAAGCTTAGCTAATAGAACAGGCAAGATACAAGATAGGATTAGTAACATAGAAGACAAGCAACTTGAGGCACAACAGAGAGAAGAGAGAGACTCAAAAATTAAAAAAAATGAGAAAGCCCCACAGGAATTGTCTGACTCCATCAAAAAGAATAACATAAGAATAACAGGTATATCAGAGGGAGAAAAGAAAGAAAATGGAATGGAGAATTTATCCAAACAAATAATAGAGAACTTCCCAAGCCTGTGGAAAGAACTAAAGCCTCAAATTCAAGAAGCAAACAGAACACCGAGTTTTCTTTCTTTTTTGTATTTTTTTCTGAAGCTGGAAATGAGGAGAGACAGTCAGACAGACTCCCACATGCGCCTGACCAGGATCCACCCGGCACGCCCGCCAGGGGCGACGCTCTGCCCACCAGGGGGCAATGCTCTGCCCCTCCGGGGCGTCGCTCTGCTGCGACCAGAGCCACTCTAGCGCCTGGGGCAGAGGCCAAGGAGCCATCCCCAGCGCCCGGGCCATCCTCGCTCCAATGGAGCCTTGGCTGCGGGAGGGGAAGAGAGAGACAGAGAGGAAGGAGGGGGGTGGAGAAGCAAATGGGCACCTCTTCTATGTGCCCTGGCCGAGAATCGAACCCGGGTCCCCCGCATGCCAGGCTTAGGTTCTACCACCGAGCCAACCGGCCTGGGCGACACCGAGTTTTCTTAACCACAACAAACCTACTCCAAGGCACATCATAATGAAAATGGCACAAACCAACGACAAAGAAAAAATTCTCAAGGCAGCTAGGGAAAAGAAGAATACAACATATAAAGGAAGGCCTATTAGATTATCATCAAATTTCTCAGCAGAAACTCTACAAGCTAGAAGAGAGTGGACCCCAATATTTAAAGTCCTGAAAGAGAGGAACTTTCAGCCAAGAATACTATACCCATCAAAGTTATCCTTCAAGTACGAAGGAGAAATAAAAACATTCACAAATACAGAAAAGACTCCAGGAAATACTAAAGGGGGTTTTTCAACAATCCAAAGAACAAAACAAAACAAAACCACAAGTAAAAGCTCCACCAAAAACATAATAAAATCAAATTTAAACTGTGACAACAAAAGCAAAAAAAAGGGGGAGAGGACAGAGATTAACAGTAGCAAAAGACGATGAAGTGCAAAAACACTCGCAAGATAGGGTACTACAATGAATATGGTAGGTACCCTTTCATTACTTAATGGTAACCACCCTTGAAAAAACCACCACAAAATCACATGACTTAAAAAAGGTAGCAACAGAGGAAAGAAGTATGGAATACAAACAAACAAAAACAAATGATAGAAAAACAAAAGAGAAGAATCAAACAAGATGCAAAACTAACAGAAAGCAATTTATAAAATGGCAATAGGGAATCCACAAGTGTCAATAATTACACTAAACATAAATGGATTAAACTCACCAATAAAAAGACACAGAGTAGTAAAATGGATTAAAAAAGAAAATCCAACTGTATGCTGCCTACAAGAAACACATCTAAGCAACAAGGATAAAAACAAATTCAAAGTGAAAGGCTGGAAAACAATACTCCAAGCAAATAACATCCAAAAAAAAGCAGGCATAGCAATACTCATATCTAATAATGCTGAGTATAAGACAGTAAAAGTATTCAGAGACAAAAATGGTCATTTCATAATGATTAAGGGGATGCTGAATCAAGAAGACATAACAATCCTTAATATATATCTACCAAACCAAGGGGCACCAAAATATATAAGACAGCTACTTATTGACCTAAAAACAAAAACTGACAAAAATACAATCATACTTGGAGACCTCAATACACCGCTGACAGCTCTAGATCAGTCATCCAAACAGAAAATCAATAAAGATATAGTGGCCTTAAACAAAACACTAGAGAACCTGGATATGACAGACATCTACAGGACACTTCATCCCAAAGCAACAGAGTATACATTTTTCTCTAGTGTACATGGAACATTCTCAAGAATTGACCATATGTTGGGCCATAAACATAATATCAGCAAATTCAGAAAAATTGAAATTGTACCAAGCATATTTTTTGATCATAAAGCCTTGAAACTTAATTCAACTGCAAAAAAGAGGGGAAAAAAAAACACAAAAATGTGGAAACTAAACAACATACTTTTAAAAAATGAATGGGTTAAAGGAGAAATAAGCGCAGAGATCAAAAGATATATACAGACAAATGAAAATGATAATACGACATATCAGAATCTCTGGGATGCAGTAAAAGCAGTGATAAGAGGGAAGTTCATATCACTTCAGGCCTATATGAACAAACAAGAGAGAGCCCAAGTGAACCACTTAACTTCATACCTTAACAAACTGAAAAAACAAAAACAAAAACAACCCAAAACCAGCCGAAGAAAGGAGATAATAAAAATCAGAGCAGAAATAAATGAAATAGAGAACAGAAAAACTATAGAAAAATTAATAGAACAAGGAGCTGGTTCTTTGAAAAGATCAACAAAATTGACAAACCCCTGACAAGACTTACCAAGGAAAAAAGAGAAAGAACTCATATAAACAAAATCCAAAATGAAAGAGGAGAAATCACCACGGACACCGTAGATATACAAAGAATTATTGTAGATTACTATGAAAAATTTATGCCACTAAATTCAACAACCTAGAAGAAATGGATAAATTCCTAGAACAATACAACCTTCCTAGACTGAGTCATGAAGAAGCAGAAAGCCTAAACAGACCTATTAGTAGAGAAGAAATAGAAAAAACCATTAAAAACCTCCCAAAAAATAAAAGTCCAAGCCCAGATGGCTATACTAGTGAATTCTATTAAACATTCAAAGAAGATTTGGTCCCTATTCTACAGAAGGTCTTCCAAAAAATTGAAGAAGAAGCAATACTTCCAAACACATTTTATGAGGCCAACATAACCCTCATACCGAAACCTGGAAAGGACGACACACACAGAAAAACTACAGACCAATATCTCTAATGAATACAGATGCTAAAATACTAAACAAAATACTGGCAAATCGAATACAACAACATATTAAAAAAAATAATACATCGTGATCAAGTGGGATTCATCCCAGAATCTCAAGGATGGTTCAACATACGTAAAACGGTTAACGTAATACACCACATCAACAAAACAAAGAACAAAGACCACATGATCTTATCAATAGATGCAGAAAAGGCATTCAATAAAATACAACACAACTTTATGTTTAAGACACTCAACAAAATGGGTATAGAAGGAAAATATCTCAACATGATAAAGGCCATATATGATAAACCATCAGCCAACATCATATTAAATGGCATAAAACTGAGGACTTTCCACCTTAAATCAGGAACAAGACAGGATTGTCCACTCTCTTCACTCTTATTTAATGTGGTGCTAGAAGTTCTGGCCAAAGCAATCAGACAAGAGAAAGAAATAAAAGGCATCCATATCGGAAAAGGAGAAGTAAAGGTATCACTTTTTGCAGATGATATGATCCTATACATTGAAAACCCGAAAAACTCCACAAAAATTACTAGAAACAATAAACCAATACAGTAAGGTCACAGGATACAAAATTAACATACAAAAGCCTTTCTCTATGCCAACAATGAAATATTAGAAAACGAACTCAAAAAAATAATTCCCTTCACGATTGCAACAAAAAAAATAAAATACCTAGGAATAAACATAACAAAGAATGTAAAGGACCTACATAATGAAAACTACGAAGCATTGTTAAGGGAAATCAAAAAAGATACAATGAAAAAAAAAGATACAATGAGATGGAAAAATATTCCTTGTTCGTGGGTAGAAAAAATAAATATAATCAAAATGGCCATATTACCCAAAGCAATATATAAATTTAATGCAATTCCCATCAAAATTCCTATGACATTCTCTAAAGAAATGGAACAAAAAATCATCAGATTTATATGGAACTATAAAAAACCCTGATTAGCCAAAGCAATCCTAAGGAAAAAGAATGAAGCTGGGGGCATTACAATACCTGACTTCAAACTATATTATAGGGCCACGACAATCAAAACAGCATGGTATTGGCAGAAAAATAGACACTCAGACCAATGGAACAGAATAGAAAGCCCAGAAATAAAACCACATATATATAGTCAAATAATTTTTGATAAAGGGGCCAACAACACACAATGGAGAAAAGAAAGCCTCTTCAACAAATGGTGCTGGGAAAACTGGAAAGCCACATGCAAAAGAATGAAACTCGACTACAGCTTGTCCCGTTGTACGAAAATTAATTCAAAATGGATCAAAGACCTAAATATAAGACCTGAAACAATAAAGTACATAGAAGAAGACATAAGTACTAGACTCATGGAGTTTTAAAGAGCATTTTATGAATTTGACTCCAAAGGCAAGAGAAGTGAAGGCAAAGATAAATGAATGGGACTACATCAGACTAAAAAGTTTTTGCTCAGTAAGAGAAACCGACAACAAAATAAACAGACAGCCAACTAAATGGAAAATAATATTTTCAAACAACAGTTCAGATAAGGGCCTAATATCCAAAATTTACAAAGAACTTATAAAACTCAACAACAAACATACAAACAATCCAATAAAAAAATGGGAAGAGGACATGAGCAGACACTTCTCCCAGGAAGAAATACAGATGGCCAACAGATATATGAAGAGATGCTCATCTTCATTAGTTATTAGAGAAATGCAAATCAAAACTACAATGCGATATCACCTCACACCTGTTAGATTAGCTATTATTAACAAGACAGGTAATAGCAAATGCTGGAGAGGCTGTGGAGAAAAAGGAACCGTCATTCACTGTTGGTGGGACTGTAAAGTAGTGCAACCATTATGGACGAAAGTATGGTGGTTCCTCAAAAAACTGAAAATAGACTACCTTATGACCCAGCAATCCCTCTACTGGGTATATACCCCCAAAACTCAGAAACATTGTCACGGAAAGACACATGCAGTCCCATGTTCATTGCAGCATTGTTCACAGTGGCCAAAACATGAAAACAACCAAAAAGCCCTTCAATAGAAGACTGGATAAAGAAAATGTGGCACATATACACTATGGAATACTACTCAGCCATAAGAAATGATGACATCGGATCATTTACAGCAAAATGGTGGGATCTTGATAACATTATATGGAGTGAAATTAGTAAATCAGAAAAAACCAAGAACTACATGATTCCATACATTGGTGGGACATAAAAACGAGACTAAGAGACATGGACAAGAGTGTGGTGGTTACTGAGGGTGGGGGGGAGGGAAGGAGGAGAGGGGGAGGGGGAGGGGGAGGGGGAGGGGCACAAAGAAAACTAGATAAAAGGTGACGGAGGACAATCTGACTTTGGGTGATGGGTATGCAACATAAGTGAATGACAAGATAATCTGGACATGTTTTCTTTGAATATATGTACCCTGATTTATTGATGTCACCCAATTAACATTAATAAAAATTTATAAAAAATAAAAATAAATTTAAAAAAAGAAATGTGTTGAAAAAATATATCTCCATACATATGAATTGATTTTAACTAGTTTTTTAGAGAAAGAAACTAACAGTTATATAAAACATACTTCTTTCATTGACTCTGAGATGCTAAGCAGAAGCAGTACAGGCATATTACTGTGTAACAAAACTGAGTCCTATTTCAATTCCTAACGCTACTTTACCTAAAGAGCAAACAACTGTGTAAGTCTTGTAAATACTACAGTAAATTTCCAACAAAATATACACATGAGTGACACTATCTCAGAAAACTTTTAACTCATGTTAGCAGAAACCAAAATACAAAGAATAGATAAATGAGCCATGTAATAAACAATTAGGAATTGTGTTGAAAGAAGATATCTTCAGAAGAATGAACTGATTTTAACAGATTCTTTTGAGAAGTAAACTAAAAGTTATTTTAAATATAACCATTTCATTCAATTTGAAAAGTTAACCATACACAGTATAGGTATATGTGTGTAATAAAACTGACTCCTATTTCAATTCCTAACTCTGCCTTACCTGAAAAGCAAACAACTGTGTAAGTCTTACAAAAACTACAATAAATTTGAAACCAAACACAAGTGACACTAACTCAGATAAATTGAAATTCATGTTAGCAGAAACCCACGTGCAAAGAATTAAATGAGTTGTTAATGCATTAAGAAATGTGTTGAAAAAATATATCTCCATAAGTATGAATTGATTTTCACTAGTTTTTTAGAGAAAGAAACTAACAGTTATTTAAAACATACTTCTTTCATTCACTCTGAGATGCTAAGCAGAAGCAGTACAGATACATTACTGTGTAACAAAACTGAGTGCTATTTCAATTCCTAACACTGCTTTACCTGAAGAGCAAACAACTGTGTAAGTCTTGTAAATACTACACTAAATTTGAAACCAAACACATGAGTGACACTAACTCATCTAACTTGAAACTCATGTTAGTAAAAACCTGCCTACAAAGAATATCTAAATGAGTCTTGTAAAATAGCAATAAGAATTGTGCTGAAAAAAGTATATGTTCTGAACTATGAACTGCTCTTTTACAAGTTCTTATGAGAAGGAAATTAAGAGATATTTGAAATATAACGATTTTATTCAGTTTGAGAGGTTAAGCTCACCCAGTATAGGTACATTACTGTGTAACAAAACTGAGTCCTATTACAATTCCTAATGCTGCTTTACCTGAAGTTGAGATGACTGTGTAAGTCTTGTAAATACTACAGTAAATTTGCAACCAATTATACACGAGTGACACTATCTCAGAAAACTTTAAACTCATGTAAGCAGAAACCAAAATACAAAGAATAGATAAATGAGCCATGTAATAAACAATTAGGAATTGTGTTGAAAGAATATATCTTCAGAAGAATGAACTGATTTTAACAAGTTCTTTTGATAAGTAAACTAAGTGATTTTAAACATAACCATTTCATTCAGTTTGAAAGGTTAAGGATACACAGTAGAGGTACATTACTGTGTAACAAAACTGAGTCCTATTTCAATTCCTAACACTGCTTTACCTTAAGATCAAACAACTGTGTAAGTCTTGTAAAAGCTACAGTAAATTTGAAAGCCAACATACACATGAGTGACACTAACTCAGATAACTTGAAATCATGTTAGCCGAAAGGCACGTGCAAAAAATAAATGAGTCGTTGAACAATGCATTAACTAATGTGTTGAAAAAAATATACCTTCAGACCTACTCCTAATTTAGAGCTCTTTCCCCCTTTTGCCAACTTCTATTATGAATCTACCTTTGCCACCCAGCTTAGTGTATCCCAAGATTCTCTTTACCATGCCACAGTCACAGAGCTCCAGGGAAAAGCAACCTGGTCTCATCTCTCCAGGCAGAGGAGAACAGAAGCTCCATATCCATGCATGCTGCAAATGGCTTTTCCAGTCTACCTGAATCATTACCAGCTAGAAGCAGCGGTCATTGGGACTTGGACATGAGCTGAAAAGTATAGAATGGTGACAACAATTCCAGTGCCATGTGGACTTTTCCTGGATGTGGACTTTTCCTGGACTCCTGCTCCCTGTGACAGCTCCTGACAGACTGAACTGTGGTTGGGTTGCATTTTTCAGGAATTTGGCATGGTTATGGAGCCAACTTGGACTTGGTGAACATGTTAAGGACACTACTCTTTTATGGATTCTTGCTGTATTGGCCAAGAGTTTGCTTAAAGGCTTTTAATCACTGTAAAAAAAATAGAAGACTGGATAAAGAAGATGGGGCACATATACACCATGGTATACTATTCAGCTAGAAGAAATGATGACATTGTATCACTTACAGCAGAATAGTGGAATCTTGATAACATTATGCGGAGTGAAATAAGTGAATCAGAAAAAAAAAAGAACTGCAGGATTCCATACATTGGTGGGACATAAAAACGAGACTAAGAGACATGGACAGGAGTGGGGTGGTTACGGGGGGTGGGGGGAGGGGAAAAGGGAGAGGAGGAGGGGGAGGGGTACAAAGAAAACTGGATAGAGGGTGACGGAGGACCATCTCTCTTTGGGTGATGGGTATGCAACAGAACTAAATGACAAGATAACCTGGAAATGTTTTCTTTGAATATATGTACCCTGATTTATTGATGTCACCCCATTAAAATAAAAATGTATTTATTAAAAAAAATCTTCATAAGAATGATTTGATTTTCACTAGTTTTTTAGAGAAGGAAAGTAACAGTTATTTAAAACATAATTCTTCCATTCACCTTGAGATTCTAAGCAGAAGCAATACAGTACATTACTGTGTAACAAAACTGAGTTCTATTTCAATTCCTACCACCTCTTGACTTGAAGAGCAAATGACTATGTAAGTCTTGTAAATACTACACTAAATTTGAAACCAAACATACACATTAGTGACACTATCTCAGAAAACTTGTAACTCATGTTAGCAGAAACTTGCATAAAAAGATTTTTGATGATAAATTTCCTCTTCTTTCTGTATCTGTAAATGTTTTTTATTTCTCCTTCATATTTGAATGATAGCTTTAATGATTATAGTATTTTTGGCTAGAATTTCCCCTCTTTCAGAAGTTTAAATATTGGGGTCCACTCTCTTCTAGCTGTAAAGTTTTTGCTGAGAAATCCAATGAGTATCTAATAGGCCTTTCTTTATATGTTGTATTCTTTTTTTATGGTTCCCTTGAGAATTTTTTTCTTTGTCATTGGTTTGTGCCAATTTCATTATGATGTGCTTTGGAGTAGGTTTGTTGGGGTTAAGATAACTCGGTGTTCTGTTTTCTTCTTGAATTCGAGGCTTTAGTTCTTTCCACAGGCTTGGGAAGTTTCGTCTATTTGTTTAAATATATTCTCCATTTTATTTTCTCCTTCTGAAATACCTATTATTCTTATGTTTCTGTTTTTGATGGAATTACACAATTCCTGTAGGCCATTCTCATTTTATTAAATTCTTGAGTCTCTCTCTTCTTCTCTCTGTTGTGCCTCAATTAGTGACCTGTTTTCTATGTCACTAATCCTCTCTTCTATCTGGCCTGTTCTAAGCTTGTTCCCTTGTTTTTCATTCATGAATTGAGATTTTCTTCTTTCTTTGATTTGTATTCATAGTTTCAATTTTCTTGGTAATATGTTCTGTTTGTTGAGTTGTTTTTTGAGCTCTTTAAATTGACTTTCTGTGTTTTCTTGTATATCTTTGAGTATTTTTAGAATTTCTATTTTAAATTCTTTGTCATTTAACTCCAAGGTTTCCAATCTGTTAAATTTTTTTCTATAGTTTTCCTCATTTCTCTGTGCTGTATTTGTCTTTTGTATTCATATATTGTATTCATATATTCATATATTCAATTTCCTTTTTCTTAATGGCATCTGAGGGTGCTTTTGTTAATACCACTAATGAGAATTAATAAAGAGTAAAAAGTAAAAAAAATAAATTACACTAAAAATAATTTTAAATTATTTTTTCTTTTTTCTTTACTTCTTTGAGAAATTATCATTAAAAAATGAGAATTATATTGTGCTAAGTAGAACAAAAACTACCTATAATAATGGGCCTGAGTTGGAGAGAAATGATATAGTGGTATAAAGGAGATAGGAACTCACAAAATGCAAAAAAGGAATAAATTTAAATCAGGAATGAAATAATTTGCTTGTAAATGATGATCGACTGATAGATACGGTGAAAGTGTAAGAGGGAAACAAGAAAAAAATTAATACTATTGTATTAAGTGGAACAAAAGCTACAAAGAATGGAGAGCCAGGTTTGGGAGTAATCCTAATGAGTTAAAAAGCAAAGTAAAAAGCATCAAAATGCCACAAAGAAATTGAATCCAAAATAAAATAATTTGTTTGTGAGTGAGGATTAAATGAGTGAAAAAATGTAGGAGAAAAGAAGAAACTAAGAGAGGGAGAAAAAAAAGAAAGAAAAAAGAAAAAAAAAGGAGAGAGTTAAGGGTTTTAGAGTATAACCCTCATAGAGAGGGAAAAAAAGAAAAAAATAGGAAATGTAACACTTATGGGTAATGTAGTTCAAGATGAAGAAAAAAGAATAAGATGAGCAGAGAATAAAAGGACCAATGTAGGAGAAGAAAAAAATAAAGATAAGAACATGAAAGAAACAAAAAAAGTATAAAAAGTTATAAAGACTGTTAAAGACTGTAGATTTTTCTTGAGTGTGAGAGGTTCTCTTCTTCCTTTTTCTTTCCTTTCCCTTTTCCTGGTCAGTGGCTTCAACAATGGGTGAGTCCATTTTTTCAGAGCCTCTCTCCAAGTTTCTGCTTCCTGAATTATCAGCCTGGTGATCCAGCTATGAGGTTGCCTTTGCCACTGTTTGGAGTGTAAGGGGCCCTAAGAGCTGGCAAATCCCCACTCAGCGCAAGGTTCTGTGTAATACTCTGTCAGTCAGAGTCACCAGCATAATCAGGCAGGGCTGTGAGCCAATTGCTCTCAACGTGTGTTTCTATGAGCCTCCAGGTATGTCTAGTATGCCTTAGCACTCTGTACGACCACTATCTCAGGTTTTTTGCACGTTGTAACCTGTAAGATGCCCTAGTCACTGCCTGCAGAACAGGAGGTCTCAAAAGCTGCAAATTCTCTCCTTTTAGCACACAGCCTTGAGTATGAAAGCTCTTCTAATCAGAGCCACCAGCTTAAGCAGGTAGGGGGGCATGTTGATTTCTGTTCAGGCTCCTTTCTAAAGTGATGCGGGTATATCTAGTTAAATTTTCTTTAGCGTTCCATGGGATTGCTCTCTGCAGGCTTCTTCCTTGTTAAAAAGCCTACAGTTTAGCCTGTCCAACTTCTGCAGTGTTCTCTGAGGTCTGTTCCGTAGGAATGTGTTATTCACCCTGTATCGGCTGGCAGGAAGTTGCCCCAGCTATGACATGCAGAGCAAGAGGCCCTAAAAATATCACGTCTCTTCTTTTAGATCACTGACTGACCTGAGAAAGAAGACCATGTCAGCCAGAGCCACTGCCAGCGTAATCCAGTTGGGCAGTGAGCAGATGGTGAGTTAAGCTAATTTCAGCAATTGGATCCGCAGATCTGCTCCAGAGACTGTCTGCAATCTGCCGGCACACCACTCTCCCTAGCATTTTCGTATTTTTTTCCCCTGGGAATGTGCTTTATTAGCCATTGTTGAGGTGCCCCGACCGCCCAGAAAAGTCTGGGCATAGGAAACTCTGCTTTCACGCTCATCCCATGTGCTGTTGTTCAGGGAGCAGGGATTACACTGAGCCTCTATCACAGCCCACACAGAAGGTTACTGCTGACAGTTTCTAATCCTGCCCCTCTGTCTGGGAATGTGGGTGCCCATGACCCACTAGGAGGAACCACTAGCACACTGTCCCCGCTCACCAACCAGGATATTGGGGGGTAATGAGGGTAAAGGCTTGCTCGCCTTTGCCAGGGTTTAGTGCCAGCATTAGCTCGTGTGGGCTGAGCTGCTGGGGGCACACTCTTTCCTTGGCTTGAACCTCTCTGCTTCAGCCCAGCTCGTTCCATGCCCCTAGCCCTCACTTTCTCTCAGTTCCAAATGAAACAGCCCTTGCTCAGGTCAGTGAAGAAGATGGAGTGTGCCATTCTTCATCTTATTTCTTTCAGGGTAGATTATATATTTAGCCACCTTTTCACCCAATCATACCTTTGTTCTTTATGTGGGACTTACAGACACTCCTGGAATTTTCTGTCTCTAGTTGTAGAATTTGTTGAAATTTTGCAAAGAGGTATTGAGAGTGCTTTTTATGGTGCTATTTCTGATATCACCCTCAAATTTATAATTATATATTTGAAAACAAAATACTATTTTTATAATACAAAATGCATGCAAAGATCTTCCTCAAAAGAAATACATAAAAACAATTCTTCAAATGAAGAAACAGTATGGTGGGGGAAAATGAGGCAAAGTATACTTTTACATTTAAGATGACCTGAGTTAAAAAATCTTACAAAAAACAGAAAGTATAGCCTGACCCATGGTGTTGCAATGAATAGGCATTGACCCTGAATGCTGAGGTTGCAATGTGAAACCCCAAGGTCGCCAGCTTGACCACTGGGTGATCAACAAGGTCCAAATGCTGGCTTGAGCCCAAAGGTCATGGTCTTGAAGCCTGAAGTTTCTAGGGGCTTGAGGCCCCCCCTTCCCCCCTCACCCACCCATTCCTGTGCAGGCAAATACAAGAATCAATCAATGCAGAACTAAAATGAAGAAATGATGACTCAATGTTTCTCTCTTTCTCCCTCTCTCTTCCTTCCTATCTCTTAAAAAAAGAAAGAAAGAAAAGAAAAAGTACAATATAACTATAAAGGAAATAAGTATAAGTAATTGCTGAAGCAAAAATATGTGAGCAATTAACCTCTTACAGTAAAGCAAGTAAGTTTTCACTGAAGAGGTGATACTTAAATATAGTCTTGAAGAATTAACATGCACTTACTAATGTGCAACCATTTATTTGGTTTGCCTATGTTCCTCAAACCCTTCACATTCTTAAGGAAAATTGTCAGTACCAGCCCTTGACAAATTTTTGGGAGATGAATTCTGAACTCTTGGAATTTTATACCTGATCACTTCTTGGCCTTTTGCCTAAGCTCAAGTGTACTATGTGTAAAATATTACACCTTGTAAGAATATTTCTATATGCCTGAGGTCTTGGGCCATGCTGTATTCAGTTTGATCTCTGGGTGGTTTGACTTCAAGAAGATGGTTTCAGTAATGTGGAGGCTGAACCCCAATGGGACCTAACACCCCCCAATAAAAGACCATACGTACGAAGGCTCTGGCAAGTTTTTCTGGTTGGCAATACTCCTATAAACTGTCCCACATTGTTATTAATAGAATTAAGCATTTTCATGGGACTCTACTGAAAGGAGATACTTAGAAACTTGTGCCTGCTTCCTCCTGGATTTCATAACATGCAATATTTCTCTTTGCTAATTTTAATATATGTCCTTTCACATTAATAAAACAACGATGAGTATAACAGTTTTCTGAATCCAGTGAGTCTTAGACAATCATTGAGACTGAGGGTGATCCTGGAGAACCCTAACTCAACTAGGATAGAAAAATACAGCATATAAACCAAGAAAAGCAGGTGCAAAGTTTTCAAATGAATAAATGGAGTCTATAAAAAATAGAAATATAATTAAATATACATTTACATATACATATACATATATATACATATACATAAATTGAAAAAGTTTAAAAATTTGCAACATCTAAATTAAGGAATATTTTTGTTGAAAACAACAAATGAGAAAAAGACATTCTGTTCTGAGCATGAAAACACCCAATATCACAAAAGAATCCATTTTACCTGTTTAAATGAGTGACTTGATAAAAGTAATATCAGGTGTTTTGGAGGTTTTGAACTCAATAAGATGATTCTCAGAGTCTTTAAATTTTTACATCCATCTGGCAAGCTGGCATCACTGTCAATGACAACAAAAATCCATCTTTTCCTCATTTCAATTTCTGTTGAATTAACATTACGGAATTTAGAAGATACATAATACTGAAAACAATTCAGGTAGAAAAGGGGGCAAGGCACACAAATCAGAATTATGCAATTTCAAGAAATGTACATGCACGTGCGGAGGACCCGGGTTCGATTCCCGGCCAGGGCACACAGGAGAAGTGCTCATTTGCTTCTCCACCCCTCCGCCGCGCTTTCCTCTCTGTCTCTCCCTTCCCCTCCCGCAGCCAAGGCTCCATTGGAGCAAAGATGGCCCGGGCGCTGGGGATGGCTCTGTGGCCTCTGCCTCAGGCACTAGAGTGGCTCTGGTCGCAACATGGCGATGCCCAGGATGGGCAGAGCATCGCCCCCTGGTGGGCAGAGCATCGCCCCTGGTGGGTGTGCCAGGTGGATCCCGGTCGGGCGCATGCGGGAGTCTGTCTGACTGTCTCTCCCTGTTTCCAGCTTCAGAAAAAAAAAAATGGAAAAAAAAAAAGAAATGTACATGCAAAAGAACATATGAACAATATGAAGAAACCCATCCAGAGTACACAAGGAGTGGCGGAATACATCTTAGAAAGACTCTTATTGGCCATAAAGATTTTCATAAAGAAGCTAAATTCAGAAATTTGAGGAATGAAATGAAGTCCCAAGGAGACACCAGGGAAAAAAGTAAAGTATATAGACATCAGCAAATCCTACCTTTTAAAAAGAATTCAGTGAGAGGACGGGAGGTAGAGACAGACTGCTGCATGTACCCTGACCAGAATCCACCAAGCAAGACCAATAGAGGGTGATGCTCTGTACATACAGGGCTTCTGCTCCATTGCAACTGGAGTCATTTATTAGTGCCTCAGGCAGAGGCCAAGGAGCCATCCTCAGTGCCTGTGGACAACTCATTCCAATCAAGCACAAGGGAAGAAGAAAGAGAGAAGTGAGAGGGGGGAGGTATGGAGAAGAAGATGGGCGCGTCTCCTGTATGCTCTGACCCAGAATTGAACCAAAGGTCCATATGCTGGGTCAATGCTCTACTGCTGCGCCAACCAGCCACGGTCACCATTTGCATTTATGAGCAAGTATACCATTGTAATAAGCATAGGTCAGATGAATATGCCCCCAACTCAATCTCACTCAGTGTGCCAGTTCTCATGGTTAAGTTTTGATGATTATACAAAAATAAAACCCAAAATCAAAAATGAAAGTTTCGGACCAGTTTTATGTATAAAGTCCCTAATAACAGATTCCATTACTTCAAAGCTCAAGTTTTGAGAGTCCTATTCATGTCTATTATATTAATTTCTTTTAACTGCCAATTCACTAAAATGTATAATTATGGGAAATGGTAGTGAGAAAGACATTTTTTTAACAAGACAGAAAGGAGAGAGAGGGAGGCAGAGAGTGAGAGAGAGGAGGGTAAGGATTGAAAAGACCGAAAGGTAGAAATGAGAAGCATCAACTTGTAACTGAGGCACTTTGGTTAATATTTGATTACTTCTCATAAGTGCATTGAGAGGTGGGGGGGGGGGGCTACAGAAGAGCGAGTAATTCCCTGCTCAAGCCAGTGACCTTGGGCTTAAGACATTGACATCTGGGCTCAAGCCAGAGACAATGGGATCATATCAATGTTCCCATGATCAAGCTGGTGACCTCACACTCAAGACAAATACCCTGGGGTTTCAAACCTGGGCCCTCAGCATCCAGGTCAACACTTTATCCACTGCGCCACCACCAGTTAGGCAGAAGACTCTTCTTAACAGACCAAAACACAAAAATCTACAAACTACTTTATCTCTACTGTGTTAAAAAAATTTAGTTCCAGTAAATTCACTAGTGGCTTTTCACTGAAAATGAATGACTAAGCAGATGTGGAAAGACCATCTGACTTTTAAAACAAACCCAGAAATGTCTACTATATAACAAATCATAAGTAAAAAATATATAATTAAGTCTGCATCCCAGAAGGCAAAGATTTGAAGTACTGAAAACAAAAAGAAAATTTCACAGCCCAAGTGGTGAGGCATTGATGCCAGTGGAAATAGGACAAAGCTTTAAAGGAAAACCTAACCTCCCTTCATATGTCACATGGCAGGCTAAAATTTTGTCATCCCTGCAGTCATCCACAAGAAGTTAGAATCCCAAACATACTTCATGTATAGATACATAATGAAAATTTCTATTATCTGCACAGTACAAAGAAGGCCAACTCAAGAAAAACAGTCTTGACTATTAAGAAGCTGATCTATGAGTTCCAAGCAGGTAAAACTAGGAAAAATTTGGAATAGTGGCACAGCACACTTAGAGGGTAAAAATAGCCACCCCATTTCACACAAACCTTGCCCTATGATCCTCTTTCTTCAAGCTGTTCCTGAGTCACATGCTTTTCAATCGAAGAGGTAAAGTTCATGTAGGGATACAACCTCCAGCCCTGCATCTTCATATCCTGGCACCAGTTTTCCTGAGACTTCAGAAACACTGAATGCAAAACTGGGAGCACATCTACCATAACTGAAAGGAACCCAGCCCATAATTCTCGTCATTTTTCCCAAGGCTGAAATCAACATTTCTGTTTTCTATTTAAGTTATTTAAAATTCATCTTTAATCAACTCAAAACTCCAAAGAAAATATCCACAAAGCAGAAGTCATTAACTATGCCTCATATCTCTTTTGCTTCCTGTATTGCCTATTTAAGTGAATTCACATTCAACAACAAGCAAAAGAAAAATAAAATAAAATAAACAAGGCAGCAGCAGCTTTTCTAAAATCACATACAAACACAAAACCATTTCATTAAAATACCTCCCAACCCAGGGTACTAATGGGGTCCCTATTGAGAATAAGTTTATAAAGAAATGTACAATGGTAATGAAGAAACCAATACTATTAGAGTGAGTCAACAAACACAATAAAACAACAAGTAACAACATAAATCACAGAAATAAAGCAGTCTGAAAAGGACTTTAAATATGTGTAAAATATTCAGGATTATGAAAGAATAATTAATCTATGGAAATTGGTAGATATAAAAAACAATCAAGAAAATATACTCATTGAATAAACTCAAAACACAGCTTTAATAGTAAGCAAGAGATAAATAAAAATAAAATTATCAAGGTAAAAGATAGATATGAAGAAATTACATAGAATTTCGCACAGAGATAAGGAGAGATGGAAACTACAAAGAAAGTTAAAAAACTGAATGAGAAACTTTAGCATATGTCAAATATAAATTCTAGAAATTTATTTTAAAAATGATACAAAGATGCTATTTAAAGAAATAATGGCCAAAATTTTCACAAATGAAGAAATAAGTCCTCAAATTATAATCCAAGTCCTAAGCAGAATAATTCAAAATAAATCCACATTTAAACAAAACAAAGATGGAGCAAAATGTTCTACTAGCAAATAACTGCTAGTATTAAAATAAAATCAAGACTAACAGCAGAACTTGTTAGTAAAAAACACCAAAATAAATATAAGAAAAATTCAAGATGGTGGCAAAGTAGATGGATGTTACACTCACCTCCTGCCAGGAGTTACAACTAAATTTAATTACAATCATTCTGAATAACCAACACTAGACTAAATGAAGAGTAATCTTATAACCCCCTTAGAAACAAAGGTCACAGTCCAACACCAGGATCCCATCCCAGAGTTCCAGAGACAGAAAGAGAAGTCTCCATAACTTTTGGTGTAAAAAAAACCAGGGAGATTGAGGCTGAGGTTGAGGATTGAGGCTGAGGAAAACAGAGGGCTGCTGGTGTCCCAGGCAGTTTTCCTTAAAGTGTATGCACACCCCACACACATACTTAAACTGACTCCCTCTGAGTTCAAGCACTGGGGCAGCTGCAAGAAAGGCACAAGAGACAAAAGGGAAAGAAATGAATTGGACTGAATCAAGGAAAAAGCTGGAGCAACAGCCTTCTCACAGACAGAAGTGCTGGCAGAGACTATTATTGGATCTTTGATAAATTATTCACCACAGGAAGTCCAGCAGATGGCATATCTAAATCTATCCAATATGGTCCCATGTTTGCCCTGCCCCAGTGATTACCTAAGGACACTGCACCCTATTTTTGGGCCCATAATGATGTTTCAAGTGGTTTTTCCATATGATTGTCCTGTCTTAAGTAATGCCTCAGAATTTTCTACAATCTCAAACAAGCAGCACCTGGCCTCAGGATGTTTGTACATCTTGCTAAGTAGCCCCAGGTCCTGCATGCCAATGGTTTCAAACTTTGCCTCTTGCCCCAACACTTCCAAGTCCAACACAAAGAGCAGACATCAGCAAATTACATTTTTTGTGTGTGTGTGAGAGAGAGATAGAGAGACAGAGAGAGGGACAGATAGGCACAGACAGACAAAAAGGGAGAGAAATGAGAAGCATCAATTCTTTGTTGTGGAACATTAGTTTTTCATTGATTGCTTTCTCATATGTGCCTTAACTGGAAGCCTACAACCGACCAAGTGACACCTTGCTCAAGCCAGGGACCTTGAGCTCAAGCTGGTGAGCCTTCCTTAAATCAGATGAGCCTATACTCAAGCTGGCGACCTTGAGGTTTCTAACCTGGGTCCTCCACATCCTGTTCTAACACTCTATCGACTGCATTACCACCTGGTCAGGCTGCAAATCATTTTGCAGCTCATACCAGGTGGTCCTAGGGAAGAACACAGGTGGTGGCTGACTGTGGCCTACAACTTCCAGGGATCCCCAGAGTCAGCACACCCAGTGGACAGCTTCAGACTATATGGAACTATTACCACTTATTCACATTCACAAGTTATAAACTAAAGGGGCAGACTCAGCAAGCACCAGAGCCCTATTGATGTTATAGTAAGTCCTGCTCTGTGGGATGGGTTTCTGCATAGTTTATCCTCCACAGTAGGAGGTCAGTGGCTACAGTCAGTCCTTGCAGTAAATTGGATCAACCTCTGGGGAACTCCCTTCTCCACTGACATGCCAACAACAATCAAAGTTCAACTGTAAGATGGCCTGACCTGTGATGGCATAGTGGATCAAGTGTCAACCTGGAATGCTGAGGTCGCTGTTTTAAAACCCCAGGCTTGCCTGGTCAAGTCACATATCAAACTTGATGCTTCCTGCTCCTCCCCTACCTTCTCTCTTTCTCTCTCTCCCCCTCTCTAAAATAAATAAATTTTAAAAAAATTTAAATACATAAAAGCTCAATAAAAGAGGAGACTGTACACAGCCCACACAGGAGGGGGAGGTGCACCTGAGTGCCCAGCTTGAGTGATCAGGAAATCTGTGCATCTGGACCCTATAAAACACCTAGTACATTAGGCTACTCTACCAATCCTGAAAGATGTAGCAGCTCTACCTAATACAAAGGAACAAACAGGGAGGTTGCCGAAATGAAGAGATAAGAAAACATGTCCCAAATCAAAGAACAGAACAAAACTCCAGAAAAAGAACTAAACAAAATGTAGAGAAGCAATCTACTAAATACAGAGTACAAAACACTGGTCATTAATATGCTCAATGAACTTAGAACTTCAAACATAAAAACAACCATTTTGAAATAATTGATTTACTAATTGAAATTAAGTATAACTTACAGAGAACCAAAAAGTATGTGAAGCTGAAAAGCTAATTAAAAACTTGGACTATAAGGAGGCAAAAAATATTCATTCAGATCAGTAAAAAGAATATAAATAAATGAAGATTGTGTAAGAAGCCTCTGGGAAAACTTCAAGTGTACCAACATTAGCATCATGAGGGTGCTAGAAAGAGAGGAGAAAGAAATTGAAAACCTACTTGAAAAAAATGACAGAAAACTTCCCTAACTTGAGAAAAAAAATAGACAAGTCCAGGAAGCATAGCAAGTCCCAAACAAGATGAACCTAAGGAAGCCCACACTAAGACACATAATTAAAATGCAGAAGGATAAAGAAAAACAGAAAATTTTAAAAGCATCAAGAGAAAAGCAGTTAGTCATATGGTAGTTCTATTTTTACTTTCATCCATAATGGTTGTATTACTTTATATTCTTATCAACAGTGGATAAGTTTTTCTTTTTCTCCACAGCCTCTCCAACACTTGCTATTACCTGTCTTGTTGATAATAGCCAATCTAACAGGTGTGAGGTGGTATCTTATTGTAATTTTGATTTGCATTTCTCTAATAACTAATAAAGACGAGCATCTTTTCATATATCTGTTGGCCATTTTTATTTCTTCCTGGGAGAAGTGTCTGTTCATGTACTCTTCCCATTTTTTTACTGGATTGTTGTTGAGTTTTATGAGCTCTTTGTATATTTTGGTCATTAAGCTGTTATCTGAGCTGTGGTTTGAAAATCTCTTCTTCCATTTAGTTGGCTGTCTGTTTTGTTTTCAGTTTCTCTTGTTGTGCAAAAGCTTTTTAGTCTGATTTAGTCTCATTCATTTATCTTTCCCTATACTTCTCTTGCCTTTGGAGTCAAATTCATAAAATGCTCTTTAAAACCAAGGTTCCAGCCTGGCATGCAGAAGTCCCGGGTTCGATTCCAGGCCAGGGCACACAGGAGGGGCGCCCATCTGCTTCTTCACCCCTCCCCCTCTCCTTCCTCTCTGTCTCTCTTCCCCTCCCGCAGCCAAGGCTCCATTGGAGCAAAGATAGCCCGGGCACTGGGGGTGGCTCCTTGGCCTCTGCCCCGGGCACTGGGGTGGCTCTGGTCGCAGCGGAGCGACACCCTGGAGGGGCAGAGCATCGCCCCCTGGTGGGCGTGCCGGGTGGATCCCAGTCGGGTGCATGTGGGAGTCTGTCTGGCTGTCTCCCCCTGTTTCCAGCTTCAGGAAAAGTGCAGAAAAGAAAAAAAACAAAAACAAAAACAAAAAACAAAAAAAAAACACCAAGGTTCAAGAGCTTAGTTCCTATGTTTTCTTCTATGTACTTTATTGTTTCAGGTCTTATATTTAGGTCTTTGATCCATTTTGAATTAATTTTTGTACAAGGGGACAAACTGTAGTCGGGTTTTATTCTTTTTCATGTGGCCTTCCACTTTTCCTAGCACCATTTGTTGAAAAGGCTTTTATTTCTCCACTGTGTTGTTGGCCCCTTTAACAAAAATTATCCCTCTACTGGGTATATACCCTCAAAACTCAAAAACATTGGTATGTAAAGACACATGCAGCCCCATGTTCATTGCAGCATTGTTCGCAGTGGCCAAGATATGGAAACAACCAAAAAGTCCTTCAATAGATGAATGGATAAAAAAGATGTGGTACATATATACTATGGAATACTACTCAGCCATAAGAAATAATGACATCAGATCATTAACAACAAAATGGATGGATCTGATTCAACTTCCCGTGTAGTGGGACACTCCTGTGTTTCTTTCTCGCTTACTCTCTCTGCAAGCTGTAAAACGGGAGGGGAAAGAGCAAGACTCAGGGAGGGAGCAAGAGAAGGGAGAACACTTTCTCTCAAGTGGAAGTAGCAGGATGGGACCCAGGGAACAGCTGGAAGGCCAGAAATGGAAGTTTAAGCCACATCTGTCTTTTAAAGCGTGAACAGCAGAAAGCAAAGTGTCAGTCTCTGGAGTCATGATTTACTCCTTGTTTTTGAAGATCTAGAAGATAACA
Organism: Saccopteryx bilineata; assembly: GCF_036850765.1. Lineage (NCBI taxonomy): Eukaryota > Metazoa > Chordata > Mammalia > Chiroptera > Emballonuridae > Saccopteryx > Saccopteryx bilineata. The sequence goes on from NC_089500.1 coordinate 222,410, forward strand.
CAGAATACTTTTTTATGGTCCATGTTGAGGTTCTCTAATGTTATCTGAGAAGCTGGATTCTTATATGTCTGTCAGTTGAAGTGGAGATGGGAAGCAGTTGTGATAAAGGTATAATATGTATATATCTATCATCTGTGTGTGTGTGTGTATGTGCATATATATATATATATATCACCATGAGAAAGATTAAATGTAACCTTAATGTAAAGTATAGAATTAAACTGGGGATTATCACATTATGTGCAAAATCTAAAGTTTGTGGCCCTGGCCGGTTGGCTCAGTGGTAGAGCATCGGCCTGGCATGTGGGAGTCCCGGGTTCGATTCCCGGCCAGGGCACACAGAAGCGCGCATCTGTTTCTCCACCTCTCCCCCTCTCCTTCTTCTCTGTCTCTCTCTTCCCCTCACGCAGCCAAGGCTCCATTGGAGCAAAGTTTGCCTGGGCGCTGAGGATGGCTCTGTGACCTCTGCCTCAGGCACTAGAATGGCTCTGATTGTGGCAGAGCATCACCCCCTGGTGGGCATGCCGGGTGGATCCCGGTCGGGCGGATGCGGGAGTCTGTCTGACTGCCTCCCCATTCCCAACCTCAGAAAAATACAAAATATATATATATCTAAAGCTTGTTTAGTAGTTTGAACAGCTTTAGGATTACACAGTAAGAGCTTGGTAATGTCATATAGCCGGGACAAGCAGAAACTGATCTATTTTTATATCTGCATAAGCATATATGTGATTTTCTCCTGGGCACAGTGTCAGGCTTCTCATGGCCCTTTCGTTGTAGCCTGGTGAATAATCTGATGTGCACAGAACTGAACTTTGACCTTTGCCAACACCATCAGATCACAAGTACACTAGACTATATTTTATTCATGAGAATATCAAAAATTTCTGTTAACTCCCATGTTGCTGACAAATAGAGAAGTAGATTCCTATACTGTGAGAGGCAAATGTTTAGTGACTTACAGATAAAAAATCATAACTCAGAGGAAATTACTTTTTATATGTGTACAGATAAGACATAAACTGTCACACTACAGCAGATTCTTAACTGGGACCGTCTCCTAGTGTCTTGATATTTCAAACACCACAGAAATAAAGAGAGAAATTATGTGTAATGTACCTCTAAAACAAAATAATTTTTTCTTGGTTAAAAAGAAACCAATAAACTTATAATTTAGTGAAATATGTTAAATTTTGGGTTCTTAATGATGCTTTCTTCTCCAGACGTGCCAGCAGAAAGATCCCCTCACAGATGGAGTATCTCAGGGACCAGTACATCAGAGAAGCCCAAGCCCGTGGACATTGCATATACCTCACCTTTCAAAATACCAGTAAGTGTTTCTCTTCTCTAAGAGACAGTTCTACTCTGCTTCTTTCTTAGAGTTAGAGAGAGGTACTAAAGAATAGAACATTTCACTTGTGAAGATTTTCTTTATAATACTGAGGTTTGAGGAGAGCATTATTAACTTCATGGATTGACTGCAGTTAACGTCTACTACTTTCAGGATCAGGCTTATTAGGATTTAAGGAATTCTATTTTTCCTTGCAGGATACTTCCAACATATATAATTAAATACATTAAATTCAAATTCTTTTGAACTATAGAGTGCAAATCTTTGTAGAATGCCCTTTTATCAAGTCACTAGCCAAAACCTATCACAATTCTGTGAAGATGCTGGTGAGACTTTTTTTTTAGGAATGGGCTATGATACATATATTTTTTAGTTTTCTAGAACTGAAAGTTAAGTGGAGAATAATGAGACTCATAAAGTTACAGAGCAAATTATCAGAGAATTAAAACAGTTATGAGTTCCAATACTGAATCTGGCCTGTACTTTGCTCAAGTCATCTTTCAAATAACCATTTAAGTGCTTAAGAAATACCCTGGAAGAAATATCCCAGTTTAAAGTATTTTCTATACTGAGAATCAGTGTCAAATTCAAAGGGATGCTTCTGGAAAGGCTGTGAGTGGCCAGGTTCGCTGACCATGAGTTGCAAGCCTAGTTTGGATCATTTTGATATAACCCTGAGTAACCCATATTTTAATTCATCTACTTTCTTTGTTTATTAAGCAAAAAATATATTTATAGTTTAATCATATTATTAAAATTTATTGTTTTTAAACTTGAGAATTACTTGAATAAGTTGGTAATTATTGTAGGTAGAATGGTAACCAATATAAAATAGAAGAGGCTTTTCTATTTTAAAAAAATCATTTTTTTTAATTCAGCCAAGTGAATATATTTTTTAAGGTTTTTTTTGTTTGTTTGTTTGTTTTTTTGTATTTTTCTGAAGCTGGAAACGGGGAGAGACAGTCAGACAGACTCCCGCATGCGCCCCACCGGGATCCACCCGGCACGCCCACCAGGGGCGATGCTCTGCCCACCAGGGGGCGATGCTCTGCCCATCCTGGGCATCGCCATGTTGCGACCAGAGCCATTCTAGCGCCTGGGGCAGAGGCCAAGGAGCCATTCCCAGCATCCGGGCCATCTTTGCTCCAATGGAGCCTTGGCTGCGGGAGGGGAAGAGAGAGACAGAGAGGAAGGAGGGGGGTGGGGGTGGAGAAGCAAATGGATGCTTCTCCTATGTGCCCTGGCCGGGATCGAACCTGGGTCCCCCGCACGCCAGGCCGAGGCTCTACTGCTTAGCCAAGGGCCAGGGCTGGCATCTTTAATTTTTTATTGCTCACTTTGTCATCTAAGCCACAGGCCACAAGAAATCGTGTGTGCCTTGTGCGGTCGTACACTGGTGTCTATGTCTGTGCCAGTATCGACACTAGTTACCGACTGTTAAAGTTTTGGTAGGTGAAGGACGTCCCTGAGCAGGGCTCTGAATGTAAAAACCCTTAAAGAAATACTTGCGCCTGACCTGTGGTGGTGCAGTGGGATAAAGCGTCGATCTGGAACACTGAGGTTGCGGGTTCGAAACCCTGGGCTTGCCTGGTCAAGGCACATATGGGAGTTGATGCTTCCTGCTCCTCCCCTTTCTCTCTCTCTCTCTCTCTCTCTCTCTCTCCCCCCCCTCTCTCTAAAAAAAAGAAAAAGAAAAGTTGCCTCTCCAGCCAGTTGCAGAGTAACTTTGGGGAAAGTTCCTGTTCTCCTGGCTGTTGGAAGCTCTCCACACCCCGGGGATGTTGTGGCCAGGCAGCGCTCCTCAGCTGAGATCTCGTTGTGGCGTTCCTCAGGACGGCCGCCCCTCCCGCATTTCCCCCCTCCCCTTGGCGGCGCGCGTCTGTCCGGGTGCGCAGCGTGGACGCATCTACACGTTGGTTGCGTGGCAGGAGTCAGGAGGGGCGGGACTCCGGGCAGCGAGGCTGAGCGGGGAGGTCTCGGAAATGGAAACTGAGGGAGGGGGCCGTGACCTGCAGCGCGAGCAGCTGAGGAGAAGGCAGGAAGTCTGTGACAGGTGACGGGGAGGTGGAGTGGGAGGTGCAGCCCTGGAAAGAGGGAGGAAGGGCCCCTGTCTCGCCAGGGGAGGGTCGTTAGGGAGGCGCTATTGAACGCTGTCTTGGTCTGAGCAGGTCAGGGCGGGAGACGTCAGGCCGAGAATGGAGGGCTCCGTGCCAGCGGTTGGAGGCAGGCGGGACTGTCCTCGGGGGTTCGGGGAGAGGGTGGTTCGTGAGAGGTGCTGAGTGCAGAGCTTGGAAGAGGTTTGGGGAGCGTTCACTCTGAGGCGGGAGGACTGGTGTAGAAAGGAGGATTGGCGTGGAATGAGAGGCAGCAGAGTCCTCTGTACAGGACGTGGGCCTGAGGAGGTCCAACCCGAAGGAAACTTTGGGAGGGTGTGGGACAGGACACGACCTCTGCGGCGAGGGAAGTTTTGGGGTGGGTCTCTCGTCTGTCTGTGGAAAGCTCAAGAGAGCAGAGCGTGCTGAGTTGCAGGTGAGTTTAATGTCCAGTCCTCCAGCTTCTCACGGGGCAGGACGGGCACGAGGACGCGGTCAGGTGTAGCCATGGGTCCGAGAGGATCCTGGCTCACCTCCACCTTAGTTTCCGCGTCGTCCAGCGTTCCTGACGCGTGGTAGGAGGAAAGCAGTTTTCTTGTTCAGAGCAGCATGGGAACAGTGACCCAGGTCATGTAGGTGGGAGCTGGACGTGTCACCAGGAAGGGTCCGGAGGTCCGACGAAGGGAGCAGACAGGACCTGACTGCACGTAGACCTGGAGGTTTAAGGAAAGAGCCCTTTAAATTCTTAAAACTTTGTTGTCTAGATGCTGGTGGTGGGAGTGGTTCGTATGCATCAAACAAAAAGTGTCCTCGTTGCTAGTCTATGCCTTAATGGGTGTCACTTCGTTAAAGATGTAGTTTTCTGTGTTTGCAAGGAAAGGGAAAGGCCTGAGAAGACCCTGGGTAGTTGTGATTCAGTCTGTAAAGGGAGAGAAGTGACAAGTGGTGTTTGGATGCAGCAGGCCTGTCAGGTTTGCCCCCTAGAGAGCTGAGGAATGGGTGAGGGATGCAGCACCAGACAGTTTTGGGAGCGTTGTCGGCATTAGTATAGAATTTCTACAGTGTTCAAGTAGGTATTATTTTCCCCAAGGGCATCTTGTATAAGTGCACAGTATAGTGTTTTTCCTAGCCCTTTACTTTTACCAGAGATGAGTCGTGAGGGGACACTGTTTTCATTTCCTGAGGTTTATAGGTACAATAACTTGAAATCCAAGGTGTTGGTGAGGGACGAGATCCTGAGTTCTCTACGAAAGAGGAAATAGCCCATCTGTTTGGGGCGGTGGGTTTTAGGGAACAGTTGGGATAGGGAAGAACAAGAGGGGGTCCCGCGGGGCCTGCGTGTTCCCAGTCGCCTCATGCGCGTGATCTTGTTGCGCTTCTGTCAGAGACCCCGCCGCGGGTACCGCCTCTGTCCCTGCTTGGCCTGACTTCGTTCACGTGTAACAGCCCCCCTCCTAAGATGCACAGACCACGTAGTAGTGCGTCGTTGGAGTAAGGAGTTCACATGCTCCCTTCCGGAATGCTCATGTGTGCCGCCTGTAGCGGAATTCAGCTGTACTTCACAGGGTACCATGACATTATCTCTGAGTGCCCCGAAGTGTCTTCTGTTCTTATAATTCAGGGGATTTAGATCGTGTATCACGAGACTGGCATCATGCCGAGATGGGCCTATTTCCATGGTTCCTAAGACTCTGGGCTTTTGGGAAAGGAAGCTTGTTCTCTGGTGAGAGCGACAGCTTACGTGAAAGGGCTGTGTCATTTCCGAGGTCATTCCTTTTCACATTCTGTTAGGAAAGAGACGTCCTGTGTCAGGGTTCTCCATTGGGCTCAGTTCTGCTGTTAGTCACTGTGCTTCTCTGGGTCCCTCACTGAGTAGCAAGGATTCCTAAAAAGTTTTTAAAAATTTTATTTTGGCCTGACCTGTGGTGGCGCAGTGGATAAAGCATCAACCTGGAAACACTGAGGTTGCTGGTTCGAAACCCTGGCTTGCCTGGTCAAGGCACATATGGGAGGTGATGATTCCTGCTCCCCCCCCCCTTTTCTTTCTCTCTCTCTCTCTCTCTCTCTCTCTCCCTCTCCCCCCCTCTAAAATGAATAAATGAATAAATTTTTAATTTATTTTGGTGCTCTCTCATGGACGTCTTAAACATAGCACATTTTAGAGGGGCCGTGTCTTATAGTCTCTTGGCATAAGAATGCAAGTACACCTATAAGCCTTAAGGTTTCCTATAGGATCACTGTCTGAAAATGATGTCAGTACGTCAATATTCATTCTGTTTGTCTGACCTGTGGTGGCTTAGTGGATAAAGCCTCAACCTGGAATGCTGAGATCTCTGGTTTGAAACCATGTACTGTGTGGTCAAGGCACATACAGGAGTTTAAGTTGATGCTTCCTGCTCCTCCCCCCTTTCTGTCTGTCGGTCTCTCTCTCTTCCTCTTTCCCTCTTTCTCTCCTCTTTTCTACACTAAATAAATAAATAAATATAAAAAAATTCAATATGTTGATGATCTCCTGTTCTTCGCTGAAAAGAGGACAGTGCTGAGGAGAAACCTAGCTTCTGATTCCTCATCGGAGGCAAGAAGGAGAGTCCAATGAAGATGGAAAGGTACGATATTTTTACTTCACTACTGATGTGCGAGAGACATGGAAGGAATGTTTCATGGAAGAGAAGGAATGTTTTGGTTCATTATGTTTTCCTTTTCGATTTGATGATGCACACAGTGATGGAGCTGAGAGATTTTGTTAGTTGTGTCACTTTCTTCTGTGTAACTATCACTTTGTACATATGTTCTCAGATTGGGCTGGTCTATACTTTGGTGCATGTCTTAACTTTTCTGCTATCTTCAAACACTGAGTTGTTGATTCTTTCTGTAGGTTAAATTAATTAGTTACCTGGCTTATTTATGTACCTCTTTTTTTTCACTCATGGATGTAATGAATCATCTCATTCTTTTTCTACTTTATTTCTTAATTTATTTATTGATCTTTTTTTTTCCAACTTAAATTTTTTTCTATATTACTGTGTTTGCTTTTGTGTATATATGCATACAGATAAGTTTATACATTTAGCCATTTTCTTTCATTGGTCTGCCCATTCACTTATTATTATATTGGTCAATATTACTTTTGCTTCCAGTGTGACTGTGTTCTTGAAGTTATACAGGTGTCTTCTACAGTCTTTTGTTTATGTCCAAATCTTTCCTCTGGTTAGGGCTTCCTGGGTGTGAAGCTCACCTCTATGCTCAAGGCAATTGCTCATTGAATAAGCATGCATTGCAGCACTCTTCCAGTGATTATGGTTTCTGTGTGCAGGTGGGGTTTCTGTGTTCCTGTCCTTGTGAGCTTTTGATTTGGTATTCGATATTTGGACCTTGCCATGAAGGGTTCCATGTCATTGTGTGTCTCTCCGTTTACTATGTTTGCCCGTTTTTGGCCAGAATGTGTCTGGTCAAAGGACTTTGGGGTTAGGTACCTGGTGTGATTACATCTTTTTAAGTGATATCCATGGTTTCTGTTGAGTGTCTGCTGTCTGGTTGACTGGGCACAGTTGTTTCTCTCACAATTCCTATGTGTAGTGCAGGGACCCAGAGCTTCTGTCACAGGATCCTTAGTGTGTCAAGGTGGAATCCATTTTCTTTGTCTGATGTATATTGGCCTGCATCGTGTACTTCGGAAACTCTTCTCCATTACGTTTGCTGGTAAAAAGAGCAGAAATTTTTTTTGCTGCCCTCCAGGGGAGAAGTTTGGAATACCCCATCTGTCTAGAAACCTGCCCAGAAATTCCAGATTAGTTCTGTGCCAGTGTTCTTACAAAGACTATAGTTACCAGAACTGTGGTAGGAGCAAGGAAGACGTCCAGATTTTAGCAGTGCATCAACGTGTTTATAGTCTTTCTGTGTTGCAGCCATATATGCTAAAGTGGAATTGTGAAAGTTCGGAAAGGGGAGCAGAAACTAAAAAACTGCATGCTGGCAGGCAATGCTGGAGAAGTGTTTTCTTCCTCCACATCCTCATCATCTCTGGTTGTTCATTGATTTGTTAGTGAAAGCCCTTCTGACAGGTGTGAAGTAATGTCTCATAGCAGTTTTAATTTGCATTTCTCTACTGATTTCTGACATGGAGTATTTTTATATGCCCATTTTTAGTGGGGAGTTATTTGAATACTCTATCACTTCATTTTCTAAGGTTTATAGTTTCCGATCGTATTTTGACTTTTTTAGAAATCATGGTATATATTGCTTCAGTTTAGCTTGATGTTTCACCAATTTAATGGATTTAAGCAGGAACTGCTAGAAGGAGTCAGCCACTAAACTGAGTGAGGTATAGGCTAATGTGCCCCTTAAGCAGGCATAGGGTACCTGAGCTGCCTCTCTGACCAGATGGCACTTGTATGTTTTTATTATGGTGCACAATTAGGATAAGCTTTACCTTATCTGAAAATGCACCTGAGATAGTGTCTGCTTCTTCTAGTCATGCTGAGGCAATTTAAATTGCTCTAGCAGCCACTTGGGAGGCATTGCCATGGAACTGAGAGAAAAAGATAAGACCAGAAAGAGTCTATATACAGAGGACCAGCAGAGGAATGTTTTGGTATGTAACATTGTGGGTTTTTTAAAAGATATTTTTTGTGGTGTAGGGCAGTGGGAGTTTGTGTGAGAATTAGAATTATAAGTTTATTTATGCTTCACTTTATATTACCAGAAAACTAAGCATATATGTGACAACTAGTAAATATGTCTTCTAAAATATTAAAAATAATCATGCTACCAGTAAATACAGCTCAACCAACAACAAGATTGATTTTGTTTATGAATATTAATGTAATGAATACTGGCATAACATATACAATTACTTAATTTTGGTTTTTACCAGAATTAAAATTTTCTTAAAGGATTAGAATGCCAGTATATATCTAGAAAGCTACAGAAATATCAATAACAAAATGAACTCTGTATAAAATTATACAAAGATATGTTCTAATTGAATTAAAATGTATGATATACTGGGATAAGTTTTTGAGAGAAAGAGAATTAGTTTTGTCTTAAAATAAAGATTGTTGTTATTGATGCAAATTTGGTTCTATTTTACCTTGTTAAAAAAAGAAACTTTTTCTATACTGTGTAGCACCAGATAAGATATTATAAATTTTTATCTGCCTATAAAGCAAAGATACTATGTTTTTATAAATTATGTTACTGATTTCTATTTTTTCATAGAGGTCTTCGATTACTATAGGGACAATCTTCTCAATCCTAAGAACCAAAGATGTGATAATCATACATCTATCCAGTCCTGATGTGACAGGACCCTTTTCCCAACACTCAGAAATAAAAGCTTTAGTGATTGCATGCCCCACTCTTTCATGTGTAATGGTGGAAAGGGTCATGCCTAAAAGAGAAAGGTGTCCAGTCACTTTAGTTGTTCATTGATTGCTTCTCATATGTGCCTTGACTGGGGTGCTTATGTTGAGCCAGCAACCTTGGGCTCAAGCGAGCAACCTTGGGATCATATTGTTGATCCCATGCTTGAGCTAGTAACCACAAGGTTTCCAACCAGGCCCTCAGTGTTTCTGGTTGATGCTCTATCTACTGTACCACCACTGGTCAGGCTGCCATGTTATACTTTAGATCCTCAGATCTTATTTATGTTATAGCAGAAAGTTTGTACCCTTGTACCAACTTCTCTGTTTTCTCCATTCCCCAGTCCCTGGCAGCTTCCACTCTGTTTTTGTGAGCTTGTCATTTTTAAATTTTAGTTTCCACGTGTTAAGTGAAACCATGGAATAATTGTCTTTATGTGGCTTATTTCACTTAGCATAATGTCCTAAAGCTCTATCTATGTTGTTTGCAAATGGCATATATCACTTATTCTTCTTTATCTGTTGATGAACATGTAGGTTGTTAACATATTGTAGTTATTGTGAATAATGCTGTCATGAGTATTGGAGTTCAGGTCTCTTTTTGATATCCTGTTTTCATTTCCTTTGGCTACATACCCAGAAGTAAAATTGCTGGATCACATGGTAGTTTGTTTTTAATTTTTTGAAAAACTTCCATACTATATTTCATAGTGAATGCATCAACTTACATTCCCATGAACAGTTCACAAGGGCTCCCTTTTCCCCATTTTCTCACCTTGCCATGTGTTATCTTTTGTTGATGAGAGCTGTTCTAACAGATGTGAGCTGATAGTAAATTTTGGTGTTTGGATTTGTGATGATTAGCGATGTTGAGCACCATGTCATGTCGTTGATGGTCAGTTCTATATCTTTGGGAAAATATTCAGTTCCTTTGCCCATTTTTAATTGTATTTGTATTTTTGCTACTGAGTTATGTAAAGTCTTTATACTGTACATTTTAGACATTAACCTGTTATCTAATATATGATTTGCAAATATTTTGTCCCATTTTATTTCATAAGTTGCCTTTTCATTTTGTTAATGGCTTCCCTTGCTGTGCAGAAGTTTTATAGTTTGATGCCATTCTATTTGTTTATTTAAAATCATTGTCAAGACTGATGTCAAGAAGCTTACCCTCTTTATTTTCTTTTAGAATTTTTAGAGTTTAATGTCTCTTTTTTAAAAAATATAAGATTTTATTTATTGATTTTACGGGACAGGGTTGAGAAGTATAGCTACTTCACTTTAGTTGTTCATTGCTTGCTTCTTGCATGTGCCTTGATCAGGCAAGCCCAGGGTTTCAAACCAGCAACCTCAGCACTCCAGGTCAATGCTCTATCCACTCTGCCACCACAGGCAGGGTGGATTTAATGTCTTAAGTTTGAGTCTAATCTGTTTTGAGTTCATTTTTGTGTAAGATAGGGGTCCAGTTTTATTCTTTTGTATGTGGGTGTCCAGTTTTCCCAGCACCATTTATTGAAGTGGCTATCTTAAGGACCTTTAGTTTCTAACATTTTATAGTTTCTGATATGAAATGATAGAGTCATGGCTCACTTCAGTGAGCTGTTCTGCTTCAGTTTCTGTTCTGTAAAAGGTAGCATTAGATGGTTTCTGCTCTCAGAAATATTGTGTTGGTGTTTGGGAGATTAAGTAAACACTTAATTTTAAAGTTTGAAGGAATACTCAGTATTTATTTTTGCAAATAAAAAATTTACAGGTCAAGGTTATTTAGCTAAGATTTTTTTTTTTTTTTTTACCAATTCAACCTTTATAATTATTGTGACAAAGTAAGACATGGACATGAGTAGACTTTCAAACTATATAAATTGTTTTATGTACTAACAACTCATTTAAAATCACAAATCTCCAAAATATAAAATGCTAACTATATTGCTTTATTAGAAAATTTAAAACAACATAATGGCTAGGAAGCTATTAAGAGTACATATAATCATGTCAGGTAGGCCATTATTTCATAATAAGACATTACATTACCTTATTCAATCTCACTTAAGTACAGTTTTGTTTAAAATAACTGCCTCTTTAACATCTCTTCTACTATTACTTAAAAGCATCTCAAATTCACATATCTAAAACTGTAATCATCTCAGTAGTTTCCATACCTCTTCTTCCTATTTTTTAAGTTTTTTTCCAAATCTGTGTGTCTAGGGCTGACTTTCTGTAGATGGCAGCGAGGGAGCTGCTTTGCTATGTAGAAAACCTCGACCCATACCTTTTCTTAAAAACTTTTTCTTATTGTGTAATCACTAATTTTCTAAGCCAAACATTTGGGAAGGGAATGACCCTAGTTGCCTCTTCTAATACATATCTGTACCCAGTCTGTAATTTTCTCGTGATATTTTGTTTTTGATGTTTTTGTCTTACATCTTTAGTAACAGGGTAATGTTGGTATCTTAAAAAGAGCTGTGAAATGTTTTCTCCTCCTGTTTTCTAAAGAGTTTGTGTGAGGTTTGTATTATTCTCCTTGAGAGAATTCACTATTGAAACCAGCTGAGCCTGAATTTTTATTTTTAATTTATTGTTTTAACATTGTTTCATGAACTTTGTATTGTAGAAGATTTTAAATTACTAATCCAGTGTCTTTACTTGATATTCTTATATGTATTTAGTTTTTGTTTCCTCTTGAATTATTTTTATAATTAATATTTGTCTAGAAATTTGACTTAAGTTGTCTTAACATGTTGGCTTAAACACATTCTTAATATTTTCTTAGCTTTCGATATCTGATTTTTAAAAATACTAACCAATTCTTAATATGCAGGCCGTACAGGAAAGTCTGGACCTCATTTGGCCTGTGAGCCTTATTGTGCCTATCTCTGGACTAATAACTCATCTGTCCTTGAGAATGTTCCCTCTCTCCTTGAAGACAGTGTGTGTTGTACCATTTTTGTATGGAGTGTTCTTTGTCAGTTACATCAAGTTTTGGGTAGTATGTTGTTCAATGCTTCTGTATCCTTACTATCTCAGTTTTTAAAAAATGTGTTTCTGAGATATAAATATTGAAATCTTCTACTGAAATTGTTGAATCTTCCATTTCTTTTAATATATTAGTTTTTTCTTTATGTATTTGTTAGGTAGATATTTATAATTGTCATGATTCCCTGTGACAATTGACCCTTTATCATATAAAATATTTATCTTTGTGTCTAGTAATATTCTTCATCTGAGAGCTTTCTCCACCCCTTCCCATGTCAACATAGCCACTCTGCTTCTCTTACGACTACTGTTTTTATAATTCATCTTTTCCCCTCCATATACTTTTTTTTTTTTTTTTTTTTTTTTGAAGCTGGAAACTGGGGGAGAGAGTCAGACAGGCTCCCACATGCGCCCGACCGGGATCCACCCAGCACACCCACCAGGGGCAACGCTCTGCCCACCAGGGGGCGATGTTCTGCCCCTCTGGGCGTCGCTCTGCCGAGACCAGAGCCACTCTAGCGCCTGGGGCAGAGGCCAAGGAGCCATCCCCAGCGCCCGGGCCATCTTTGCTCCAATGGAGCCTTGGCTGCGGGATCCCCTCCATATACTTTTAACCTGTTGTGTCTCTGAATCAAAATGCTTATTTTAAACAGCATATAGTTGGATTTTGTGTTTTATCCATTCTGACAATATATGCCTTTTTATTGGAATGCTTAATCCACTTATATTTAATGTAAGTAATGATATGTTTGAATATTGGTTGGCCATTTTCTATATATTTTATAGCCATGTCATGTCTTTTTTTTTGTTATGGTTTTTACCTAGCCCTTTTCATTAACTAGTATTTTTAATTTATTTTTAAAAATTATTTTTGGTTGCTGTAGCAATTATATGTGTTTTTCACGAGATACTTTGGGTAATACTGTATTAATTTTCTTAAAATATTGCAACTTTGCTCCACTATAGATCCATTCCATACTTTGTACTGTTATTGCTATATTACTCTATTTATATGTTTAAAATGATTATTGCTTTAAACAATCTTATGCTTTTAAACAAATTAAGAAAATAGTTTTTTATGTCTTCCCTCATGTTTATAATTTCTAGTGCTTCTCATTTCCTTCCTCTGATTTGAGTTACAGTCTAGTTTCAATTCTTTTCAACGTGATGGATTCCACAGAGTATTTTTTGTGGTATAAATATGCTAGTGACAACCTCTTAATTTTTGTTTATCTGAGGATATTTTTATTTTGTCTTCATTTTGAAGAAGAGTTTTGCTTGATATAGAAATCTTGATTTATAATTGTCTTTCAGTTCTTTAACAACATTATTTAATTGCTTTCTGGCCTCCACTGTTTCTGATAAAGTCAGATGTTTATGGTGGCTTTATCTGGTTGGCTCGGTGGATAAAGCATTGGCCCAGTGAGTAGATGTACTGGGTTCAGTCCCTGGTCAGAGGTACACATGAGTACTGACCATCTTCTTCTTATTTCCTCTCTCTCCCTCTTTCTTTTACTCCCCACAGTCAGTGGCTCGATTGGTTTGAGTGATGGCCCTGGGTGCTGAGGATAACTCAGTTGATTAGTGCATCGGCCCCTGATGGGGTTTCCAGGTGGATCCCGGTTGGGGCAAATGCAAGAGACTATTTCACTATCTGCCCTCCTCTCACTTAAAAAAAGAAAGAAAAAGAAAAAAAGATGTTAATTGTATTATTACTCTGTAAGTCAAGAATTGCTTTTCTCTTGCTTTCAAGATTTTTTTTGCATGTCTTTCTTTGTCTTTCAGCTCTTTGATATATTTAGCTTTGGTGCACTTTGCATTTATCATATTTGAAGTTTTTCTAACTTTTGGAATTTTCCGATTAATATATTTCATAAAGTTTGGAACATTTTTGCTATTCTTTATATTTCTTACTCCTAACTCATTTCCTGGGACTCTCATTACATTTTTGTTGGAATTTTGATGTGGTCCCTCTTTCAGGTCTATTTTGCTTGGATACTTTTAAATTATCTATCAACAAATTTACTCAAGCCTGTTATTGAGCCCAGATATGTAATAAAATTTTTACTATGGATATTGTACTTTTCATCTCTATGGGTTATCATTTTGAGTTCTCTCTTCAGACTTTCCTGTATGTTGAGGCATTGCCATTGTATTTTACTTTATGCTTTGAAAGGTTCCTTTTATTCTTGGAAATATTTATACTAGCTGCTTTGAAATCTTTGTCTGCTAACTTCAGTGTTTAGGTTCAGTTGATTATTGACTGATGATTTTTACTCCTGAGGTTAGGTTACAATTGCCTGTTTCTTTGAAGGTTTCCACAACTTGACATCTAAGGTAATGTAGCAACTGCTAATTCTGCTGTATTTTTTTATGGGTTGTCACTTTTTCTTAGTAGCTTGCTTAGACTTAAAGTATGAAATCTGTCTTCTGTGCAGTGTGTTGCCACTGATGACTCTTTTCTATATATATGTATATACATGTTGGTTTGTTTGTTGTATTTCTTTGCATGGCTTCCTGGGGGTTGCTCCTGTATCAGCATAGTTCGGTAGTCAGCCAGGGCTTTGGCAGGAGTTGTGGTCAAATATCTTGAACCTATGAGCCTTACAGCCACTAATGATTGATCCTGTGGTTTTGGAATCACATTCAAAGTTGCAGCCAGTTTTTAGTTTTACTTGGCCTTTTGTATTTGCTGGGCTTTCCTGGGTCTTTCTTTTTTTAATTTATTTATTATCATTATTATTTTGGTGACAGTGACAGAATGAGGAACAGATAAAGACAGACAGAAATGGAGAGAGAGAGAAGCATCAACTCTTCATTGCAGCACCTCAGTCGCTCATTAATTGCTTTCTCATATGTGCCCTGACTGGGAAGGGGGGACACAAGCTGATGAGCCCTGCTCAAACCAGATAAACCCGTGCTTAAGCCGGCAACAATGAGGTTTCAAACGTGGGTCCTCCACATCCCAGTCGATGCTCTATCCACTGTGCCACTGCCTGGTTAGGAATCTTGGGTTTTCCTTTTAGTTGGTCAGATTTGTGTGGAAAGTTTATTTCACTCCTTCTCTGACTCTCATTTTTAATATCTCATATTAATTTTCTTTTGGGAAAGCTACTTGCACTGTGATCCTAACCTCAGGACAGCAAAGCTGTTTTTTTCTGAGATCTCTATATTTAAAGCTTCTATTTTCATATTTGCTCTTTTCTTGTAATTGATTCTACCTCATATGGTAGCAAAGCTGCTGGGTTTTTTTTGTAAGTTTATCAATTTCAGAAAGAGAAAGTGGGGGGAGAGAGAGTGAAACATCAATTTTTTGTTCCACTTATTTATGCATTCATTGGTTGATTCTTGTATTTTTCCTGACTGCAGATTGGACCTGTAACTTTGGCATATCAGGACAATGCTGCAACCAGTTGAGCTACCTTGCCAGGGTCTAAGCTGCTGTTTTTATGGCCATTCCCCATTCTAGTGAAATTAACCTTGCAGACCAGACTATGGAGGTGGGAGTGGGAAATCATAACATCTGCCTCAGGAGAAAGGCCAGTGCCTCTCACTGTTTTTACCTGAAACTCTAGTGTTTTTTTTAGAGTAAGCACTGTATGTGTATGTGATAGTTTTGTCCAGTTTTAGATCTGTGCTTTGAGAAAAGGATTTCCTTTTCATTCTTTCATTAGTTGAAGTTGGGTAGCTGTTTATTTTTTTATTTTTGTACATTCAAAGCTCCTTTCCAAGTGCTCAATTGCCAACTATTGTATTGGCTACTACATTGGACACTGTAGATATAGCACAGTTTCACTATTAAGGAAAGTTTCATTTATTACACAGTAATGCTCTAAAATCTTTGATACAAATGGTAACTAATAATAATAGCTAACATTTTTTGAGGACTTAAAGTGTATCAAATTTTACAGTTATTAACATATGCAGTTTTTCAACATATTTTAAGATAGGTACTATTATTATCACCCCCATTTGTATTAAGACTCCAGTGCTAAGAAACTACTAACCCAAAACCACATAACTCAGAAGGGGGTGGGCTTAGAATTGAAACCTAATTGGTCTGGTTCCAGAGTCTGTGTCATTAATTATTTTGTTATATTTGCCTCTTTGATAAATAGTGCTAGGTTTCTGATTTTAAAAAGTTTTTAATGTTTGGCTTGTTTTAAATGTTGTTTGATTTTTTTGTGGGAGAGGGTAAGTGATTCTTTTCATATTTAATTTTCTTAGACTTTTTATTAATGTCTGAATTTTATCATATGCCATTTTAGTATTTAAATAATAAATATATGGCTTTCTCCTTTAGTTTTTTGATAGGATTACTTTGTTAATGTTTCTGCTGTTGAATAGTTGAATTCCTGATATAATGCTTGGTTGATCATATTTTTTTGACAGATTGCTAAGTTAATTACTAACATTATATTTAGAAATATAGAATCAAGGTATTAGAATGGTCTGCAATTTTATTTCCATTGTCTTTGTCAACTCTGAATATTAAAATAATGGGCTTTATGAAATGAATTGAGATTTTTTCTTCTATACTCTTATTCTAGATGAACTTAAATAATGATGGAATGCTGGCTGGTCTGTTATTTAAACATTACTTTTCCATAAAAGAAGCTTGCTTTGAATTTTTTTAAGTAGCAGTTCTTTCCATATGATATGCTAATCTCTATTTCAGTTTGTATTTTAACTTTTAAAAATTTTTATTGGATCATAATCTATATATGGATTGTAAAAATTACTGCCTTTTTTAATTGAAAGTTTTTTTGTTTTGATAACAAAATACAACATTATATTTTCTCAGTAGTCTAAGGACATGCCAAACAATGTATTTTTTAAAACCTAATATATAAATAGCTCTTAAATTACATCATCTTCTTTTTATTTTTATTTTTTAATCCCATTTACAAAGTATATGAAAAACTTCAGTATACTTTTATTTTTATCATGGTCTCCTTTCATTTTAATACTTTAAAGTTTTATCATTTAGTTTTTGTTTTTGTTTCTAGATTACTGATCTCTTTGAAATTATTTTTATTTTTTTTCTTCATCATACTAATGGTATTTTGTTTTTGTTACATTAAACATTCATTTTATATTTATTTACTAATATCTGCAATCTCCGCTGTTACTCCCCCCCCCCCAAAGTTTATCACTTGGGTTGGTTTGATCGTTCATGTGTTTGGGTTTTCTTGCTTTCACTGCTTTAAAGGTGTTACTCCATTAATTTCTGGTTTTCATAGGTTCTGATGATAGATTATTGTTATATTTGTTCCTTTATATGTAATGCTTTTTACTTTTCTGCTTCTAAAATTTACTTTTTATTATTTGTTTTTAGTGGTTTGATTTTATGATGTGCTTTGGCATGGTTTTGTTTAGAGTTATTATCCTCAGACATTATTGAGAGCCTCACAACTCTGGATTATTGTTTTGTTCAAGCTGAAAAACAAAATGGCCATTTAAAAAATAGTTTACTGATTATTTTTTGTCTCTTCCCCTCTGGGACTCCTCCAATTACACATACAGATGATCCTTGAACAACACAGTTTTGAATTGCATGGGTCTACTTATATGTGAATTTATTTTCAATAAAACGAGTTGGCCCTTCCTATTGACAGGTTTCATATCCATGGATTCAACCAGCTGTGGGTGGAAAATAGTATTTTCACATTTCCTTTTGAAGATGTCTAACTGTGGATTGAAAATACTATTTTGAATCTGGTTGGTTGAATCTGAGGATACTATAGGTTACAGAGTCTAAAGTTATATATGATTTTCAACTGCATAAGAGTTGATACCTCTAACCCTGCATTGTTCAATGGTTGGTTGTATATTAAACCACTTGATATTGTCTCACAGGTAGTGAGCGTCTATGGTTTCTTCATCCACTCTTGTATTTATGTTCATGCTTTGTTTTGTGTCTTCCTTAATTTTAACAGTTTTTTCTTCATATATTTTGGAGCTGTCTTGTTAAGAGTACCATATGATTATAATTACATCTTTTTGAAAATTTAGATTTTTATCGTTATAAAATGTTTAGTTTTCCTTGTTAAAAACTTATATCAGTATAGCTTCAGTGTAGCTACTGTTTTCATGACAATTTTGGGGGGACAGAAAGAGAGAGAGTTGGCGGAGAGAGGGACAGACAGACAGGAAGGGAGATAGATGAGAAGCATCAATTCTTTGTTAGAGCATCTTGGTTGTTCATTGATTGCTTTCTCATCTGTGCCTTAATGTGGGGGAAGAGGGGGTCTACAGCAGAGCAAGTGACCCCTTGCTCAAGCCAGTGACCATTGGGCTCAAGTGAGCGTCCATGGGGTCATGCTTATGATTCCATGCTTAAGCTGGCGACCCCACGCTTAAGCAGGTGAGCCTGCACTCAAACTGGCGACTTAAGGGTTTTGAACCTGGATCCTTCGTGTTCCAGTCTTATGCTCTGTCCACTACATTGCCACCTGGTCAGTTTCTGTGACATACACAGCCCACAAAAATTAGGGGATATTTTATAGCTTCATATTCATTTTGAAATATCCTTTAGTTTTTGTGATCAGTAGATTTTTTTTATTTTTTTATCCCATTTGTGTCTTTGATTTAAAGTGTGTTTCTTGTAGAAGTGTATAATTAATATATTTTTTATACTTAGTCTGGCAACTTCTGCCTTTTGATTAGAGTTTTCAATTTATTCTTTACTGTTATCATTTATATTATCAGATCTATGTTTGTTTTCTAATGTAACTCAGATATTTTTTTGTTGTTCCTTGGTTCTTATTTATCTTCTTATTTCTTAGATGTTTTCTTTCTTTTAAAAGATGAATTTATTGATTGATGTGAGAGAAACTTTGACTTTTTGCTCCACTCATTCATGCAATCATTGATTGATTCTTCTATGTGTCCTGACCAGGGATTGAATCAGAAACACTGGCTTATTGGAATGGTATTCTAACTGAGCTACTTGGACAGGAAGTTTTTTTGGTGTTTTATTTAATAAATACTCTTATTGTTAATGTTAGTAATTAGTGTAGAAATTTCTGTACATATTATGTATATTAGTTTATCACAGTCTATTTCAGGTTACTACAGATTTGATTTCAGTAAGATATAGAAACTTTGTTTAGTATGGGTCATTTTCTTCTTCCTACTTTGGCCTGTTTATATACTGCTCACAGAAATTAGGTGATAAGGGTATGTGCAAATACTCCACAAATTTCAGCCTTTTGTATAGTGCATTTTCAGTAATAAAATAACAGTTGGTTTTGCATGTCATTTGCATAATCAAACAGCTTTCTTTTACTTGTCATTTGCTTTTCTGATGTTCTCAGTTTTCAGGTCAGAATCTAGGAAAATAGAGCATTTTCATTCCATTTCAGAAATAAAGAAACTGATGAATAAAATGGTTATGTTACTTTTTCAAAGTTATATGGCTCAGAGATATAACCTTATCACAACTTCCATTCTAAAAGAGACCATCTTCCCGGCCAGGGCACACAGGAGAAGTGCCCATCTGCTTCTCCACCCCTCCCCCTCTCCTTCCTCTCTCTTTCTCTCTCTCTTCCCCTCCCACAGCCGAGGCTCCATTAGAGCAAAAGATGGCCCGGGCGCTGAGGATGGCCCTGTGGCCTCTGCCTCAGGCACTAGAATGGCTCTGGATGCAACAGAGCGACGCCCCAGATGGGCAGAGCATCGCCCCCTGGTGGGCATGCCGGGTGGATTCCGGTCGGGCGCATGCGGGAGTCTGTCTGACTGCCTCCCTGTTTCCAGCTTTGGAAAAATGAAAAAATAAATAAATAAAAGAAACCATCGCATAATGTCTTTGGTGCACTGCAGAGAAAACACACATGATAAAATCAGTTCTAATTCTTGACACTTTTCTGAAAAAGTATTTTGTAAATAACTTTTACATTTGTGATATACTCACAGGGTGCATAAAAGAACCATCATTATGACATCAATATACAATGGTATATCATGTTATTCACCTGATAATCTCGGGGAACTTCAGGAAAATTAGCTCATGACTTTAAAATGGTCATCAATTAGCCTGACTGGTGGTGGTGCAGTGGATAGAGCGACAACCTGGGATGCTGAGGTCTCAGGTTCAAAACCCTGAGGTTGCGAGATTGATCGAGGGTTCATCTGACTTGAGCGTGAGCTCACCAGCTTATACATGGGATCGCTGACTTGAGCGTGAAATCATCAACTTGACCCCATCCATGGTTGCTGGCTTGAGACCAAAGGTAGCTGGCTTGAAGCCCAAGGTCACTGGCTTGAGCGTGGCGTCACTGACTGGAGCATGAGATCATCAACATGATCCCATGGTTGCTGGCTTGAGACGAAAGACCATGGCTTGAAGCCCAAGGTCACTGGCTTCAGCAAAGATTTACGGGCTCAGCTGCAGCCCCCCAGTTAAGGCACATATGAGAAGCAATCAATGAACAACTAAAGCACTGCAACTATGAGTTGATGCTTCTAATCTCTCTCCCTTTCTGTTTTTCTCTCAAAGAAAAAGTCATCAATTATTAGTCTCCTCTTTTTATACAGGTCATCAAAAGATCTTCAGATTCAAACAGTTTTCTGGCTTTGCAGTCCATCACCATTTTTCTTTTCCTATAATCATTAAATACTTAACCTACATATCTAAAAATATTTAACCTTAATTTTTTGAGAGTGAGAAAAACATCCATTTGTTTTTCCACTTATTTGTGCCATCATTGGTTGATTCTTGCATGTGCCCTGACCCCCTACCTCAGCATGTCTTGATGATGATTTAACCAACTGAGCTATCTGTCCAGGGCTAGCCTTAATTTAAACATTCTCATTCAAGTGGAATATTTGTTGAAAACATAAGAGTAACAGAAAATTTAGATTAACCAGCTTCAGGAGCTAATATGTAAATCTCCACTCAAATGAATCTTGCCAGTGATTTTATTCTCTAGGACTAGACTTGGGAACTTATTTAAAGATATAACAAGTAGATAAAAATGCATGATAATAGCTGGTATTGGTCAAACAAATCATTTCTAAAGAAATCTTCAGTTTAATCAGCTCATTAAATGAGATGAAAGTGTATTGTAATGTAGAAAGTCAGCTGGGAAGAAAGCAAGTTAACATTAAATGTCTTAAATGACATGCTCTAAGTAGTGGGAATTTTTTGCTTATCTAAATATTTAAAAATGAATTATACATATATTATAATTTTCAACAATGTACCTGGACTACTTCTATAATAATAAAATGTTAGTTTTTTTAAAGGACGGGGACAGAAGGAAACTGAAGGTAGTAAAGAAGAAGAAAGAAAAGAGAAAAAATAGAGAAGAAGAAAATAAAAAAAAAGAAATAAAAGGTAGGGAAAAGAAGAAAGGACAGATATAGCCTCAGAACTACAGAGACCTAAGTTCAAATCTCACTGCACTATTTAAGAGATACGTGACCATGGGTAAGTTACTCTCAGTTTCTAGAGAATATCACCTGTGTTACAAAAACTAAATGAGAAAATTAAGTACTTAATATACACTAGCTAACACACTAAGAGTAATTAAATCTCAGTCATTTTCTTCCTTCTCCAAAGCTAACAGAAGACAGAAAAACACACCTAGTCCTTTCCCTGGGTGGTTCTGGAAAGTGCAGAGTGAGAAGGAAGTGAGTACATTTCTGTTTCCACATTGTTTTTGGTAACCCAGAAGAAAAGAAATGTGAAGAAAAATAGTACACAATCTAGACACATTATATATTTTTACTTTGTTAAAAAAGTATTTGGTTCTGATTTCATCAAATCATTCACATCACAGCCATAAAATTTTGGTTACATATAAATCATTTCATAAAACCCTTAACTCTGCTGTTGACTATCTAGAATGAAATATTTGACTATTTGAAAGTGTCAGTATCTAAAGTTGACTCTCTTCTTAAAAGTGCTGACAAGATTTTTTATTCTGTGAAATAAAACTCCCAAACTTTCAAAAAGTCATTTAAGAGTTAACAGTTTAATAAACGAATCCCCAATATTACCTTATACCATGTATCCCAGATAATAGAGGCATAGCAATCAAATGTTTTTAGCACAAAGAGAAAAGGCAATGGGAGTATATGTGCCTTAGAAGGGTTCCAGAAAATATGCTTAGCCAACAGTAAAAACTGTGCAACGTTCCACAGAAAAACAAGAGAGGGAGATAGCAGAACTTACTTCAAATGCTCAATCCCTAACCTTCCTTAAAAGTGCAATAATTGAAAAAAAAAAGATGGTAGAGAAAAAATAACTTCTGGGAGCAGAAACAAACAGAACAGATGAGGGGGAGGTTATATCTCAGTCCCTGCAGTTATTTTCAAGTTCTTACTGAGACAGGATCATAGATCTACATGAATCTCTTCTACAAAAGTTTATTTATTGAACTTTGAAAAAAATGAACAAAAAGTATCTTGAAATCAAGACATACACATAAGAACTTTAGATTGTGAATAAAAATAAATAAATACCTTTTTGAGAATTAACTGCAGCCTACTGTCTCAAAATTTGGGAAATCAAAGAATTACAGCCCTTGTGGATTTCAGTTCTCCAATGATTGCCACTATATTCAGAATTAAATGCAAATAAATGCTTGCCATAAACCTCAAGAGGCCTTAAGATCTGGCTGCAATCTACCTCTCCAAACTTATACCCACTATGTGTAGAAAACAAAACCTTTGATATGTTTTTACAACTGTCAAGCTTGTCTTCACCTATTGCTTTGTACATGTTATTTTCACTGCCAGGATAGAGCTGGGTGGGCCTTTAGGTCTCAGTTTAAATAAGTCTCCTCCAGGAAATCTTTGCTGCTATTTTCTTCATTCTGGAAGGGAAATGTGTAAAATGAAGGTAACTAAGATTTACTGAGTATCTAAAAGGCAACCCATCACATGCTTTCCATTTAACATTCACAATGAGCCTCAGAAATAGCGGAAAAAAAATAGATTCTTTATAGACAAGGAAAGAGACTCAGAGATTCAATAGCTGGTCCAAGGTCAGACTGGTAATATATAAAAAAATAAAGTCTCAAGCCCAAATTCATCTCATCCCAAACCTACCCTCTTTCACACTATATTGCCTCTCTGTTTAAACAGAAATGATCTTACTAGGAGGAAATGCTTAATTAAATTCAATGCTACAAAAAGGACAGTAGTTTACATAAAGATCTATAAACTGAGAGTCTGGATAAATAAACTCTGCATTCAAAAATCTCATTTTGTATATCTACTTCATTTACATTAGCAATTAGCTAACTAGGATATTTAAAGGAGCAATGGCTAGCTATTTCTTTTTTTTTTTAATTTTTTTTTTTTATTCATTCATTTTTTAGAGAGGAGAGGGAGAGACAGAGAGGAGAGAGAGAGAGAGAGAGAAGGGGGAGGAGGAGCGGGAAGCATCAACTCCCATATGTGCCTTGACCAGGCAAGTCCAGGGTTTTGAACCGGCTACCTCAGCATTTCCAGGTTGACGCTTTATCCACTGCACCACCACAGGTCAGGCTAGCTATTTCTTATGAGAGTCAAAGAGTTCATAAGGTATATTTAAAATGCTGCTATTTCTTTTCTATACTTTATACATTTGGCATAATAGGTAGATCAAGTAGTTAAATTACAGAATTTCTGAGTTTACCCTAAGGAGTTCAATTAACAGATACTCGGGAATGGCATACTTTTTTATTTTTCTTTAATGAAGAAACAAGATTTTTAATGTTCTACAATTGTTAATAAATTGGAACAATACTGAGGCAATGTTAATTTGAAAAAGCAATTCACAAGTACTCTGGTAATATATCATATGTTTTTATATATACCTAGCTTTCCCAACTAGGACTGCAATATTCTAGAGAGCAGTCTTTATCCTATAAAAATCCATAAGACCTTGCAATGAAAGGACTCAACATTTTTAGCATGTCTCCCATTAAAAAGTGAAGGCTAAAGTTCAGCATAAGGAATACAGTCAATAATACTATAATAACAATATACGGTGCCAAATGGGTCTTGAACATACTACGGAAACCACTCTGTCAATTACATAACTGTCTAAACTCTATGCTGTACACCTGCAATTAATAGTATAAAATAACACTGAATGCCAACTGTAACTTAAAACTGAAATTTAAAAAATATATATGCTGTCTTTGTTTCAGCCCTGTGTGTAATCTCAATACTGTTAAATATTTTACCTGTGAGGAATTTCATGGGAAAGTAAATTTAAACTTAAGGTATTAAAAAAAGAAGCCTAATTCCCTTCCCCTTATGGTTTGGTTTAGTTCAGTGAATCCCTTTTAAGGAATAGAATAAGGCAGAAGTAACAGTATATGATTTTCAAGACTGTCATAAAAGGCACTGAGCTTCCCCCTTGCTCCTCTTATGGATATTCACTCCAGGGGACACAGTAGCCATGACCTGAGAACACTCAAACTGCTCTACAGAGCTGTGGTCCATGTGGCTAGGGACTAAGCCTTCCTGCCAACAGCCAGTGAAGAAATGCAGTTTAACAACAGTCATAAGAATGAGTCATCTTCCTGCCCCAAACAGCCTTCAGGTGACCATAGCCTGGCTGGCATCTGGACTACACTGTTAGGACACCCTGCACCAGAACCACCCTGCTAACTGGGTCCTGAAATTCTGACCCACAGAATTCTTGTGAGATAATGAATGCTCATTGTCCCTTTAAACTCCTGAGCTGTGGGGGGGGGGGGGGTCATACAACAATAAAGAATTAAGAAATATCTCAATTATTAAATTCCTCACTTTGTTTCTTATGAACATCTGCCTAAACCTTTTTTTCTTTCCCAATACTCATCAGAATCTTGGGGAACAACAAACTGTTTATTTAGAAAAGCCCTCCCCCCATAATCCTGTCACACTTAACTCTTGTTTATATAAATTACTCTAAGGTAAAACTGGTTTCTTTATCTGTCATTTAGCTTAAAGTTGCAGAACCTATCAATGAGGTTCAGTGAGAAATTATTGCAATAAGAAGCCACTACTTCAAATCATTTAAAAAAAGGACAAGAAGCTTAATAGAAGAATGAGCAAAGGAATGAAGTCATAAAAGACAAAAACATAAAAAAGGTTCAAATTACTAGGCATTAAAGGAATACAAATTAGAACAAAGAAATCTTCCACTCCCAGCCTTTTTTTTTTTTTTTTTTTTTGAGAGGCAACATAGCATCAAGGTTAATTCAGAATGTAGATTTAGAGCCAGACTTCTTGGATTTTAACCACAGCTCTGCCATTTTCTAAGCTGTGTAATCTTGTGCAATTTTTAATAATTTCTGTCTTAGTTTTCTTATCTTCAAAATGAGGTCGTGAGAGTAACTACCTCATAGGGTTGTTGAAATTATCAATGAGTTAGTTTATGTAAAATGCTTAGAACAGTGTTTGGTAGAGAGTAAATACTATACACATGTTTATTATTACTATTCTTCCATTGTATTGATCACATGTAAACAGTTGTTTGAAAAATAAGAGTGACCTTAATCTGCTGGTGGGCATAGAAATTAGTATAGCTTTTGAAAAGAACAGTTTGAGAAGTCCATATGCTATACCTAGTAGTTTTACTTCAGAAATCTGACCCAATCACATAGGGACAAAAAGGTACATGTTCAGAAATGTTCATTACATCTTTATTTTGTATCAAAAAAGGGAAACAATTTAAATAGCAATCAACAAAAAAAAGTATGAATGTTACAAAAAACTAGCATAGTAAGATGGCAGCTATTAAACAGATGATGTAGTTTAATTGTGCTGACATATTAAGTTGTCCTAAATATTCAAAATAAAAAAGCAGGTCACAATCCCACTTATAGGAAAACAAGCAAAACATACATATATGTGCATTTATGTATGGATTTTTAAAGCAGTTTTAAAATATGCAAATTGCTAATGAGGTCATTGGTTTTTTATATGGAGAAATGGAGAAGGTGAAGAGGGACTTCAGTTTGTGAAACAATGGTACCCTTAAGGACTACTGATAAATGTAAGGCTATTAGCCTTTATCCTAAGTGGATGCAGATTGTTTTCATGACTCCCCAACTTGTTTGTGCTGATGGTTCATTTTCAAACAACTGTCTAGGTGAGGGTTTGGAAATAGTTAAATTCTCCTGGAGGGCTAAGTGCCTGGGCTCAGGGCCCCAATTGGTTAGGCAAAGGACTTTTTTTTTCCCTCATTATTTTTAAAGTCATGAGATGGCTCAGAGTATCAGGAAACTAACTACTGAGTAAGTGGTCTGTAAGTGGTTTTACCCTTCATGTATATGCATTATTCATTTATTACTTTTACTTAAGAATAATTTAGTCTTTTTATTAAGGCAAATCTTAGATTAGCTGTCACCTTATTGTCACCATTCTATTCAGCATGGGTGTGTTACAACTTCAAATTCCAATTCAATTTCTTTTGCCAAATTCTGCATGTGAATAGTTTCAGTATATTTGATCTTTGTTTCAATAGGAAAATGAGAATGAGATAGAAAAACTTTTCTTTATTCATAAAATTTTAATAAGTAGGTATCTATGTCTATGGAATAAAGAAATTTAATAAAAGGCAGAAAAGGTAATATTTTAAAATTCCAGTCACAACTGAGTTAGAATATTAATCCAACATATGCTTGTGATCTTTAAAAATGAAAAAGTATGTAAAACTTTAAAGGGCACAGTAATAAATATCCACAAACTACAAGACACTAAGATATAATAAGACAAAATCTTGCTCCTCAAGATTAATCCAAAATAAACCATCATTTAAGTGACTTACTAATGAATGTCTACATATATATATCTCAAAATACCAGTTCTACTTAAAAGGTCATCTCAACATTAAAAAAATAGTATTGAAATAAGTAAACAAAAAATATATTCACTTGGCTGAATTAAAAAAAAATGATCTTTTTTTATAGAAAAACCTCTTCTATTTTATATTGGTTACCATTCTACCTACAATAATTACCAACTTATTCAAGTAATTCTCAAGTTTAAAAACAATAAATTTTAATAATATGATTAAACTATAAATATATTTTTTGCTTAATAAACAAAGAAAGTAGATGAATTAAAATATGGGTTACTCAGGGTTATATCAAAATGATCCAAACTAGGCTTGCAACTCATGGTCAGCGAACCTGGCCACTCACAGCCTTTCCAGAAGCATCCCTTTGAATTTGACACTGATTCTCAGTATAGAAAATACTTTAAACTGGGATATTTCTTCCAGGGTATTTCTTAAGCACTTAAATGGTTATTTGAAAGATGACTTGAGCAAAGTACAGGCCAGATTCAGTATTGGAACTCATAACTGTTTTAATTCTCTGATAATTTGCTCTGTAACTTTATGAGTCTCATTATTCTCCACTTAACTTTCAGTTCTAGAAAACTAAAAAATATATGTATCATAGCCCATTCCTAAAAAAAAAGTCTCACCAGCATCTTCACAGAATTGTGATAGGTTTTGGCTAGTGACTTGATAAAAGGGCATTCTACAAAGATTTGCACTCTATAGTTCAAAAGAATTTGAATTTAATGTATTTAATTATATATGTTGGAAGTATCCTGCAAGGAAAAATAGAATTCCTTAAATCCTAATAAGCCTGATCCTGAAAGTAGTAGACGTTAACTGCAGTCAATCCACGAAGTTAATAATGCTCTCCTCAAACCTCAGTATTATAAAGAAAATCTTCACAAGTGAAATGTTCTATTCTTTAGTACCTCTCTCTAACTCTAAGAAAGAAGCAGAGTAGAACTGTCTCTTAGAGAAGAGAAACACTTACTGGTATTTTGAAAGGTGAGGTATATGCAATGTCTACGGGCTTGGGCTTCTCTGATGTACTGGTCCCTGAGATACTCCATCTGTGAGGGGATCTTTCTGCTGGCACCTCTGGAGAAGAAAACATCATTAAGAACCCAAAATTTGGCCCTGACCGGTTGGCTCAGTGGTAGAGCATCGGCCTGGCGTGCAGAAGTCTCGGGTTCGATTCCCGGCCAGGGCACACAGGAGAAGTGCCCATCTGCTTCTCCACCCCCCCCCTCCTTCCTCTCTGTCTCTCTCTTCCCCTCCTGCAGCCAAGGCTCCATTGGAGCAAAGATGGCCCGGGCGCTGGGGATGGCTCCTTGGCCTCTGCCCCAGGTGCTAGAGTGGCTCTGGTCGCAACAGAGCGACGCCCCGGAGGGGCAGAGCACCGCCCCCTGGTGGGCAGAGTGTCGCCCCTGGTGGGTGTGCCGGGTGGATCCTGGTCGGGTGCATGCGGGAGTCTGTCTGTCTCTCCCCATTTCCAGCTTCAGAAAAAAAAAAAAAAAAAACAAAATTTAACGTATTTCACTAAATTATAAGTTTATTGGTTTCTTTTTCACCAAGAAAATATTATTTTGTTTTAGAGGTACATTATACATAATTTCTCTCTTTATTTCTGTGGTGTTTGAAATATCAAGACACTAGGAGATCGTCCCAGTTAAGAATCTGCTGTAGTGTGACAGTTTATGTCGTATCTGTGCACATACAAAAAGTAATTTTCTCTGAGTTATGATTTTTTATCTGTAAGTCACTAAACATTTGCCTCTCACAGTATAGGAATCTACTTCTCTATTTGTCAGCAACATGGGAGTTAACAGAAATTTTTGATGTTCTCATGAACAAAATATAGTCTAGTGTTACTTGTGATCTGATGGTATTGGCACAAAGGTCAAAGTTCAGTTCTGTGCACATCAGATTATTCACCAGGCTACAACAAAAGGGCCATGAGAAGCCTGACACTGCACCCAGGAGAAAATCACATATATGCTTATGCAGATATAAAAATAGATCAGCTTCTCCTTGTCCCAGCTATATGACATTACCAAGCTCTTACTGTGTAATCCTAAAGCTGTTCAAGCTACTAAACAAGCTTTAGATATATTTTTTTTTCTGAGGTTGGAAATGGGGAGGCAGTCAGACAGACTCCCGCATACGCCCGACCGGGATCCACCCGGCATGCCTACCAGGGGGTGATGCTCTGCCACAATCAGAGCCATTCTAGCGCCTGAGGCAGAGGTCACAGAGCCATCCTCAGCGCCCAGGCAAACTTTGCTCCAATGGAGCCTTGGCTGCGTGAGGGGAAGAGAGAGACAGAGAGGAAGGAGAGGGGGAGAGGTGGAGAAACAGATGCGTGCTTCTGTGTTCCCTGGCCGGGAATCGAACCCGGGACTCCCACACGCCAGGCCAACGTTATACCACTGAGCCAACCGGCCAGGGCCACAAACTTTAGATTTTGCACATAATGTGATAATCCCCAGTTTAATTCTATACTTTACATTAAGGTTACATTTAATCTTTCTCATGGTGATATATATATATATATGCATATATATATGTATATATGCATATATATGCATATATATGCACATACACACACACACACAGATGATAGATATATACATATTATACCTTTATCACAACTGCTTCCCATCTCCACTTCAACTGACAGACATATAAGAATCCAGCTTCTCAGATAACATTAGAGAACCTCAACATGGACCATAAAAAAGTATTCTTTGTTATCTTCTAGATCTTCAAAAACAAGGAGTAAATCATGACTCCAGAGACTGATACTTTGCTTTCTGCTGTTCACGCTTTAAAAGACAAATGTGGCTTAAACTTCCATTTCTGGCCTTCCAGCTGTTCCCTGGGTCCCATCCTGCTACTTCCACTTGAGAGAAAGTGTTCTCCCTTCTCTTGCTCCCTCCCTGAGTCTTGCTCTTTTCCCTCCCGTTTTACAGCTTGCAGAGAGAGTAAGCGAGAAAGAAACACAGGAATGTCCCACTACACAGGAAGTTGAATCAGGGATACCTGATTGACCTAGAGCTTGGGCTCTACTGGGAAAGCTGGCATAGTTGGCACTCAGCCTTAAAATGCAGTCTCAAGTGGAAATTTCTGGCTTAAAACCAGAGGGCAGAAGTAAAAGTATATTTATAAACACATGGTTTAAGTTGCTGTTCGCTGGATGCTGAGGATAACCTCTTCCATCTCCGGGTCTGACCTAGTCAGGGATTTGTACTGATCGGCCTATACTACGAAGAGCGAATATCCTAAGGTGGACTCAGCATATCTTGGTCACTCTTGAATAGGGAACTCTGAAAATACAATTCTAATGCCCACAAATTATAAAAAATAATAAAAAGAGGATCTACAAAATGAGCTCCAGAGCAAATTCATGATTATATTACATTGCTTAAAGCCAAAACTATCTAAAGGCCTAAGAAAGTGCTGGAGGAAGTATAGAGCAGAAACTAGTTTCAGATATCCACTTACTAATCCAAAAATTTTACCCATTTGGAAGATACATAGTAGGAATTAGCATTAAGAAGAAAAATGGAAAACATTAAAACTTTCTTTAGAAAAATTTTTAAGAAAAAAAATCACTATAATACCACTTCAGAAAGTCCTTGGAGGATGACAGAGGACTCCCTAAGGAAAAGTTTTAAGGTTCCAGTCGCAAAAAAATGTCTCATGCGACCTTAAAAACCCAAACAACTTAAACCCTATTATAGAGAGGGCAGAAGGAAATGAAATTACAGGAACTCTCCTCCAAAACATCAAACAAATAGATGCAGATACACACAAAGGCAAGGAACTAGCAGGGAAAGTATTATCAAGAGTCAAAGCAGACCCCACAGTAATAAGAACAAAAACTATTAAACAAGAAGATGGTAATAATGAGGAAAACTATTGAATTTAATCCATACACATGAACAGAGCTAGCAGATTTAAGAAAAACATTAATTCAAGACAATAATACAGATGTAAACTGGGTAATAAAAATTTATGAACAGGCAGGACATACAACCCTCCCATATACAGATGAATTAAAAGCAATTATAGATGCTATCGAAAACCCCAAAACTAAATACAAACTTGGATTGCTAGTAGACAAAAATAAGGACAGAAAAGCATCATTATGGAACTGAATCAGGGAAGCATAGAAAACATCATACCCTACAACAGACCTAACTGTAAGGTCTGTGGATAATGGGGGATGGTCACGTGGGGAACTCAGAGCCGCGAACTTTGGCCAGGACTGCCCACAACCAAGCGCGCCAAAGGAGGCTTCACAGGAACCGTTTGGAAAAAAGCGACCGTCTACCAGCCAGTGAGATTTCACCACGTCATGTTAGCTTGACTTCCCTAGAGGGACCCCTTTAAATATCTCCCACGTGGTTTAATCGTGCAACTTCCCTGGCCTCTATCCATCTTACCTCGGGGCCAGGGAACCTTGCCGGGCAGGATGCGTGGTTTGTACTCAATAAAGCCATTTGCTATTCCACATTTTGTGGCTCCAAGCCCTCTTCCTTCCTTCTCGGCGGGGAAAAATACCTTACATTTAACATCAGGAGCAATAATAACAGCTAGATGGACAGAAATAGATTTAAAGATACAGTTAAGAAAGCTATGGGTTCGATTCCCGGCCAGGGCACACAGGAGAAGTGCCCATTTGCTTCTCCACCCCTCCGCCGCACCTTCCTCTCTGTCTCTCTCTTCCCCTCCCGCAGCCAAGGCTCCATTGGAGCAAAAATGCCCCGGGCGCTGGGGATGGCTCTGTGGCCTCTGCCTCAGGCGCTAGAGTGGCTCTGGTCGCAACATGGCGACGCCCAGGATGGGCAGAGCACCGCCCCCTGGTGGGCAGAGCGTCGCCCCATGGTGGGCGTGCCGGGTGGATCCCGGTCGGGCGCATGCGGGAGTCTGTCTGACTGTCTCTCCCTGTTTCCAGCTTCAGAAAAATGCAAAAAAAAAAAAAAAAAAAAAAGAAAGATAGTAAATTGACTAAGTATATATGAGGACACTTTAGAAAACTCATGGGAAAATAAAAATACATCAGGGATTATCAGAGCACTCATACATGGAGCCCCTGAAAAGTATAAAAGACCTTCACAACTTGTTACAAGGGGCATCCACAGCAGAGGACATTAGAGAAAGAATACAATTACATGACGACTTAAATAGAAAAATCAATTTATATATTGCACAATTACGCCAAACCTAGGGAGAAGACCCGCAAGTAGGTTCCAATATAGGAACATAAATAATAAAAATAATAACTTTAAATCATCATACAGGGGCCCTATTAAACAGGGAAACTCCAACTGTTTAAAATACCAAGCCCCTTATTGGAAAAAAAAAAAATACATTTAATCAACGAAATCAAAATACCCACAAGCCACCCAGACTACACAGTTCATTATTATTAGCTCCTTTCATTTTCCTTTTTCCTATAATTACAGAAGTCACTATTCCCTATTTTTATAAATGTGGACAAGAAAAAAATGCTAAATGCTAATATTTGTAGCCAAAGATATGTATTTAACATGACGATCTATTTACCTTCTCAAATAAAAAAGTTATCAGCAATAACTCACTGATGACACAGAAGGGCAAAATCGTACCCCTAACAAATTTTTGGACACTCATACATTCTATGGCTTTGGTGGGTGGGGCAGTTTCCTGGGCAGAAACTTCCAGCACACACTAATTTTAAACTTGCACTGGAGAGCACTTCCAAAATAATTTGAGCTTCACCTCAGAACCGAATTTTCTTCTCAAGCCATTCCCGAGGACCCGTCTCCTGATTTGTATCCTGGTCCACTGGGCGCTGTTAACTGGAATCCCTCCACCGAGTTTATTGCAAAGCCTGAGTGGGTGGGTCCCAGCGCGCACCCCACTCAAGCCAAAACGCCCGCCTGCAGCTGGGGGTGAGGCACCCAGCTTGCTGTCTGCTCGCATCACCTGGCCTTGCCAGGAATCCCAGCAGGAAAGAAAACTTCTCATGGCCAAAATGAGCCTGCCCTCGCTGCCTCAACCCTTCCTTCCAGGCCGGCTGAAAAAGTGTGCTTCATCTGACTGGGGTAGAGTGGGTTGTAGTCGCGCTGGAACCCTCTAAAGCGAGTTACCTGGTCCCCTTCTTCCGGAGCAGGTCTGCTGTCCAGGGACCAGGGGAGGGGGACAATGTGGCACAGTGCACGGGTGGGTGCTAGGCAAGCGCGAGCGGTGGGCTTGTTCTGTAATCGACTGCCCAGCGTACTGAGTGGCCGGGCACACAGACACGCGTACACGCGCCGTTCCAGCCCCCCTGCGCACACTCACGCACATGCACGCATACACAGGTGCCAGGCCCTGCACACACGCGCCCTGCTTTTTGCTGCTGCCACCAGCCCGTCCTCCGCCCGCAGGTGTCTGCGCGAGCCCAGCCAGCGGGTGATTTGTGCTCTGGCTGTGGCAGATCGGTTTCTCGGGGTTTGACTAGCTGTCCTTTGCTAACACATTGCTTCTTGCTGAAGATGGAGAAAGTCAAAACAGGATACCCTTAGCTACAGATCCACTGCGTTAGTTTCCACCACCAACTGCAGTGCACAAACACACGTTAGGCACAGGAAAGAAAGAGAGAGGGAGGACACTGTATTGCCAGGGGCCACCATCGTGGCCATGTAAATGCAGGTTCTCTATGAAATCAGGCAGACTATACAGAAATGGCTGAGTTGGAGGATGGTGGGCCATTCTGTTTATTGGTGTCTCTCCAAGACAGGCAAGCCACAAGAGAAGCCAAGAGAAAAGCAGAAAAGCAAGGGATCTTTGACGCTTCTACAATGGTGATAGCAGGAACTGAGAAAGGGAGCCCCCAGTATGCCCTCATTTTATAGTGTAGAAGTCAAAACCTTTAATCCAATATAAAAATAAAGAAGTCTCTGATAAAAAGTCATTTATCTGAGGGATAAATGGGATTCTTCATAAGAGTGCACCACCCCCTATCATGCAACAGTCAAGGGTGTGGGGAAAAGCTTAATTTTAAAACTAAGCCTTAGGCTATAATGACTTTGCCAGCTTATATCCTGTCTCCCACACCCAATGCGAGCAAACATATATGTCCTACATACAAACTTATTTGACCAACATTCCACCCCTTTTGCTCGCTTTATAATCTAAACCACAGGCATCTTCCATGATGGTCACTGTGCAAGGAGTGGGGTACATTGCATAAACAGAAACAGTACAGACTACAGCAAGAGAATTAATGTGGTCCTATTCATTTATCTTTGTCTTCACTTCCCTTGCATTTGGAGTCAAATTTATAAAGTTCTCTTTATAACCAAGGACTATGAGTTTAGTACCTATGTTTTCTTCTATTTACTATATTGTTTCAGGTCTTATACTTAGGTATTTAATCCATTTTGAATTAATTTTAGTACAAGGGGACAAACTATAGTCAAATTTCAGTCTTTTGCACATGGCTTTCCAGTTTTTCCAGCACCATTTGTTGAAAAGGCTTTCTTTTCTCCATTGTGTGTTGTTGGCCCCTTTATCAAAAATTATTTGACCATATATATGTGGTTTTAGTTCTGAGCTTTCTATTCTGTTCCATTGGTCTGAATGTCTATTTTTCTGCCAATACCATGCTGTTTTGATTGTCGTGGCTCTATAATATAATTTGAAGTCAGGTATAGTAACGCCCCCAGCTTTGTTCTTTTTCCTTAGGTTTGCTTTGGCTATTCAGGGTTTTTTATAGTTCCATATAAATCTAATGATTTTTTTGTTCCATTTCTTTTAAAAATGCCATTGGAATTGCATTGAATTTGTATATTGCTTTGGGTAATATGGTCATTTTGACTATATTTATTTTTCCTATCCAAGAACAGAAATATTTTCCCATTTCATTGTATCTTTTTCGATTTCCCTTAACAATGCTTTGTAATTTTTGTTATATAGTTACTTTAGGGATGACATCAGAGTAATGGCGGGGTAGGAAGCGATACCGATAAATCTCCCCAAAAACTCAACAAGATCTTCAACCAGAAACAGAAAAACCTATCCTTGGAGCCTCCAGATGTTTCGCAATACACCCGAAGGTATGGTCGAGCGAAAAATTGGCTAAATATATAACCAAACCCCGAAGGAAATAGGGAGTAAGAAATGCTCCGCCTTCTTCACTAACCTAAAGAGGGCAGTTTTCTCTGGGAACTGTGAATATAGAAACTGAGGCGGGCAAAGGGGGTGAATAGATCCAGGCCGCGGCACAAACGGCCGAACCAGGCTGTGGCACGGAGATCCAAGCTGAGGAAAAACTGTTCCTGTGGCAACCCGGGCAATACAAGCTAACACTCGCACCAAACCCAGACAAAGAAAGACAAGCGGGGCAGCCATTTTACCCGATCTCCTGGTCGGCGCACGCAGATAGTGGGAGAGAGATTTCTTCCAAAGCCCTGGGAGGGTGCACCCGTGTTGTCCCACAGAGAGGCAGAGTCAGAGGCCTTTGTGTGGGCCAAAAGCGGAATCTCTGGGCAGCTCCAGCGCCCTGGGAAAGCTGCACATGGGAGGGAGCGAGAACTAATTCCAACGGTGGAACTTTTCCGTGCTGGTGGGGGTTTCACTCAGCGGCCGGGAAACGCGGCCGGCCTGATATCCTGGTCTGCGTGCGCAGATAGCGAAAGATTCCTCCAGGTGCCTTGGCAGTGCACGCCCGTGTTATCACACAGAGGGGCAGAGTCAGGGGCCTTTGTGTGGGCCAAAGCGGAATCTTGGGCCGCCCCAGCGCCTTGCAAAAGCCGTGCACGGGGACGGAGCGAGAGCCAATTCCAACGCTGGAACTTTACCATGCGGTTGGGGGTTTCACTCAGAGTGTGAGACTGCCGGCCGGATATCCTGGTCTGCGCACGCAGATAGTGAGCAAGAGTTTCCTCCAAGTGCCCCGGGAGTGGGTGCCCGCCTGTGTTACCGGACAGAGTGGCAGAGCCAGAGGTCTTTGAGTGGGCGGAAACCCCGCCTGATTATGCTAGCAGCTCTGACTGACTGAGCCTTACCCAGAACCCTGCGCTGAGTGGAAATAGAGTGGGGAGTTGCCAGCTCTTTGAGCCTCTTACTATCCAGGCAGAGGCAGCAGCAACCCCATAGCTGGATTATCAGGCTACTAACTGAGGAAGGAAAGACTAGGAGAAAGGCTCCAGGAACACGGACTCTCTCACTGTTGGAGCCTATAAATGCTAATGAGCCTCGACTGCCAACGAGACTAAAGCATAATACATGACATCACCATAGAGACTTATCAACTGCAAACCTCTACCTGAGCGTGCCAAAGGGGCAGAACCCGGGGTACAGAGTCACCGACCAGGAAGAGGGAGAGAAAAGAAAAAGCAAGAAGATACCCTCTCAAAATCAAAAATAATCTGCAGACTTTATAACCTATCCCATTTTATTATATTTGTTCGTTTGTTTCTCTTATCTTCATTCTTGACATTTTTTTTCCTCCTCCAATTTGGCTGATTAACTCTCTGCCGGTCTTACTCTCTCCTCTCCTTGAACTACACTACCCATAAGTGTTACATCTCCCATTATCTTTTCTTTCCTCTTCCTTTCTCTCTATGAGGGTTGCACTCCAAAACCCTTATCTCTCTCTCTCTCTCTCCTCTTTTTTCTTCTTTTAGTAGTTCCCTCTTTTTTTCTTTCTTTTCTCCCTCTATATTAATTTCTTCCTTTCTCCTTTACATCTCCTCTCATTCAAACCTCAATAACAAACGAATTATCTTATCCTGGACTCAAACTTATGTTTGTGTCATTTTTGGGGGTTTTTTACTTCACCTTTTTAACTCACTAGCAGTGCTCCCATCCCTGGCTCTCCATTTTATCTAGTTCTTGTTCGACTAAATACAATAGTAAATTTTTAATTTGTCCCCCCATTTTTGTTTCCCTCTTATTCCTCTCATCATAACTCTTAGTCAACCAACACCTAAAAGCAAATTATTTTATTCTTGACCCAAATTTTTTCCTTATTTGCTTTTTGTGGGTCCACACCCCCTTTTTTTTTTACCCTTTATTACTTTTCCCCAATTCAGGCCCTCCATTACAGGCATTGTTTGTTATAATTCACAGTTCACCACAAGATTTTCTCAAGAAAGAGGGGAGAGGAGAGGAGAGGAAAAAGAAGGGGGGGAGTAATTTCCTTTTTTTTTAATTTTTATTTTATTTTATTTTTCTTTATTTCATTATTAATTTTTTTTTAAAAAACCAACTCTTTTCGATTTTTTATTTTTTTAACTTTTTATTCTTTATTAAATCTCATTAATACTATCAACAAAACCACCTTCAGATGCCATAAAGGAAGAAAAAAATCGAATATCATGGATACAAAAGAAAGAGAGGTAACAGCTAGATGAGGAAAAATCTATGGAGAAAAAATTTAATATATTGGAAACCTTGGAGCTAAATGACAGAGAATTTAAGATAGAAATCCTAAAAATCCTCTGAGATATACAAGAAAACACAGAAAGGCAATTTAGGGAGCTCAGAAAACAACTCAATGAACACAAAGAATATATGTCCAAGGAAACTGAAACTATAAAAACAAATCAAACAGAGATGAAAAACTCAATTCACGAGCTGAAAAATGAAGTAACAAGCTTAGCTAATAGAACAGGTCAGATAGAAGAGAGGATTAGTGAAATAGAAGACAAGCAACTTGAGGCACAACAGAGAGAAGAAGAAAGAGACTCAAAAATTTAAATAAAATGAGGCCCTGGCCGGTTGGCTCAGCGGTAGAGCGTCGGCCTAGCATGCGGAGGACCCGGGTTCGATTCCCGGCCAGGGCACATCGGAGAGGCGCCCATTTGCTTCTCCACCCCTCCGCCGCACCTTCCTCTCTGTCTCTCTCTTCCCCTCCCGCAGCCAAGGCTCCATTGGAGCAAAGATGGCCCGGGCGCTGGGGATGGCTCTGTGGCCTCTGCCCCAGCCGCTAGAGTGGCTCTGGTCGCAATATGGCGACGCCCAGGATGGTCGCAACATGGCGATGCCCAGGATGGGCAGAGCATCGCCCCCTGGTGGGCAGAGCTTCGCCCCACGGTGGGCGTGCCGGGTGGATCCCGGTCGGGCGCATGCGGGAGCCTGTCTGACTGTCTCTCCCTGTTTCCAGCTTCAGAAAAGAAAATGCAAAAAAAAAACTAAAAAAAAAAATTAAAAAAAAATTAAAAAAAAATGAAATAGCCCTACAAGAATTATCTGACTCCATCAGAAAGAATAACATAAGAATAATAGGTATATCAGAGGGAGAAGAGAGAGAAAATGGAATGGAGAACATACTCAAACAAATAATAGATGAGAACTTCCCAAGCCTGTGGAAAGAACTAAAGCCTCAAGTTCAAGATGCAAACAGAACTCCGAGTTTTCTTAACCCCAACAAACCTACTCCAAGGCATATCATAATGAAATTGGCACAAACCAACAGCAAAGAAAAAATTCTCAAGGCAGCCAGGGAAAAGAAGAATACAACATATAAAGGAAGGCCCATTAGATTATCATCAGATTTCTCAGCAGAAACTCTACAAGCTAGAAGAGAGTAGACCCCAATATTTAAAGTCCTGAAAGAGAGGAACTTTCAGCCATGAATACTATACCCATTAAAGCTATCCTTCAAATATTAAGGAGAAATAAAAACATTCACAGATACAGAAAAGATGAGGGAATTTATCATCAGAAAACCCCCACTCCAGGAATTACTAAAGGGGGTTCTCCAATCAGATACAAAGAACAAAAAAAAAAAAAACAGAACCACAAGTAAAAGCTCCAAGAAGAACACAATAAAACCAAATTTAAACTGTGACAACAACAAAAAGAAAGGGGGAGAGAAGATGGAGATTAACAGTAGCAAAGGACGATAGAGTGCAAAAGTACTCACAAAATAGTTCGCTACAATGAACAGGGTAGGAACCCTTTTCATTACTTAAAGGTAACCACCATTGAAAAAACCACCACAGAAGCACATGAGTTAAAAAAAAAAGATAGCAACAGAGGAGAGATGTATGGAATACAACCAAATAAAAACAAAAGATAGAAAAACGAAAGAGAAGGATCAAACAAGACACAAAACTAACAGAAAGCAAGATATAAAATGGCAATAGGGAACTCACAAGTGTCAATAATTACACTAAATGTAAACGGATTAAACTCACCAATAAAAAGGCACAGAGTAGCAGAATGGATTAAAAAAGAAAATCCAACTGTATGCTGCCTACAGGAAGCTCATCTAAGTAACAAGGATAAAAACAAATTCAAAGTGAAAGGCTGGAAAACAATACTCCAAGCAAATAACATCCAAAAAAAAGCAGGCGTAGCAATACTCATATCTGATAATGCTGACCACAAGACAGGAAAAGTACTCAGAGACAAAAATGGCCATTTCATAATGGCTAAGGGGACACTGAATAAGAAGACATAACAATTCTTAATATATATGCACCAAACCAAGGGGCACCAAAATATATAAGACAGCTACTTATTGACCTTAAAACAAAAACTGACAAAAATACAATCATACTTGGAGATCTCAATACACCGCTGACGGTCCTAGATCGGTCATCCAAACAGAGAATCAACAAAGACATAGTGTCCTTAAACAAAACACTAGAGCATCTGGATATGATAGACATCTACAGGACATTTCATCCCAAAGTGACTGAGTATACATTTTTCTCCAGTGTACATGGATCATTCTCAAGAATTGACCATATGTTGGGCCACAAAAACAACATTAGCAAATTCAGAAAAATTGAAGTTGTACCAAGCATATTTTCTGATCATAAAGCCTTGAAACTAGAATTCAACTGCAAAAAAGAGGAAAAAAGTCCCACAAAAATGTGGAAACTAAACAACATACTTTTAAAAAATGAATGGGTCAAAGAAGAAATAAGTGCAGAGATCAAAAGATATATACAGACTAATGAAAATGACAATTCGACATATCAGAACCTATGGGATGCAGCAAAAGCAGTGATAAGAGGGAAGTTCATATCACTTCAGGCCTATATGAACAAACAAGAGAGAGCCCAAGTGAACCACTTAACTTCACACCTGAAGGAACTAGAAAAAGAAGAACAAAGACAACCCAAAACCAGCTGAAGAAAGGAGATAATAAAAATCAGAGCAGAAATAAATGAATTAGAGAACAGAAAAACTATAGAAAAAATTAATAGAACAAGGAGCTGGTTCTTTGAAAAGATCAACAAAATTGACAAACCCTTGGCAAGACTTACCAAGGAAAAAAGAGAAAGAACTCATATAAACAAAATCCAAAATAAAAGAGGAGAAATCACCACGGACACTGTAGATATACAAAGAATTATTGTAGAATACTATGAAAAACTTTATGCCACTAAATTCAACAACCTAGAAGAAATGAATAAATTCCTAGAACAATACAACCTTCCTAGACTGAGTCAAGAAGAAGCAGAAAGCCTAAACAGACCTATTAGTACAGAAGAAATAGAAAAAACCATTAAAAACCTCCCCAAAAATAAAAGTCCAGGCTCTGACGGCTATACCAGCGAATTTTATCAAACATTCAAAGAAGACTTGGTTCCTACCCTACTCAAAGTCTTCCAAAAAATTGAAGAAGAAGCAATACTTCCAAACACATTTTATGAGGCCAACATAACCCTCATACCAA
Source organism: Saccopteryx bilineata (assembly GCF_036850765.1). NCBI lineage: Eukaryota > Metazoa > Chordata > Mammalia > Chiroptera > Emballonuridae > Saccopteryx > Saccopteryx bilineata. The sequence goes on from NC_089500.1 coordinate 262,635, forward strand.
AACCAGGCAAGGATGGCACAAAAAAAGAAAACTACAGACCAATATCTCTAATGAATACAGATGCTAAAATACTAAACAAAATACTAGCAAATCGAAGACAGCAACATATTAAAAAAATAATACATCACGATCAAGTGGGATTCATCCCAGAATCTCAAGGATTGTTCAACATACGTAAAACGGTTAACGTAATACACCATATCAACAAAACAAAGAACAAGAACCACATGATATTATCAATAGAGGCAGAAAAGGCTTTTGATAAAATACAACACAATTTTATGTTTAAGACTCTCAACAAAATGGGTATAGAAGGAAAATATCTCAACATGATAAAGGCCATATATGATAAACCATCAGCTAACATCATATTAAATGGCACTAAACTGAAGGCTTTCCCCCTTAAATCAGGAACAAGACAGGGTTGTCCACTCTCTCCACTCTTATTTAATGTGGTACTAGAGGTTCTAGCCAGAGCAAGCAGACAAGACGAAATAAAAGGCATCCATATCGGAAAAGAAGAAGTAAAGGTATCACTTTTTGCAGATGATATGATCCTATACATCGAAAACCCCAAAGAATCCACAAAAACACTACTAGAAACAATAAGCCAATACAGTAAGGTCGCAGGATACAAAATTAACATACAGAAGTCAATAGACTTTCTATATGCCAACAATGAAACAATTGAGAACGAACTCAAAAGAATAATCCCCTTCACGATTGCAACAAAAAAAATAAAATACTTAGGAATAAACATAACAAAGAATATAAAGGACTTATATAATGAAAACTATAAACCATTGTTAAGGGAAATCGAAAAAGATATAATGAGATGGAAGAATATACCTTGTTCTTGGTTAGGAAGAATAAATATAATCAAGATGGCTATATTACCCAAAGCAATATACAAATTTAATGCAATTCCCATCAAACTTCCAATGACATTTTTTAAAGAAATGGAGCAAAAAATCATCAGATTTATATGGAACTATAAAAAACCCCGAATAGCCAAAGCAATCCTAAAGAAAAAGAATGAAGCTGGGGGCATAACAATACCTGACTTCAAACTCTATTATAGGGCCACGACAATCAAAACAGCATGGTATTGGCAGAAAAATAGACACTCAGACCAATGGAACAGAATAGAAAGTCCATAAATAAAACCACATATATATAGTCAAATAATTTTTGATAAAGGGGCCAACAACACACAATGGAGAAAAGAAAGCCTCTTCAGTAAACGGTGCTGGGAAAACTGGAAAGCTACATGCAAAAGAATGAAACTGGACTACAGTTTGTACCCCTGTACTAAAATTACCTCAAAATGGATCAAAGATCTAAACATAAGACCTGAAACAATTAAGTACATAGAAGAAGACATAGGTACTCAACTCATGGACCTGGGTTTTAAAGAGCATTTTATGAATTTGACTCCACAGGCAAGAGAAGTGAAGGCAAAATTAATGAATGGGACTACATCAGACTAAGAAGTTTTTGCTCAGCAAGAGAAACTGATAACAAAATAAACAGAAAGCCAACTAAATGGGAAATGATATTTTCAAACAACAGCTCAGATAAGGGCCTAATATCCAAAATATACAAAGAACTCATAAAACTCAACAACAAACAATCCAATAAAAAAATGGGAAGAGGATATGAACAGACACTTCTCCCAGAAAGAAATACAAATGGCCAACAGATATATGAAAAGATGCTCATCTTCTTTAGTTATTAGAGAAATGCAAATCAAAACTGCAATGAGATACCACCTCACACCTGTTCGATTAGCTATTATTAGCAAGACAGGTAATAGCAAATGTTGGAGAGGCTGTGGAGAAAAAGGAACCCTCATCCACTGTTGGTGGGAATGTAAAGTAGTACAACCATTATGGAAGAAAGTATGGTGGTTCCTCAAAAAACTGAAAATAGAACTACCTTATGACCCAGCAATCCCTCTACTGGGTATATACCCCAAAGACTCAGAAACATTGACACGTAAAGACACATGCAGCCCCATGTTTATTGCAGCATTGTTCACAGTGGCCAGGACATGGAAACAACCAAAAAGCCCGTCAATAGATGACTGGATAAAGAAGATGTGGCACATATACACTATGGAATACTACTCAGCCATAAGAAATGATGACATCGGATCATTTACAGCAAAATGGTGGGATCTTGATAACATGATACGAAGCGAAATAAGTAAATCAGAAAAAACCAGGAACTACATTATTCCATATGTAGGTGGGACATAAAAGTGAAACTAAGAGACATTGATAAGAGTGTGGTGGTTAGGTGGGGAGGGGGGAAAGGGAGAGGGAAAGGGGGAGGGGGAGGGGCACAAAGAAAACTAGATAGAAGGTGACAGAGGACAATCTGACTCTGGGTGATGGGTATGCAACATAATTGAACGACAATATAACCTGGACTTGTTATCTTTGAATATATGTATCCTGATTTATTGATGTCGCCCCATTAAAAAAATAAAATTATTTTAAAAAATGAGAAAAAATATATAGTTACTTTACATTCTTTTCTATGTTTATTTCTAGATATTTTTGTTGTTGTTGTTGCAACCATGAAGGAGATTATCTTTTTGAGTTAGTTTTCTGATGTTTGATTGTTGGCATATAAGAAGGCAATGGACTTTTATATATTATTTTTGTATCCTGCGACCTTACTGTATTGGTTTATTGTTTCTTGTCATCTTTTTGTGAAGTCTTTGGGGTTTTCTATATATAGGATTATATCATCTGCAAAACGTGAAACCTTTACTTTTTATTTTCCAATATGCATTTCTATTATTTCTTTTTCTTGTCTGATTGCTCTGACTAGAACTTCCAGCACCACATTAAATAAGAGTGGACTGAGTGGACAACCCTGTCTTGTTCCTGATTTAAGGGGAACAGTTCTCAGTTTTATGCCATTTAATATGATGTTAGCTGATGGTTTATCGTAAATGGCCTTTATTATTTTGATATATTTTCCTTCTATACCCATTTTGTTGAGTGTTTTAAACATAAAATTGTGTTGTATTTTATTGAATGCCTTATCTGCATCTATTGACAAAATCTATGGTTTTGTTCTTTGTTGATATTGTGTATTACGTTAACCGTTTTTACATATGTTGAACCATACTTGTGATTCTGGGATGAATCCCACTTGATCATAATGAATTATTTTTTAATGTGTTGTTGTATTTGATTTGCTATTATTTTGTTTAGCTTCTGTATGCATTAGAGATATTGGTCTGTAATTTTCTTTTTTGGTGTTGTCCTTGCCAGGTTTCATTATGAGGGTTATTTTGGCCTCATAAAATGTGTTTGGAAGTATTGTTTCCTCTTCATTTTTTTGGAAGACTTTGAGTAGACTAGGAACCAAGTCTTTTTTGAATGTTTGATAGAATTCACTAGTATAGCCATCTGGGCCTCGGCTTTTATTTTGGGGGAGATTTTTAATAGTTTTTTCTATTTTCTCTCTGCTTATTGTTTTGTTTAGGCTTTCTGCTTCTTCAAGACTCTAGAAAAATTGTATTGTTCTAGGAATTTATTCATTTCTTCTAGATTATTGAATTTGGTGACACATATTTTTTCATAGTATTCTATAATAATTCTTTGTATATCTTTGATTTCTGTGGTAATTTCTCTTTCATTTTGAATTTTGTTTATATGAGTCTTTTCTCTTTTTACTTTGGTGAATCTTGCAAGGCTTTGTCAATTTTGTTGATTTTTAAAAAAAAACAGTTCCTTGTTTTATGACTTTTTCTATAGTTTTTTTGTTCTCTTATTTATTTCTGCTCTGATTTTTATTATTTCCTTTCTTTGGCTGGTTTTGGGTTGTCTTTGTTCTTCTAAAACTAAAAACTAAAAAAAGTTTCTTAAGATGTCAAGTTTTCTTAAGATGTCAAGACTCAGTCTAGAAAAATTGTATTGTTCTAGGAATTTACTTGGGCTCTCTTTGTTTGTTCATATAAGCCTGAAGTGATACAAACATCCCTCTTATTATTACTTTTGCTGCATCCCATAGATTCTGATATGTCGTATTGTCATTTTCACTTGTCTGTATATATCTTTTTTTTTTTTTGTATTTTTCTGAAGCAAGAAAAGGAGAGAGACAGTCAGACAGACTCCCACATGCGCCCGACCGGGATCCCCGGCACGCCCACCAGGGGGGGACGCTCTGCCCACCAGGGGGCGATGCTCTGCCCCTCTGGGGCGTCACTCTGTTGCGACCAGAGCCACTCTAGCACCTGGGGCAGAGGCCAAGGAGCCATCCCCAGCGCCCGGGCCATCTTTGCTCCAATGGAGCCTCGGCTGCGGGAGGGGAAGAGAGAGACAGAGAGGAAGGAGGGGGGAGGGGTGGAGAAGCAGATGGGCGCTTCTCCTGTGTGCCCTGGCTGGGAATCGAACCCGGGACTTCTGCACGCCAGGCCGACGCTCTACCACTGAGCCAACCGGCCAGGGCCTGTATATATCTTTTGATATCTGCGCTTATTTCTTCTTTAACCCACTCATTTTTTAAAAGTATATTGTATAGTTTCCACATTTTTGTGAGTTTTTTTTACTGCTTTTTTGCACTTGGATTCTAAATTCAAGGCTTTATGATCAGAAAATATGTTTGGTACAATTTCAATTATTCTGAATTTGCTGATGTTATTTTTGTGGCTTAGCAAATGATCAATTTTAAAATGTTTCATGTACACTAGAGAAAAATGTGTACTCTGTCACTTTGGGATGAAATGTCCTGTAGATATCTGTCATATCCAATTGCTCTAGTGTTTCATTTATGGCCAGTATTTCTTTATTGATTTTCTGTTTGGATAAACGATCTAGAGCCATTCAGTGGAATATTGAGATCTCCAAGTATAATTGTATTTTTGTTGGTTTTTGTTTTTAGGTTAGTCTGTAGTTGTCTTATATATATTGGTGCTCCTTGGTTTGGTGCATATATATTAAAAATTGTTATGTTTTCTTGATTCAGTGTCCACATGCTTTCTCATATGTGCCTTGACCGTGGGCCTTCAGCTCGAGCCAGCAACCTTGGGTCCAAGTTGGTGAGCTTTTGCTCAAACCAGATAAGCCCACATTCAAGCCAGCGACCTCGGGGTCTCACACCTGGGTCCTTGGCATCCCAGTCCAATGCTCTATCCACTGCGCCACTGCCTGGTTAGGCCACACTCAGCTTTTAATTTCAAATTGTACACCAGATTGCAACAGAAGAAAAAACTCTGGTGACTTTTACCTAGCTGTTATTTTCAAGCTGTCCACGAGACGGCAGCAAAAACATAGTTGTGGGGTTTTTTCCTAGACGGGTCCACTGTGATGTTGATCCAAGTATTTGCAAAACAGAGCAGCAAACACCCTGGCTGGATGGCTGGGTTGCTTGGAGCATTGTGCTGAGATGCAGAGGTGGCTGGTTCAGTCTTAGGCTGGGGCACATACAGGAATAGATTGATGCTTCTGTCTCCCTCTCTCCACCATCCCCTCTCTGGATTCAATTTTAAAAAAAGGAAAAAAAGACAAAAAAATAAAAATTAGGCAATGGCACTACCCACTGCATTAAATGAGAACCCAGACCCGGTAATAATTCCTATTTTAAGACCCTAACATGCCTCACCTTACCTATTGCTCCCATTTGCCAAATGAGACAGGACAATTGTTATCTCCATTTCACAAGTATTTGAACTAAAGACTGATTGTAACATAGTTCAAAGTCCAGAACCAATGGTCCAAGATGAGCCAGAAGAGTTGCGAACTCACAGTATCCTGGACAAATCGAGTAATCCAAGTACTCCTTGCAGCCTTGTGTTGAATATTGTACTTTTTTTAAAAAAATTTAGGTTTTTAAGAAAACTTGCACATAATCTGATGGTCCAGCTTGCCATGTTCTCACCAACCCCCTCCCTGTCTGATGGCACTTTAAAATCTGTTCTTCAGTCCAGAGCTGCTCCTACCCATGTGTCCTTCCTCTGAAACCTCACCTGACAGGAACTTCCCACAGGCTCAGAATGAACTCTAGAGCTGACTTCTGGCTCCACCACCTACAGGCAAAGAAATGAAAACTCAGTCTCCTCATCTGTCAGATGGGGAGAACCACACTCGCTCAGGTGGCTGTGAGGATTCAGGAAAGCAGTGCTCGTTAGCTCCTGCCAACCGTGTGACCAGCACTTTCCCTCTGTGCTATTTTGACCCATGTCTCATACAACATTCCTATCAGTTCCCTCCTCTCTGCAGCCACCACCACATAGCATGTGAGATCTTGGAGCTCAGCATGGCCCCCCTGCACTCTGTCCTTGCCATTCCCAGCTGACATCCAGGCCAATAATAAACTTATCTGGCCAAGCACCTGGAAGCCCAGGTTTAGCCGGGAACACCCTCCCATTCCTTGCACTCTCACAACCTCTTCATTCCTTGGAAACCACAGTCTGAGAAGGGTCACTGAGGGGCCACCTGAAAAGTGGAGGCATTCAGAGGAAAAGGGCAGGACTCAGTGCCCATAACCCCCACCATTATTATGACTTGCTCTTGACCTTCTCTAGAAGCAGAGCAGCTATGGTACAGAGGGGCCAAACCCACAGGCCGCTGGGCTGTTTTCCCTAAACTCCTTCCTGGCATCTAATGTGAGATCCTCAAGCTGCAGCAATAGTTCATATGGCCTTACTGGGGTCCCTGTAAAGATGGGGCTCTCCAACCTATATATTTTTTTAAATTGTTTTTATTTATTCATTTTAGGGAGAGAAGAGAGAGAAAGGCGGGGGTAGGAGCGGGAAGCATCGACTGGTAGTTGCTTCTCCTATGTGCCTTGGCCAGCAAAGCTTAGGGTTTCTAAAAAGCAACCTCAGCATTTCCAACTCAATGCTTTATTCAATGACAGCCTCCAATTCCTTGTCGCTTCCTCTCCCACCTCACTTCATGCACTACGTACACAGGGAGGGGACGGAGGAACATGACCTCTTGCTCCACAGACGACAGGGGAAAACCGAGCCTCCTCAAAGCCCCTACCTACACCTGCTCCTTCCTCCCTTTCTCACCAGGCCATTTGGGGAGTCATTGGGGAGTCAATGGGGTTTCACATTCAACCAAATTGGAAAGAGGGCCCCTCTAAATTGAGCTAACCCACTCAACGTGTCTTGAGTATAAACGCCAGAATGTTAACATTTCCCCCATAGCAACACGCTGAAACATGAAGAATAAGGAAAGCACTGTGATCCCACGAATTTATCAGTGGATAATGTTTCAGATTCGTCCTCCCTCCTCTGAAGGTACTTCCTACATTTGACGCGGCGGAGGAAGCCACCCACATCCAGTCTCCCTTCATCACTATCTATCTCCCTCTCCCATCCTCTTCCCCCTTCTCTCCAGCAGACCCTCCCCCCCAAGAGCTGTTTTTAACACTTTCACTTTTTTAAAAATCTTTTTAGATATTTTACCCAAGGCCATTTTGAAACCTACTGGTTTCCAATGTTCTTTTGTCAATAATGAGGAAGCCAGGCTGGGGTATAAGGAATGCATGGAAGCCAGGATCCCTGTGAAGGCTGCAGCCTCACACCCTGATCACTGGGGTTCCCGAATCCACACCTCAGTGGGAGGAGACTATCTCTGCCCTTGAGAGTCTCTGTGACAAAGACTGAAGCAAATTTATACCCATTAACAAGATGAAGGAAACGTGTCCCCGAGTTTCTGCACACACAAGAGGCCTTAGCGGTGAGCATGTTCCTGATGTGCTTGTTAGACAAGAGAGGACACACCTGGGAATCAGTGATAGGGCAGAGAGGTTCCAGATGGGGCACTAAGTGGTGGTGAAATGCCCAGGACATCGTAGGGTCACGAGGACACACGTGGCGTGATGCTACTTGGGGTAATATGTGACTCGTCAGAGAACCTTGGGTGTGTAGTGTGTTTACTCTTTTTCAAGTGTCCTTACCTTTGGGTGTCCACACTCCAGTATTTCTGAGGACACAAGTGCTCTTTGGGACAAGTTTAGTGACCTCCCCTGGGTACGGAATGGAGGCAGACACAGGTGAAGGGGTGGGCCTGTGTCCTCACTAAGGGTCACTGTACTAACCCCTGTTCACTTCCTGTTTAGATTTTCCAGAGACAAAGTGTACAGAAATACTTGGCTTCAGCCAACGGGTAACATTTTCCTCTGGACTGGACCGAGATCGTGGAGACAGCCTGCCCTGCAGTGTGTGGCCCGTGGGGGGAGGTTCGGATACAGCCACCATGAGTGAAGGGTTATGGGTCCAGGCAAAGCCCAGGTGGCAAGGGTGGGAGGGGCCCTCTGGGGGAGGTTGCAGTGGAAACTAAGAGCACCTACTTCGGAAACAGTGCCAACTGCTCAAACACCTAAACACAGCCCCCAACCCCACCCCCGTGAAGGGTGAAGCTGTCTGCAGTCTCACAGCTGGCGTGGGTGTGGGCGTGGGCGATAGGAACTCAGATATTGTCAGAAAACAGCTGGGTCGCCTGACCAGGAGGTGGCGCAGTGGATAGAGCGTTGGACTGGGATGCGGAGGACCCAGGTTCAAGACCCCGAGGTCTCCAGCTTGAGTACGGGCTCATTGGGTTTAAGCAAAAAGCTCACCAGCTTAGACCCAAGGTCGCTGGCTGGAGCAAGGGGTTACTTGATCTGCTGAAGGCCCATGGTCAAGGCACATATGAGAAAGCAATCAACAAACTGAAGTGCCACAACAAAAAACTGATGATTGATGCTTCTCATCTCTCTCCATTCCTGTCTGTCCCTATCTATCCCTCTGACTCTCGCTCTGTGTTAAAAAAAAAAATAAAAATAAAAATAAAAATAAAAAAAAAAAAACACAAAAATAAAAAAAACAGCTGGGGCCAAATTAATGAGCCACAGACATCCCAGAGGAACCGTAAATGTCCCGAAGACCCCTGGAAACACATAGAGCCAAGGACAGTCCCCAGGGAAACTGTCACTGGTGGGTCGGTCACTCTCACACTTGCACTAGGACACCTGTCACTGCTTAGATGAAAATCCCAGGGCCAAAGGTGACGTGCGGGTCCGAGGTCCCACAGGGCCAGCAGGCCGGGGGCAAGACCAAGAGGACCTAGGGCTGAGGGGAGCTCCTTGCCCAGCACGGAGGTTCCTGCTCCAAGCAGCACGTGGGCGGCAGGGGCGTGGGAGAGCCACCTGGGGGAGGCTGCACAGAGGAGCAGCTCCCCCCTCCCGAGAAATTCAGGACGAAACAGGGTTGGTGAGTCCTAGGGACGGGCCAGGAAGAGACCCTAAACGTCCCGAAATCTGAGACAGCGGGCTGTCCTGGACGAGGTAGCTTCCTCCACTCCTAAACCTTTAACCATCCAGAAAGCTGCTCCCGTCCCCGAACCCCAGACCCCAGACCCGAGGTCATGGCTGCGGACGCAGGGAATTCAGGCAGAGGCACCCAAGCCAACGAGCAGGGAAGATGTTGTCACAGTTGGGGGTGGAGGGGGGGGCACGGAGCCCCAGGGGGGACCGGGGAGGTGAGGGCAGTGGGAGGGGGTCCGAGGAAAAGGTTCCACCTCTTTTCCTGGAAAGGTCACACCTACCGCATTTGGACTCCCTCCCCCGTGGACGGTTCCTCTGTCCTGAAAGCGGGAGCGAGATGTGACTGACAGGGAGACAGACAGGTTGACAACCAGGAGCCCACCCAGACCACAGCCGAGGAACTGGCCCCGCCGGTGGAGGTGGGGGTGCAGTGGGCGGGCCTCCGCAGCCCCTGACCTGGTCTGCAGGGCACCAGGTTGCCTCGCCCTCAGCCCCCACACGGGGGCAGTGCTGGGTTTTCCAAAAGCAGGGGCAGCCTGGGAACTCGGGGCGGGGGGGGGGGGGGTTGGCGGCCAACGCTGGGGACACCATGTAGCTGACTGGAGCACCTGCCCCGACCCCTGGGCCCCAGCCTACCCCAGACCAACACAATCCAAGTGCTGCCCACGAGTCGCCAGAAATACTGAGGGCCCCTGACAGCCGAGAATGCTGAACTAGAGGAGCCCTGCGTGTGTGTGGGGGGGGGGGGCTCCTGATTCTGTCCTCAGCTCAGCAGGGTCACAGCTGTTCTGCACAAAGTGGACGGCCCCTACCCAGAAGTCCCCACAGACATAACCATGGAATCACCCACCTTTCTAACCCTGCGCTTCTGGCACCACAGCCTGGTGCCACGTCCCGCAGCCATGGTCAGAGCACAGCCAGCTGCCCAGGCTAACACAAAGGACAGGCAAGGTGGCAGGTCCCAGACCCATGTCACAGAATGGGAGGCTGCGCTCTGCCTGGGCACGCAGGGGGATCAGTGGAAGACCCTCACAGTGTTGATTTCCCTAGAGGAGCTGAGGGACAAGCTCACGTCCCTGTAGCATCCACCGGGTATGAGAACAAACGTCGGAGACTTTCAGGAGTTAAGATGTTACTTTTTTGGCCAGTTTAACCTACGTAGGGGCGAACTCCCAAGATGTCCGGAGAAACCGTGCTCACGAGGAGCTGCAAACAGAAGCCGCACCTGGCGCTTATATCCTAAGTGAGCAAGCATAATACAGAAGCAAATGTGGCAGTTTAGCTATTGGCTAGGGAGGTCACACGCAGCATAGCAACAGGGGCCGGTTTTAGCTTAGTGGTGAATTTCAAACCTAAACTTCTGATAAAGGTCTCTGACCTTCTTTGTTCCCAGCCTCACAGGAGCCATATCAGCACTTACTGTTCCTTCAATAGTTACACTCTTTGCAGCACTCCCTGAATCTAACAGTCCCAGGTCAGAAGGCAGGGACGGCAGAAGCCAGTGAGCAGTTTCAGGGTTGGTCCCAATACCTACAGTGACCAGCAGGCAGGGTCAGCTAGAGGGGTGGGAGTTTGGGGGGGACAATGTTGAGGGCTGCAGGAGTGGGATCAGGACCCAGATGGAAGGCCACGCACACACATGGTGACTTAAGGAACACAGGCAGATTCTGTCCCAGTCCTGAGGTTACAGCCAAGGTGGGTGTCACTGGGCCTCACCCAGGAGCCAGAAGGTTCCTTCTCCAAAGCCAGGATAACAGGAGCCCTTGTCATAGCCCCATCAGACTCCCCTCCTGCCCTTCCACATGGAGGCCCAGGGGCCCATCATTGCACCAGATGGGGGTCGTGCGGGCCTGTGCCCTGCTCTGGGCTCTGCTAGACCATGGCCGGAGTTCCCTTCAGCACCCTCAGGAACACTCACAGGGTCACTCAGAGTTTCCAGAGATTTGCACAACTGTGTCCAACCACTCCCCCACCAGAGGCAGAAAGGTCCATGGTGGACAAGACATCACAGAAGGGAGACATTAACAGTGCCCAACAGCTACGCCCCCTGTGGCACTGGGCTGTGTGTCCTGGGGGGGGGGGGCGTTGGGCTAAGTGACCTGGGGGAGGGGAGCAGGGCTGATGGACCTGGCTGAGCTGAATGGACAGAGGAAGAAAGGAGGTCTGTGGGGAGTTGGTGGGCAGCAGTATGTCCCTGAGAACACAGCTGCCCCTGGGCACCTGCAGCCTGCAGCTTGTAGGAGGAGTGCCTAGAACAGAGGAGCGAGGACTGTACCTCACATGCTGGCCCGGAGCCGCCCAGAACATGCCTCCCGTCTTGTTCATGGCTGAGTCCTGTCCTCTCGCCGGGAAGGGACATGGGGGCTCAATGTACTTTGCTGACTGGACAGCCCACTGAGCCAGAGAGAGGAGGAGCCCAGAGGGAGGAGGATGAGGGACCCCTGCTGGGTCCTGGTCACCTCAGGTCTGGTCAGCGACAGTGCTGAGTGAGTGCGCAGGACCAGACTCACCCAGGAAACACAGTTCCCCCATTCAGGTGGCACGCCCTGATGGGCTCTGGGACAAGGGCCACTCAGGGCTGGGAGGGCCGGACACTTCAGGAAAGGACGCGGACACTTGCTGAACTGCTGCTCAGAGATCACAGGCCCAGGCCGCAGGCACAAAGCCACTAGAGGGCTGGGATGAAGGCGTGTTTGCTCTGGCTTGGGGCCCAGACAGGCCGCAAGCAGGGACCACAGTCAGAGTGGGGTTGGGCTTTCAGGTCACTGCCTGTCCTCTGACCACTGACCCTGTGGTCACACGCAGGACAGCTGCCTACCCTGTCCCGTGTCCTGTGACCATGGGGCCTCATGGCCATGGCAGGGCATCCTGACGTCCCCATAAGGGTCTGTTCCCCACACTGGAGGCTGTGAGGGCCGTGGGTCCCCCTTCAGGCTGGGCAGTGCTGTCCTCACAGTGGGGTCCTGCTCTGGACTCAGGTATTACAGCTGCCACCGCCCTCAAGCTCAGCAGGGCTGTTCCGGGTGGTGGCCCCTCCTCCTTTCCTCCCCCTCCCAGGAGTGGGTGTTCCCAGCATCCAATCCAGGTCTGTAGGAGTGTTTTCGGAAGTGCCCCAGTCTGTGGAGGGAGAGCAGAGCGGAGGCCCAGCTGGAAACTGCTGGAGGGACAGAAGGAGGCTCGGTGGAGCTGAGTGAGGTCCACAGAGGTGAGTGAGGTCCCTAAGATCTGTTTGAACTTAGGCCCCATGGGAAGCTGAGCCAGCAGGCACAACATGGTCCCCGTGGGGCCCCCTCTTCTGTCAGTCAATCTCTGCCCAGACCTAGACCCCAGGGACCCCAAGGGAGGGGCCAGAGGGACCCATGTGCCCTGCAGCCGTCAGGGTGTGAACCTCCTGGGCTCAGAACTGCAGACCCAGGGGACTGGGGCAATGACAAGCCCCACTGGGCTCAGGGCTGCTGACCAGGGGGGAGGACTCAGCGCCCAGCTCCCCTGTCCCTGCTGCCTGTAGGCAGGACTTCCTGGACTGATGTTGCACTGAGTGTCTAGGTACCTGGTGAGGACCTGGGCAGGAATGTCAGGGTTGGGCAGGTGTGGACCCATCCATCCTTTTATTCACCTGCCAACCATTTCCTGAGAGGTTCTGTGGCCAGTCACCAGCCGCATCACAGTGGGCTCACAGCTAGAGGCTCAGGTGTCTCACCGACCAGGGCAGGTCAGCATGACTGGGAATCTTACCTCGTCCTGCAGTGTCCTGTGAGACCTAGGGGGTCCCCAAGGCCCACATTGATGGGGACACAAAGGGCCCTTGGTATCAGAGGGACCTGGGGGTCCGGTCCTGCCCATGGGGTCCCCATGGACCACCAGGGTGCATCCTGACCAGTGTGGCTGGGGCAGCAACATGCTCACCTCCTCCGCACATCCTGAGAACACAGGAACATCCACTGCACAGGCAGATGGGAAACGCTCAGGTGGCGGCTGCAGCCCTCACGTCAGGGCCTGTGACATGCCTAGACTCGGACCCCCTGACGTCCAGTCCTCCTGGGGGCGTGAGGGTTGGTCAGGGAGCCTCCTGCAGGCAGAGCTGCCACATCAGAGCCCAGCATCCCACAACAAGGGGCAGAGCCCATGGGCTGATGCTGACTCAAAGCCCCACAGCACCGCCCCAGGATGGACGCAACTCAAACCCCAGAGGGACTCACCTTAGCCCCTACCCATGGTTTGGGGGGGGGTGATGCAGGATGAGGGGTGTCTCTGCAGAGGGGACACATGCTTCAGCCACCCTGAATCTGGCTCAGGTGCTGCAGAGTCGCCCTGTGTCTCTCCTCATGTCTGTCTCCCCCTTTTACCCTCTGTCTCTGTCTCCGTCTTCTCGATCTCTCTCTGCCTCTATAGAAATAGTCTTGTGTCAACACTCATATCTGTTTGTCTCTGCCTCCCTGACTGCCCTCTCTGTCTGTCCTCCTCTATCTCTCTCTTACACACTTTTCCACCTTCCTACCCTCTCCAGCTCCCAACCCACATCTGAACAGAAGTCTGTTTTCTCAGCGTGGCTGCCGTGTATAATGAGAACAGGTTCCCTGCACCTGCTCCTGTCCTTCCTCAGATCGTTGGGGTCACCCGTGATGGGTGGGCAGGTGAACGCAGCAGGCAGTTTCCTGGGCCTGCCCTGCACCAGGAATGCCAATGCAGACTGGATGTCAGCGCTGTGCCCCCGGCTCTGGGATGTGCCCCTGCACCATCTGTCCATCCCAGGTGACGGCCTGGGGATCCCAGGGTGCGTTCAGAGGGTGGGAAAGCCCCAAGAACCACATGCCTACACACACATGCACATACTCACATATGAGTGTCTCCTTCCTTCTGCTCTTCTGCCACCTATGGCCTGCAAGGTGCATGGTGGACCCCAGGGAAGCGTGCCTTTGGGGAGGGGGGGGGCACTGCTCTCCACCAGCCTGTCCTTCCATTGGGGAAACTCTGGGTTCCCAGGCCCCTGGTCTCTGGGTATGAGGTGTGCCAGTGTCCCTTGTACTTGGCGTCAGGAGGGTTCACAGTGTGGCGACCTGTGAGGAGTCTTTTCCATGTTGTGAGTCCAGGGACCCCAGCACCAGGCCTGCCAGGGTGTTGGGTGTTGACCCCTTAGCAGAGCTGCATATGGGCCCTGGCCATGAGGACAGCAGGTCAGAGTGTGGGGGGCATGAGGGCAGAGGTCTCCTCAGGCCACTGGCACTGTCACACTGAACCCTGCACGGGTCTGCCGGCCTGGGGGCGGGTCAGGCCTGCTGTGCTGGGTCCCCTCACTGATCCAGGACAGGTTGTGGACGAAGCTTTTTTTTCTCAATTGATTAGAGAGAGGAGGAAGCTATTTTTTTTTTTTTTTTTCATTTTTCTGAAGCTGGAAACAGGGAGAGACAGACAGACTCCCGCATGCGCCCCACCGGGATCCACCCAGCCCGCCCACCAGGGGCGGTGCTCTGCCCCCCAGGGGGCGATGCTCTGCCCATCCTGGGCGTCGCCATATTGCGACCAGAGCCACTCTAGCGCCTGAGGCAGAGGCCACAGAGCCATGCCCAGCGCCCGGGCCATCTCTGCTCCAATGGAGCCTTGGCTGCGGGAGGGGAAGAGAGAGACAGAGAGGAAAGCGCGGCGGAGGGGTGGAGAAGCAAATGGGCGCTTCTGTGTGCCCTGGCCGGGAATCGAACCCGGGTCCTCCGCACGCTAGGCCGACGCTCTACCGCTGAGCCAACCGGCCAGGGCAAGGAGGAAGCTATTTTATTGTTCCACTTAGTGGTGCACCCATTGGTCACTTCACAAATATATCCTGACGATCAGACCTGTGACCCTGGCATGTCGGGACAATTCTCTAACCAGCTGAGCTACCAGGCCAGGGCCCAGAGGCCCAGAGACAGAGCTTTGGGGATGCTCGCTGCTAGCTTTGCAGGTGGAGGGAGGGCTGGGAGCCTGGTGAGACGTCCAGGGAACTGGAGGGTGAGAACAGGGCTCCAAGCCTCAGAAGGAACCCGTGACGCTGGGAGGTGGGAGCCGGCCTCTGGCACTGCTGGGGAGGCAGACTTTGTGCCCTTTGGACAGCTGCCCAGGACCTTGGCAAGCCAGCGGAGGTGCTGTGAGGGCCAGTGCTCTCTCCTGCCCTGCTGGGTGTCAGAACTCAGCCAGGGCCATGAGACATGGTCAGAGCCTGGAGGTGCACAGAGATACCCGCGCTCAGGGACACGCTGCACAGCAAGTTCAGGGAAGGGGCACTGACAGCCACCACTCACAAATGTCAGCACAGGGGAGTCTCTGAGGCAGGGTCACGGCCCATGCAGAAAACACCAGCATTGTTGTGACAGCTGCTTAAAAGCCCAGTTTGATCACACTGCTTGTTTGAAAAGACATACAAACATAAAGGATAACCCACAAACAGGGAAAAGCAGGTTTACAGCTGTTTGTATGGAAAATAACACAAAAATTAGTAAATAATGACACAAGGATAAACCTTTTCTCACAACTGTAACCCTACTTCTGTCCACCCCATACAAATGGACCCACATACGTTATACAGGAAACATGCCATACAATATATAAAAGTCTAAATAATAGAGGATTTTCATTGTTTTACTTACCCACCTGTTTTCACTTGTCTGCAACTAAGATGCTTAGTTCCGTGAATTTCCTGTCACCAGTACGACAAATACCACAGATCTGATTTGTTAGACATAAATCCCCCCCACACACACACACTCCTGGAGAGCAGTTATCTGAGACCCAGGGCTCCCAGGGCCACACTCTCCCTGGAGGCTGGGGGGGGGGGGTCCATCCTGCCTCTCCTACCTCCTGGGGCTCCAGGCGTCCCTGGGCTGGTGGACACCTCCCTCCCATCTCTGCCTCCATCCCCATGTGGCTTCTCCTGTGTCTGTGTCTCCTCCTCTGTCTCTTCTAAGGTTCCTGTCACTGGGTGCGGTGCAGGGCCCCCCTGACCCAGGGTGACTCATCTCAGACGCTTCTACTTTATCCCATCTGCAAAGACCTGTTTTCGTACAGGTCTGGGCAGCAGGTTCTGGGATGGCACACATTTGGAGCCACCATCTGCCCCGGGCTGGGACTGTGTTACTGCGTGTTCATGGGTATACCGCATGTTCTCTGAGTGTTCCCCACGAGGAGGGACTGATGGTGGCCCCATCCACTGTGATTACAGGCAGCCACGACACCATGACCTACAGCCTTAACAAGAAGTCCCCCATCTCCCGTACAGAGTCTCCACTCCTGCAGTTTCTGGCTAAGGCCCTGCCCTGCATCACACGGCCTGTGGTGCTGAAGTGGTCCGTCACCCAGGTGAGCATCCATGCCACCAGCTCTTCTGTGCAGCCACCCTCCAACCCCCTGGGGCTGCTTCAGGGGAAAAGAATTGAAAACAAAGGTCCTGCCAACCCAGAACCCTGCCCTCAGGAAGGAGACAAAGAGCAGGGTTATTACACAGCTGGGACCAGAATGGGGCACCCTGCTGACAGCCATTCAGAGGTCATAGAGCCAAGAGGGGTCCTGTGCAGCCGAGTGGAGATGCCTGGTCCACCTAGATCCTCCAGGTGAAGTCTGACCCTCCTGGTAGATCTGTCAGCTGGGAGTCACCCTCCAGGGCGAAGACTGTGGATTCCTTCCCCACAGTCCCATGTCCCAGGCCTTCAGGGAACACCCCAGGGTTCAGTACATTTACATGCACGCAGGCATGCACACACACAAGCACGCACACACACGGAAAAGGAACGATCCCAGCCTTACACATTTTGTCAGGGAAGAGCTCTGACAGGGGAGCGACAGGCGTCTTGTCTTGTGTTTTCTGCAGAGACGGTGAAGTCTGTCCTGTGTAACCCCGTTTGGGCCATGACCCTGTCACCCACAGCCCTTCCTCCCTGTTTGAATTGGAGGTTTTAGGGGAGGAGGGATCCCTGTGGGGCATGGAGAAGAAGAGGCCTCCTGAGTCGCCCAGGGCCATCCAGGCTGTGAGGGGGGCATCCACCAGGCTGTGGTCCTGGCATGGGGCGCAGCTGAGGGCCCCATGCTGGGCCCCAGAGGGTAGCTCACCCAGCACCCTGCTCGCTGGGCCTCTGCTCTCTGCTTTATCCCTGGACACGATTGGCAGATGGATAAGCAACACAGCCCCCACACCCTGGGCTGAGGTTTGCATCCTCTGTAACTGCTTTGCTCTGAGTTTCAGTTGACCAAATGGCCGGCCAGTGTGCTGGGTGGAGTGCCTGGTGTGAGATGTGGGGAGGCCACATTCCTAAACGGGTGATTAGATGCCTAGGAACGCATGCAGCTGGGACAGTCACCACAGCCTGCAGGAAGGGCACTGGGGCAGGACGCGTCATCCTGCAGGGCAGGCAACTTTGACTTCAGTGACACACCTGCCATCACCAGTGGGGGGCCCCCATGCAGTAGTCACAGGAACAGGGGGGTCACAGACACCTGGGGAACTTGTGGGCCTCGCTTGCCGTTAGGAGGTTCTGGCTGGGCCATGGGTCCAGCACCAGGGCGAAGCCAGCATGCACTGGCCGAGGGTCACTTGTACCATCCACTCCCTGCTCAGTCTGGTGGACACCGGCCCTGGTGCAATGGGTGACTCACACGCCCTGTCAGGGTATCTGCCCCAGGGCGCAGGGCCAGTGACCATGGCGACACCTCTGAGGCCTTTCTGCACACACAGTAGGCCTGCCCTGCCACCCCACACACATTGGTCCCTTCCCTCAACTGGCGGGGTCACATGAGGGAAACCCAGCTCCCTCCTGGCCATGCAGGTGTGACGGCCGTTTCCACATTAATTCTTCTTTTTCCATCCCTCCTTTGTGCACAGAGCATGTCACCTCTTACCTCTGTAGTGTTACCACTGTTTTATGAGGGTCCTGGAGGGGTACCGGGACCACAGGTTGGGGCTGCTGCAGCCTGGGGGGGGAGGGGCCCTTCCAGAGGCTCAGAGGATGCCTGGGGGAAGGGTAGGAGGGACTCTGAATGGATGGCTCAGCCTGGGGTCAGAGTCTGGACACACACACACACATGCTGAGGGCAGGGGCCAGCCCTGCGCTTCCCAGGACAGGCTCACCCCAGGTACAACCTGTGGCCCCAGCAGCCACTGTCCCCTGCACAGTGGGTCCCAAATGCACAGCCCGAGCCCTGGCGGCCACCAACTGCTAGGAGCTAACATGGGCTGGTGCAGCCGTGCCGGGCATGGACACATGAGGCAGCTTAGTGTGTGACCCACCTTTGTCCGCAGGTGCTGAACGTCACGGAGCAGCTGGACGCCGGGGTGCGGTACCTGGACCTGCGGATCGCACACATGCTGGAGGGCTCCGAGAAGAACCTGCACTTTGTGCACATGATGTACACGGCCGTGCTGGTCGAGGTAGGCGGGACAGAGGGGGGCGGATGAGGCCTAGCACAGCGATGGACACCAGGTCCTTCTGCACAGGACGCAGCCAGCCTGTAAGGGGGACACAGGCAACCGCTAAGGGGGTGCACACAGTCTTTCAGGACGGGACATGAATGACATCCAGCCTTCGGTCACTGGGAATTGCTGACCCTCCTCTGTTTCTGAGCCCCCCTCCCCGTGCCAGCACACCCCTGGCTCCTCCAGGTTGCCAGAGGTTTTGCAAAACTGGGTCCCTCATTGTTGTCCTGTCTCCGGTTTAGATATTTCCTTTTGTGAAAAGAAAACTTTAGCAAGAGAGACAGGCAGAGAAAGAGACAGGAACATCCATCTGCCCCTGTATGTGCCCTGACTGGACATCAAACCAGCAACCCCTGTGCTTCAGGATGATGCTCTAACCAGCCAAGCTATCCAGCTAAGGAGTGTTTAGATGTTTCCAGTCCCTTCTCCTCTCAGCTACTAGACCAGTGTTTCTAAAGTCAGACTATAATGGTCCCCATTTGCGTCACAGCTGCCCACGGTCCCTTGAGACCTCAGGATCTGGGGGCCATTCCTGGGACCTCTCTCCATAGGCCACCTGCTGGCCCTTGCATGCTCCCTGAAACTCCCAGAGTTAACGTTTGCACACACAGTGTCCTCTGCAGAGCACACACACAGTGTACGCATACATGGGTACACTGTATGCACACATTAACACACGTGTGCACACTTCCCCCCACAGCAGTAGCCTGGCTGTAACTGAGTAGCTGAGCTCCATGGGGGCATCCGGGTGTTACGAATTTGCTAGTTCAGGACCAACCTGAGCCATGTGTCCAGTGACCTTGGTTGGGAGCCCCTTCAGCGGGCCATGACACCCTGCGCACTCCTGTCCACTGCCCAGGACACGCTCACAGAGATCTCGGAGTGGCTGGAGAAACACCCCCAAGAGGTTGTCATCCTGGCCTGCAGGAACTTCGAGGGCATGACAGACGACCTGCACGAATACCTGGTTGCCTGTGTCAGGAACATCTTTGGGCACATGCTGTGTCCCCGAGGGGTGAGAAGGACATGCAGTGTCCCTGAGGGGTGAGGCAGGCACGGCCTCCCACACAGGTCTTGGGAGGGGGCGAGGCTTCCCCATACCTGATGCTGAGGTAATCCTAGTGCTGGTGAAGCCACTGACATGGTCTTCTGGAAGCTTCTCTGAAGACTGGGTCAAAATTAGCGCGTTAGAAGTTGCCACAGCATGTGATCCCTGTGAGCACAGTGACTATCACAGTGTCCCAGGCTGTCCCAACAGGATGCACAGCCCCAGCTCCACAGGGCTTCTTCTTATCCCATCCTGGGGGCTGGAGTCTGAGACTCAGGTGCGGGCAGTGCTGGTTCCTCCTGAGGCCTCTCTCCTGGGCAAGCAGATGGCCGTCTCCTCCCTGTGTCCTCACACTGTCGTCCCTCTGTGTGTGTCTGTGTCCTCGCCTCCTCTTCTTATAAGGACCCCTTCCTTGGGGTCAGGACTCTCCCTAGTGACCTCATTGTACCTAAATCCCCTCTGTTCATGTGCAGCTTGACTCCCAGTGAGCCTCCTGTCCCGGTCACTCATTGAGGAGCATAGGCTTTGTTCCAGGAAAACGAGTGTCTGTCCTTGTGACAATCCAGATGCCACAACACTGACACGGATGCCTCATTGCCCCACTGTCCTCGCACAGACCTGATATCCCCTCCCCACCCTGACACGTCACCCCCACCACAGGAGGTTCCGACACTGCGGCAGCTCTGGGCGCGGGGCGAGCAGGTCCTCCTGTCCTACGATGACGAGGGCACCGTGCGCCGGCACGGGGAGCTGTGGCCGGCCATCCCCTACTGGTGGGGCAACCAGGTGAAGCCCGAGAAGCTGATTCGCTACCTGGAGCACATGAAGAGCTACGGCCGCCCAGGTGGGTGCACATCCTATGGGGATACACTCACACACGTGTGCATACAGCACACATCCATCATGGGTGTGTATGTGTGCACACATGCATGTGTGGTTTTAGGGCTCAGCTGCATGAGGTCTGGGTGTTGCCATGGTAGCCGCCAGCTCTGAGCAAGGAGAGCGTGCAGTTCTGGGGTTTTCTGTCCCTTCTGACGTCGCATAGCATCCCACGTGTTTCTCTTCCGGGCCTCCTCCTCTAGTGCCCATGACTCTCTGCAAGGACATGAGCACTTTTGGGCACACGAGCCACACACAACCCCAGCTGATTTGAAGATGGGGCTGCTCTGCACTGTTGTGTCTGTGGCTTGAGGGGAAGGAGATTTTCTTGCAAAGAGAGTCCCATGGTTTCAACTCTATATCCGTGGTCAGCGTGCGTGGCTATGTCTGTGTGCACTTTGGGCCTCCAGAGTGCCTCCCCTTTCCTGTCACAGTCAGCACTGTGAGAGGGCAGCTGTGTGTTAGGCTTGCTGTGCTACCTGGGATTCCCACAGCTATTAATCCATGTACTGCGTGGGGTCAGGATATGGACATGTCGGGTCACTTTTTGACCAGAGCCCTCTGTAGCAAGAGCATGGCGATGTGACAGCACTGTGGAGCTCAAGCTGTCTGCGCTGGTGTGAGGGGCTGGAACGGTGGGGATGACCACAGGGAGCAGGGAGAGAGCAGTACCTGATGGGCCAGGTGGGGGGCAGGTGGGAACCAGGTGGGACCCAGAAGGGCGCATGTGGATGGTAGCCCCCACCCCTTGCAGGCGGGCTGTTCGTAGCCGGCATCAACCTGACGGAGAACCTGCAGTACATCCTGGCACACCCGTCCGAATCCCTGTGGAGGCTGACACTGCCCAGCCTGCCGCAGCTCAGGGCCTGGGTGCGGGACCAGTGCCCGGGTCCAGGCACCTGCTGCACCAACATCATCGCAGGCGACTTCATCGGCTCCGACAGCTTTGTCAATGACGTCATCAGACTCAATGAGAAGCTGCTCTCGTGCTGACCGTGCGCCCTCCCTCCTCCTGTAGCTTCTCCCCTCTAGCGGGAGTGTCCAGCCAGCAGAGCAAGAATGGTGGCCGGAGCGCCAACAGTGGTGGCAGCTGGCATCGCAGCCCCCAGACTCCAGTGAATCCTCGACTGTGTGGATGACCCCAGGTGGACATGGGTGCCCCTTCTAGGACAGTTATCTGGAACCACGGGATACATGTTCCAGGCTCATGCTGGCCGTTGGGTGCCCGCGAGACGCCCAGAGGCATCTGCTCGCCCAGGTCCCTGGGAAATAGCAGGGTGACCCCCTGAGTCCAAAGTGCTGCACAAGCCCTAGGTAGGGCCATACAGGGTAGACTGGACATCATGTGACGCAATCTATAGAGAAAAGCTCTTGCTATTTATGACATCACTTGAAAAACAGCAGGTGCTCATGAATTCAAGGGTCTCGGGAGTTTCTAATTGAGATGAAAGTGAAGGCTGTTGCAACCCCCCCCCCTTCCCAGGTGTGAGCATCACACAGGCATGGCATGCTGCCACACACCCGCGTCCATTCAGCTGCCCTGTCCGCTCATGCCAGCTCCTGCACCCAGTCCCCGGGTCCGCCGACCCAAGCAGATGACCAGCCTGGGCCCAGCTACTGAGGCTTCGAAATGAAGCCAGCGCATCACACCCACACCCTCCCCCTTCTCCCAGTTTCCCACCCCCTTCCTTCTGCGGGTCCCACATTCTGTGTCCACTCAGCACCCGCATCAGCACCGATCATCTGCATTGTATGTCCTATTTCCTGTGTACTTAACGCTCCGGTAGTTTCCAGCCGTGCAGACCCAGGACTGGTGGCCCCTCCCAAAGCAAGCTGCTTCTAAAGGTGCAAACGGCCTACCGGAGAGCAGGTCCCTCACAACAGCCACCACCTGTCACCTCACACATGAGGCCCATACTGCACTGTTAGCTCTGGCATCTCCCTTAGCTAAAACCCCACCTGGAGAAATGAGTCCCATGTGCCCCGCCCCGGGGGTGGGGGGCTCCACCTTCTCCCAGAGGCCTGGGCTCAGCTGCCTCTCGAGACCCTAGCCCAGGTCTCAACCCTCGACGGTCACAGAAGAACCTCCTTTGTGCACATGGCTTTCTCGAGCTAGAGGCTCCCGTTTGCGGACAAAGGGTGGACCACTGCCACAGTTTCACATCACTTCCCTCCTGGAAGGGATGTCAGAATCCTTGTGCAAGTCGTGTTAGGGAAAATTCATCCTAAAAGCAAGGGTACCAGACGTTACAGTGTCTCAGCACAAACCCTGCTGGACTGGATTCTCTTTGGGGTCAACTCAACCATTTCCCACAAGACAAACCTGCTCACGCTTTGGGGACCAGGATGCCATTGTGACACAAAGGCCCTGAGAACCTGACCCAGGAACCACACGCTGGGACCTCAGGCCACGGCTCAGCCTGGTAGAACACAGCAGACCAGGTGTCAGGGCCACACGCTGGGATGGCTCACAGTGTCTCTGAAGTAGCGACTGTCACCCCCTGCACACCCACATTTCCCTCGGTTGTGCCTGAGCCGGGAACAGTCCACAGCAGTGACTTCCTCCCGGACAACAACAAACGCACATGAAACTCAGCTTTGACACGGATTTTTGTGGTCAGACAACCCAGATGTTGAGAACACACATGAAGGAGCTTTAGAAATGTGAATTGTGTCCAGGTTCCAGGGAACTAATTTTAAACTGGAATTGTGCCCCCTTCCTCCCATTTACCTTTGCTTTATAAAGAATTCTGAGGTTCACAATACCTTCAGCTTCCCAGGGGCCATTAACCAAAGGTCTGCATGTAATTGTAAAGATGACTCCTCCAGACTTTTTGTTAGAAGGACGTATTCTTCCAGCAGGATACTCCGTGCAGGCTGACTTCCAGGCTGTTGGCAGGGACTGCCACTATGAAGCTGCTCAATAAATGTTTGTGAAGGAGCCACCAGGCACATGCTGACCTGGGCTCTCTCTCTCAAAATGCTCCCTCGTCACACACATGATGAGCACCCCCTGGTCTGCCCAGCCCAAACTGCCTTTCCCTGTCAAAACAACGGCCTCCCTCCCTTCCTCTTTACAACCCTCCCTCCTTCCCTCCTACTTGTGGTTGTTCTCAGGGTCAGAGCTCCTGTGGGCCCAGCGGACCCTGTAACCTGGAGGGGACAAGACCATCAGTAGTATGGAGTGGTCTTGCACCTGTTCTCCCCAACACGAATCCCAACACTTGCTCTCTGGGGCCCCCAAGACCCCAATCTCATCCTCCTCCTGTGGCCTCACTAAGCTGAGCCCCCACAATGCTGTCGGGACCAGGCAGTGAGCCAGGCTGTGCCTGAGGCAGCCCTGGGGTGAGTTCTCTCCTCCTCCACTCCAGGAGTGAGGACAGGGGAGCAGGCCATGGGGTACCAAGAGCAGAGCCAGCTAGAGACCAGAAGCCCCACCCAGTCCCCTTTCCCCAGCCAGGGAGGAAGTGGGCTGCAGCAGATGAAGGCGGGAACTGGCCGGTCGAGTGTGGGCAGCAGCCAGGAGAGGACAGTGAGGCTGTCCTGTGGCCACGGGACCATGTGGGCGTCCTGCAGCATGTTCACCCGGTGGACCGGACAGGTCAGTCAGGACCACAGGCCTGCTCGACTCTGGGAGCCCAACCCATAGGGACAGCAGGGTAGGGCCGTGTCATCCATAGGCAGCCTCAGGAGCCCGTGTGTTGTCTGTCCTGCACCCAGGATCCCCTGTGTGCAGCAGTCCTGAGGTCATTGCAACACATGACCACATCACTGTTCTCTCAGTCTGGGACTCGGGAGTCTGCAGGGGTCTCCCCGGGTTGAAGTCAGGGTGTGACAGGATGGGCTCCCCCAAAAGCCCCAGGAAGGAGGAGTGTTTTAGGGCTGGTTCCCCAACGCTGCAGGGAACTCTCTGAGGTCCAGTCCTTCCAGCTCGGGAAGCACCCTGTTGCCTGGCTGGCGGCCCCTTTCTGTACCTGCAAGGCCAGCCCCGTGGTGTCCTGACCTTTCCCTGACTTGGCTTCTGGCTTTGCCCACACATCTCTTTGCTGCCTCCTCTGGTTAGGACCCGGGTAGTGGCACCAGGGGCTGCCTGGGGAACGCAGACTCACCGCCATCTCAGGGTCCTAACTGGATCCTATCTGCAAAGTCCACCTGCCCATTCAGGTGACCAGCTCAGGTTCTGAGGGTAGAGACATGGACACCTGAGGGGACAGTGTCTAGACCTTACCAAACCGAGTTTCCCAGCACGGGCAGGCCAGGGGGCCAGGGTGGGAAGGTTTGGGAAGGAACAGGTTTGAGGGTGGAGTGGGGCTGAGACAGGCCTGTCCAGCCGTGTGAGCCTCACAGAGTAACACTGAACAACCAGCACTCCCCGATGTGAGGACAGGTCGCGCACACCCCTCTGCACGCTCAGGAGAGGGCAAAGCTTCCTTTATTTCCCTGCACGCTACGGGTCTGAGTCAACTTCACCAATGCCCCTGTCCTGGCAGGTGCAAGTCTGCGGGGAAAATCCCCTCACTGCATTCTGCGTGAGAGGAGAGACTCCTCCCCTTGGCCCTACAGTAGATCCTGTGCTGCTCTCCGCTGGAGAAGCACGTGAGTCTCTAACCGTGGGAGGCGCCGGCTGTGCACCTGGGTCTGTCCCGGGATGTCTGCGTGTGCAGCCCTCTCTGTGGAGGGTTTGCACCAAGACGCAACTTCCTGCTTCTTGAAACATTACCGGATGTTTGCTTTACTTCGCACACGGGAGTCTGTCTGACTGTCTCTCCCCGTTTCCAGCTTCTCCTGTCTGGCAGCTGCAACCTTGGGAGGAGAACCAGCCCACGCGACGGACTCAGTGACCCCGCAGCATCCATCAGCCTCTCTGTCGACCACGGACTCCCAGCCTGCGGACCTGCCTCTCTCTCTGGCCACGGACAGGGGCCAGGCCACGGGTCTGTTCATTCTGGAAAGAGCTTCTGGAATTTTCCGAAGGCAGAGTTGCTGATGATGACCTAAACCAGGGGTCCCCAAACTACGGCCCGCGGGCCGCATGCAGCCCCCTGAGGCCATTTATCCGGCCCCCACCACACTTCTGGAAGGGGCACCTCTTTCATCGGTGGTCAGTGAGAGGAGCATAGTTCCCATTGAAATACTGGTCAGTTTGTTGATTTAAGTTTACTTGTTCTTTATTTTAAATATTGTTTTTGTTTTCTTACTTTAAAATAAGATATGTGCAGTGTGCATAGGGATTTGTTCATAGTTTTTTTTATAGTCCGGTCCTCCAACGGTCTGAGGGACAGTGAACTGGCCCCCTGTGTAAAAAGTTTGGGGACCCCTGACCTAAACGTTGGCCACGCTGGCCTTGGGGACCATGTAGATGTCCTGCACCATGGCCTCCTTGTGCAGCCAGCTGCGGGGAAGGGCGGCTTAGGGCAGCGCACGCGACAGATGGGGGGGGGCAGACATCTGCAGCCTCCTTACTCGACAATGCACTACACAGTCTGTGTGTCTGAGTGTACAGAGGGGTGTCCGGCTGGGCGGGGAACGAGCGCTACCTGGCGGCGAGGGCTTCTGACCGAAGGCAAACAAGGCCACGTACCCATGAGGTGACTGGGAACACACGGGACCCCCACAACTTCTTCCATATCCTGCCTGTTCCCTAAAACCCACCGCCCCAAACCGACGGGCTAATTTCTCCTTCCTAGAATGCTCAGGGATCTTGCCCCTCACGTGCACCATCAAGTTATTTTAACTATAAATCCTGGGAAATTAAAACAGTGTTGCCTCACGACTCACCGCTGCAAAAATAAAATGATCAGAAAAAAACAGTATACTGTGTAGTCACACAAAATGCCTTCAGACAAAAAATACCTACTTGAACAATGTTCAAATTCTGTACTCATGGCAGAAACACTCCCAGATGTAAACAGCAGCAAAATAATAATAATTTCTGCTCTGTCATCCCTCACCCATTCCTCAGCTCCCTAAGGGGACATACCTGAGACTCCTGCTGCATCCAAACACCACTCTGCATTCCACCATTCATAGACGGAAACACAACTACCCCAGAGTCTTAGGCCGTTTCCTTTCCTTGCAAATACAGAAAACTACTCATCTGACGAAGTGACACGTAGCAACGACAACAACGCTGTCTGTGAGGTGCATACGGACCCCTCCCACCAGCAGCATGTAGACAGCGAAGGTCTGGAAATTTAAAAGCTCCTTTCAGAAACTTCCCCACCTGCATGCAGTCAGGTCCTGTCTGCTCCCTTCCTCGGACCTCCCGACTCTCTGCGGTGACACAGGTGGCTCCCACCCACACGACCTGGGTCACTGTTCCCACGCCGTTCTGAACAAGAAAACTGCTTTCCTTCTACCGGGATGCCGGAGGATGGAGAAACTGAGGCAGAGGTGACCCAGGAGCCTCTCGCGGCACACCCTCTAGGACCCTCGGCCGCCGCGGACGCCGCCTCCGCGGACCCCTCCTGACCGCATCCTCGTGCCCGCCCCGCCCCGTTAGAAGCTGGAGGACTGGACATCAGACTCACCTAAGACCCAGCGCGCTCCGCTCTGTTCTCTCGGCCTTTCCACCGACAGAGAGGAGACCCACCCCCAAACCTCCCTAGTCGTGGAGGTTCTGTGTCCCATCCTCCTCCCTCCAAAAATTGTCTTTCGGGTCAGGACCTCCTCGGGCCCACGTACTGCACAGACAACAAGGCTGTCTCTCATTCCGCGTCAATCCTCCCGTCCGCCCCGACCCCTCCCGCCTCTGAGCACACGCTCCCCAAACCTCTTCCCCGAGCTCCTCGCTCAGCACCTCTCATGCACCCCCCCCTTCCAGGCCCCCCGAGGACAATCCAGTCCGCCTCCGACCGCGGGCCTGGCACCCTCCCTTCTCCGCCTGGGCGCCTCTCACTCCGACCTGCTCCGACCGCGTTCGCCGGCGCCTCCTTAACGACCTCCCCTGGCGCGGCCGGGCCTTTCCTCCCTCTTCCTGGGACTGCGCCCCCTCCCTACGCCTCCCCGTCACCTGTCACAGACCTGCTGCCTTCTCAGGTGCTCGCGCTGCAGGTCACCATGCCCTCCCCACGAGTGTCCTAGACCTCCGCCTTAGCAGCTCTACCGGAGTTTCGCCTCTCAACGCCGACGTGTAGATGCGTCCACGCTGTGCGCCAGGACTCGCGCCGCCGAGGGGAGGAGGAAACGCGGGAGGCGTTTTCCACGCTACAGCGTGGAAATCGGCTGAGGAGGTTTGTTGGGGAGGACTGCCTTGCCACGGTGTCCCGAGGGTGCGGAGAGCTTCCATCAGGCAGGAGAAGAGGAACTGTCCCCCCACGTTACTTTGGAACCGGCTACCAACGCTACTGTTTCTTTAAGGGTTTTCCATTCGGAGCCCTGATGAGAGAGGTCCTGTACTCGCCAATATTTTCTTTAACAGTAATTAATGTCGGTACCGGTACAGACATAGATATCAGCGTGCAGATGGGCACACAACACACATGATTTCCTGTGGCTCTTGGCTTACTTACCTAAGTAGACGATAAAAAAAAAAATTAATAATAGCCTGACCAGGCAGTGGCGCAGTGGATAGAGCATTGGACTGGGATGCAGAGGACCCAGGTTCGAGACCTCAAGCTCACCAGCTTGAGCGCGGCCTCATCTGGTTTGAGCAAAAAGCCCACCAGCTTGAACTCAACGTCGCTGGTTAAGGCCCCGGTCAAGGCACATACAAGAAATCAATCAATGAACAACTAAGGTGTTGCAACATGCAATGAAAAACTAATTGCTATGCAGGAAAAGAACAGAACGCTGTCAGGAGCAACAATGACCTACAACAATGACCTGGGAACGCCTGTCTTGGAAGAAGCGGCCTGGAGGCTGAGACCTAAAGCTTCAGGAGTGGAGGCCCCCGGCACGCTCCTGGTGCGCCTGCCTTTAAAAATCCACCTCTACTATTATGTTGAGTGAAATAACTCATTTGAGGAATCCAAGAAATAATGAGAACTAAGGAAAGGAATTGAGACAGAAGAGGGATCAAATGGACCAGAGGAAAAGAGGGCAGAGGGAATGGGGATGATAGGATGAGATAAACCTGAAGGGAAGGGGGGAGGGCGCGGGTGGGAGGGGGCAAGGGAGATGTTGAGGGGAATAGAGGGGAGGGGGGATGTATTCAGGGTGACCCTAGAATCTATGTAAACACAATTAATTAAATAAAATAAATAAATTTAAAAAAATAAAAAATATCCACCTCTGCTAGCAGTTAAGTTGTTCCAACTGGAAAAGGCCAAAAATAAAAAAACAAACCAGTCGCCCATTATTTATCCCCCTTCCCTGCCTTAACCTAGGTTCTCAAACCTTAATTGTTGGGCAGATAAAATGTATTATGCTCACTTTGTAAAAGATAACGCTGCCCACGTGGAGGCCATTGCCCAGGTGATATTAATGTGTGTTGGGGGTGGGCTAAAGGCAGGCAGGATTGTTGTAGCCTGGGGCTTGGTTTTGGGATTAAGTCTTTCCCACCCATTTTTGATGTGGGTTGGTACAATCCTATCATGCCTCAGAAATTGACTTTGTATTAGAGACTTCCCTATTTTGTATATTGGATTAAAGGTTTGGATTTCTACACTATAAAATAGGGACAGAACGGGAGCTTGCTCTCTTGGTTCCTGAGATGATTAGCATGAGAGAGCAGAGAGAGCAGAGCAGAGAGCAGAAGGAGGCCACGTGGAGGAGGCCAGGAGAAGCAGCCAAGATGGTGAAGTGCTGAGTGAGATGCCAGTTTGTGCAGAGTTTGTATCTAGGATAAGGAAGGAGATGGGTGATAGATACGTAAATTCCAAACTGCCCTCTTGATGTTCCGCTTATCTGTCAGACCTCACCCTTACTGGACTAATGACCCTGAGACAGAGGAATTCCAAAAAGCTGAGAAGCCGCCCCAAGGAGGGGCTCCGGACATACCAGGACTTTTGCCTCAGTATCCCCTCAGGCTCTCCCAAACACTATATAACTCACCTCTAGTCTGTAACCGGTGCTCTTCTCCCCCAGGAGAAGTGCCCGGCAGGGTTTCTTTCTTCCTTTCAATAAAGCCTGTTACTCTGGTCTTTCGGACTCCCATGGATTCCAACAATGGGGAACTGAGGAGAATAAGGCTGGTGAGCTAGAAACCTTTGATTCTAGGAAACTCGGATAAATCAGTAGCTTTGTGAGCACTGAATGTGAGTGGGTTTTGGAGCCCAGTGTGTGTTTTTACTTGCCTGCCGGGTGCAAGCTAGAATTAAAGACTGGCCCACCAGTTTGTGGCTTCGTTGTTTCTTTACCGACTGTCCGAATCCAATGCGAACCTGCATAGGCCAGAAGGCTGCTGTGATAGTGGCCCTGGCCGTGGCTACTGGCTCTACATTAACCTTTATGTTCACCTCAAGGATTTTCAAGAACAGCACAAATAAAGTCAGTGCCTCTTACCTTAAAGCAAGGAGGTCCCGAATTCCAAGAGAAACACCCAAGTTCACCAAAAGCAAGACGAGGATCTTTTGGGGCTTAATGGGCCCTGCTGGTACCGAAGCACGGGTTCGAGCCGGCAAGGTGGTCTTGGGTGGGCTTCTTTGGAATCCTGCCACACTATGCCAACAAAAAAAACCACTTTCAAACCTGTAAGAATTTTTATGAGTTTATTTGAACCAAACTGTTGACAATTGCCAGGAAGCAAACTCTCAACTGGTTGGGAAAATGCTCTGGCAAGTGGTGGGTTCACCACTTATTTTATTCATTGCAGTCAAAGGGGAAAACAGGGCCCTGGCTGGTTGGCTCAGTGGTAGAGCATCGGCCTGGTGTGCAGGAGTCCTGGTTTGATTCCCGGCCAGGGCACACAGGAGAAGCGCCCATCTGCTTCTCCACCTCTCCCTCTCTCCTTCCTCTCTGTCTCTCTCTTCTCCTCCCACAGCCAAGGTTCCATTGGAGCAAAGTTGGCCCGGGCATTGAGGATGGCTCTATGGCCTCTGCCTCAGGCGCTAGAATGGCTCTGGTCGCAATAGAGCAACGCCCCAGATGAGCAGAGCATCACCCCCTGGTGGGCCTGCCAGGTTGATCCCAGTCAGGTGCATGCGGGAGTCTGACTGCCTCTCCGTTTCCAACTTCAGAAGAAAAGAAAAAAAAAGGGGGGGGGACATAAGGGGATTACATGAAATGGATTGGTGTTAGATTAGGGAAGCAGGAGAAGGCAAAGCAGAGAAATCTCTGTGTTGGTCAAATAAGTTTGTAAATATATATGTTTACTCGCTTATAGTTTGCATTGGATGTGAGGGACAGGCTGTAAGCAAGCAGGATCCTTATAGCCTAAGGCTTAGTTTTTTTGGGGGGGGGTTGTTTGGGGGGTTTTTTTTTGTATTTTTCTGAAGCTGGAAACGGGGAGAGACAGTCAGACAGACTCCCGCATGCGCCCGACCGGGATCCACCCGGCACGCCCACCAGGGGCGACGCTCTGTCCACCAGGGGGTGATGCTCTGCCCCTCCGGGGCGTCGCTCTGCCGTGACCAGAGCCACTCTAGCACCTGGGGCAGAGGCCAAGTAGCCATCCCCAGCGCCCGGACCATCTTTGCTCCAATGGAGCCTTGGCTGCGGGAGGGGAAGAGAAAGACAAAGAGGAAGGAAGGGGGGGGTGGAGAAGCAAATGGGCACTTCTCCTTTGTGCCCTGGCCAGGAATCGAACCCGAGTCCCCCGCACACCAGGCCGACGCTCTACCACTGAGCCAACCGGCCAGGGCTAAGGCTTAGTTTTAAGACTAAGCCTTTCCCACCCTTTTTGATATGGGGTGGTGCACTCATGAGGAATCTCATTATGCCTCAGATAAGTGACTGTGTATCAGAGACTTCCTTATTTGTATATTAGATTAAAGCAGTGGTTCTCAACCTTTCTAATGCCGTGACCCCACAATACAGTTCCTCATGTTGCAGTGACCCCAAACCAAAAAATAATTTTGGTGGCTACTTCATAACTGTAATTTTGCTACAGTTATGATTTGGAATGTAAATACCTGATATGCATTATGTATTTTCCGATGGCTTTAGGCGACCCCACTGGGGTCGCGACCCACAGGTTGAGAACCGCTGGATTAAAGGTTTTGATTTCTATACTATAAAGTGGGGCAGACCGGGAGCTTGCTCTCTCTTGGTTCCTGAGATTAGCATTAGAGAGGAGAGCAGAGAAAGGCCACGTGGAGGAGAAGAGAGGCAGCCAGGATGGCGGAGTGCTGAAGGAGAAGCCAGTTAGTGCAGAGTTTGGGCAGAGAGAAGGAGATAGAGAACACAGGTAAATAAGGCTGGTGAGGTAGAACCTTTGATTCTAGGAAACTCAGATAAATCAGTGGCTTTGGGAGCCTTGAATGGAAAGGGAAGTTTTTTCCCACTGTGTGTATTTCTTGCCCGCTAGGTGCAAGCTAGGCCCACCAGTTCTCAGCTCTGTTGTTTCATTACCGTCTGTCCGAATCTAATGCGAACCTGCATGGGCCAGGCATTTGTGATGGTGGCTGTGGCTACTGGCTTTACCTCTAGAATTGGTAAAAAGTAAAAATGTATGTGCCAAAACATCTTTTCCATAGACGGAAACAGGACGGTTAACAGTGAGTGGTTCACATCAAAGTAACAATGAGGGGTCTATTGACTTCTGCTCTGGTGGGATGTCCAGCCTGATAGGAAGACAACAGCCCTTACATTCCAAAGGCATGTTATCAGGTGCATTATCATAGCTGCAGGAGACAGCAGACTGGCTTGAGGGAAAGCTGTGATAAAGTGCCAAAGAACTGTAAAATTTAGCATTGGCAATGCCATTTTAAAAAGAAAAAGTCAGGCTTCTTGCTCCCTCCTTTCTGTGGAGAATGGAGGGAGAAGAATGCGGGAGCTTCCTGACTTTCAAGGACAACTGGGTCATCTAGTCATAGTTTAACTATAGTTCTCTGGAAAGACTGAGGCCACTACTTGCTAGATGTTGGGCAGATAAAATGTATTATGCTCACTTTGTTAAAGAGGCCATTGCCCAGGTGATATTAATGTGTGTTGGGGTGGGCTAAAGGCAGGGAGAATCCTTGTAGCCTGGGGCTTGGTTTTGGGATTAAGCCTTTCCTACCCTTTTTGATGTAGGGCGGTACAATCCAATCATGCCTCAGAGAAGTGACTTTGTATTAGAGACTTCCCTACTTTGTATATTGGATTAGAGGTTGTGAAGCTACAATATAAAATGGGGGCGGAACGAGAGTTTGCTCTCTTGGTTCCTGAGATTAGAAGAGAGAGCAGAGGAGAGCAGAGAAAGGCCACGTGGAGGAGGCCAGGAGAAGCAGCCAAGATGGCGGAGTGCTGAGTGAGATGCCAGTTTGTGTAGAGTTTGTATCTGGGATAAGGAAGAAGATGGGGAACAGAGGTGAATAAGTCTGGTGAGCTAGAAACCTTTGATTCTAGGAAACTCGGATAAGTCAGTAGCTCTGTGAGCACTGAATGTGACTGGGTTTTGGAGCCCAGTGTGTATTTTTACTTGCCCGCCGGGTGCAAAGCTAGAATTAAAGACTATGGCCCACCAGTTTTTGGCTCCGCTATTTCTTTGCCGACTGTCCGCATCCAATGCGAACCTGCATAGGACTGGCTGCTCTGATGGTGGCTCTGGCCGTGCCTACTGGCTTTACACTAGACAACTAAGAAGATAAAACTTATCTCAGCGGTTCTCAACCTGTGGGTCACGACCAAAACACAGGGGTCGCCTAAAGCCATCGGAAAATACATATTTTATTTTATTTAAAAATGTATTGTATAATAAATATGTATTTTCTGATGGCTTTAGGCGACCCCTGTGTTTTGGTCGTTCGACCCCCGCCGGGTCTCCACAGGTTGAGAACCACTGACTTATCTGGACACTCCCTCTTTCCCTTCCTTAAGATCCTTTAGAAGATAATGTTTACATATCCTTTTTTTTTTTAATGTATTTTTCTGAAGCTGGAAATGGGGACAGTCAAACAGACTCCCACATGCGCCCGACCAGGATCCACCCGGCACGCCCATGAGGGGTGATGCTCTGCCCACCAGGGGGCGATGCTCTGCCCCTCCGGGGCATCGCTCTGTGGCGACCAGAGCCACTCTAGCACCTGGGGCAGAGGCCAAGGAGCCATCCCCAGCGCCCAGGCCATCTTTGCTCCAATGGAGCCTCGGCTGCAGGAGGGGAAGAGAGAGACAGAGAGGAAGGAGAGGGGGAGGGGTGGAGAAGCAGATGGGCACTTCTCCTGTATGCCCTGGCTGGGAATCGAACCCGGGTCCCCCGCACGCCAGACCGACGCTCTACCACTGAGCCAACCAGCCAGGGCCTGTTTACATATCTTAATTAAAAATTCCTACACTGATTCTAACTCTTCCTTCCCTCCTAGAGTTCTGAGAGTGACATATACCTCTTCAGCAGTGGTGGTCAACCTGGTCCCTACCGCCCACTAGTGGGCATTCCAGCTTTCATGGTGGGTGGTAGTGGAACAACCAAAGTATAAATAAAAAGATAGATTTAACTATAGTAAGTTGTTTTATAAAGATTTATTCTGCCAAACTTAGTGAAAATCCGACATAAAGTACTTGGTAAGTAATTGTTATTATATGCTTTAACTTGCTGTAACTCTGCTTTATAAATTTTAGTTACTCCTTACTTTATCAATCACCATTACTGTGGAACCAGTGGGCAGTTAGAAATTTTTCTACTAATAGAGATACAAAAGTGGGCAATAGGTATAAAAAGGTTGACTACCTCTGCTCTAGAGATCACAAGACCACTCCCCTTGCTTGAAAAACCTGCAATCTGTAACATTTTATATGCTTTCTAGTAATCATCCCTCTTGAAATCGTTCATGTAACCGTGAGTGGAAAAATTCTGCTTGACCTTTTGACTAAAATTAAAGAAAGCAGGAATTGACCGCTCCCTACCATAAACTACTTAGAAATTTGCTTAGAGCTAGTTCACAGGAGGCAGCTGGACCCCAACCTGCTTACGCGAATAGGTATGTGTTCCTGATAAAGATAGAGATAGGATAAGGGTTGGGTTAACGACTAACTGCCAACTCAGCTTCTGTAAAGGGTTGCTTGCTTGCCTACCAAAGTATAAAAGCCCTTGCAAAAAGACTGAGAGTGCTCTTGGCCACCTCCTTGCCTTGAGCCCGCTCGCGAGTGTAATAAACTTTTTCTTCTGTTTTACCCACACACTTGGGTCTAGAGTCTTCGTGGTGCGCCCTCGGTCAACATTTGGATGTCCCACCGAGATCCCGCTTCCTCGCAGACCACGAGACGCACGCCTGACGCTTGGTGAGTGAAACTGGCGGTGGCTGTCAGGCAGGGACGTGAGTCCCTCCTGGCTGCGACCGACAGACGTGTCAGGGGGTCGCAGGCCACGACTCCGGGGGATGCCCTGGAGTGTGAGGACGACCAAGGACGCTTGGAAGTCCATCTGCTGTCTCAGACAGAATCTGTAGATTTGTTGCCAGTTTCCAACCGAGCTCGTTGGTCCGGACCGCTAGGTTTATTTTTAGTTTCATTTTGCCGTTCACGGCGCAGCCGGCTTAGTCTATTCGTCTTTGTGATTGTCCTGGTTATTGTCTTATTTGTGTGTTATTGTCTTTTTGGGTTTGAAATGGGACAGAAAACTTCCATCCCACTGTCCCTGACTTTATCTCATTGGTCTGAGGTTGATGCCTGAGCCCATAATCTGTCTCTTCTTGTTAAGAAGCGCAAGTGGCAGATTTTCTGTGCCTCCGAGCGGCCCACCTTCGGAGTAGGTTGGCTGACCACTGGAACCTTTCACAAGGACACCATAAAGGTGGTTAAAGCAGTTGTCTTCAGTCCATGACCTCATTGCCATCCGGATCAACAGCCTTATATTTGGGTTTGGGAGGACCTGGCCGACGACCCTCCTCCTTGGGTCCAACCTTTCCTTCCTCCTCCTGCACCCTCCCTTCCAATAACCCTCTCCACCACTCCGGGCCCTCCCAGACCTGCTCTAACTCATCCAGACATCTGCTCTATGCTTCCAATCAAACCTTCGGAGCCAACGGCGCCTGCTTCATCCCTGTAACCTCCCCTTCCCTCCTCTGTTCTCCCTGAATCTCAAACTGACCTTATTCTATTTGATTCGGGACTCCCGCCTCCCTATCCCAGGGATGTCCCTGCCAGCACTGCAGGCCCCCAGCTTGGGGCCCCACATCAGGACGAACGGGGACCATCAGTAGAGGGTCCAGCCCAAGGTACCCAGAGCCGGAGAGCACAAAACCCAGATGACGTGGCCGTCACCCTGCCCCTTCGACCTTTCGGACACCCTGTCCCTGACGGCCAAGGGGAGAACATGCCAGCGCTTCAGTATTGGCCCTTCTCCTCCTCAGATCTATACAATTGGAAAAACAATAATCCGCCTTTTTCAGAGGACCCTGTCAAACTTACTGACCTTCTCAAGTCTCTTATGTTTTCCCATCAGCCCACTTGGGATGACTGCCAGCAGCTTTTAGGTATCCTCTTCACCTCAGAAGAGACTGAATTCTCCTCGAGGCCAGGAAATTGGTTCCTGGACCTGATGGTCGTCCTACTCAACTTCCCAACCTTATAAATGAGGCTTTTCCCCTGAGGCGGCCTAACTGGGACCCTAATACACCTGAAGGTAGGCAGCGACTCTTACTCTATCGCCAGACTCTGATGATGGGTCTCCGAGCAGCGGCGAGATGCCCCACTAATTTGGCTAAGGTAAGAGAAGTAATTCAAGGGCCAGAGGAATCCCCATCCAGATTCCTAGAGAGACTAATAGAAGCCTATAGGAGGTACACCCCTTTTGACCCTGAGTCT
The DNA here is from genome assembly GCF_036850765.1 of Saccopteryx bilineata. Lineage (NCBI taxonomy): Eukaryota > Metazoa > Chordata > Mammalia > Chiroptera > Emballonuridae > Saccopteryx > Saccopteryx bilineata. The sequence goes on from NC_089500.1 coordinate 299,093, forward strand.
GAAGAACAGAGAGGGGCACTGGCTATGGCTTTTATAGGACAGTCAGCTACTGATATTCGGAGGAAACTCCAGAGGATGGATGGGTTACAGGACATGGCTCTGAGAGATTTAGTCAAGGAAGCTGATAAGGTATACTATAAAAGAACGTGAGGAGCAGGAAAATAAGCGAGATAAACGGAGAAATAAAGAGTTAATGAAGATTTTGGCTACCGTAGTAGGGAAGCAGGATAGGAAAGGAAAGAATAGCACCCTGGGCCCGCGCCAGAAGCTGGGATCCAATCAATGTGCTTACTGTAAAGAGGAAAGACATTGGGCTAGAGATTGTCCCAAGAAAAAGAAGAAGACCGCAGACCTCCTTGCCCTGGAAGGTTAGGGGCGTCGGGGTTCGGACCCCCTCCCCGAACTCAGGGTAACATTCAATGTGGAGGGGACACCAATCGACTTTGAGGTGGATACAGGAGCGGTTTACTCTGCCTTGCAGAGCCCACTGGGTCCCCTCTCAAACAAAAAATCCTTGGTCCAGGGGGCAAATGGATGCCAGCATAGATCATGGACAACTAAAAGGACAATGGACCTGGGGAGGGGAAAAGTACAGCACTCCTTTCTGGTCATACCAGAATGCCCTGCCCCGCTGCTGGGGAGGGATTTGCTTACCAAATTGGGGGCGAGTATTGATTTCAAACCTCAGGGACCACAAGTAAGATTCAGTAACCCTCTTGTCAGTCAGCCTGTTGTGACCATGCTGACCTTGTCTGCTGAAGATGAGTATAAACTGTATGAGACCCCTGCCCCCGGACCCCATTCAACAGAAGACAGGTGGCTTCAGAGCTTCCCAGAGGCCTGGGCAGAAATGGCAGGGCCAGGATTGGCAGTACAAAGGCCTCCGGTAGTAGTGTACTTAAAACCCTCCGCCACCCCCATAAGGGTCAAACAATACTATATGAGTAAAGAGGCCCGGGAAGGCATTAGACCTCACATCCAGAGGCTGCTAGGACAAGGGATCCTGAGGCCTTGTCAATCAGGGTGGAGCACCCCCCTGCTACCAGTGAAGAAACCAGGGACAGGGGACTATAGACCGGTCCAGGATTTGAGAGAGGTTAACAGTCGGGTAATGGACATACATCCAATGGTCCCAAACCCTTACAACCTCCTCAGTACCCTCAGTCCTGACAGGAAGTGGTATACAGTACTGGACCTGAAAGATGCCTTCTTCTGCTTGCGCCTGCATGAGGACAGCCAACCCCTGTTTGCTTTTGAATGGACTGACCCTGAGAACGGTCTCAGCGGACAGCTCACCTGGACGCGGCTACCTCAGGGCTCAAGAACTCTCCCACCATCTTTGACGAAGCACTGCACCAGGACTTGAGTGCCTACCGAGCCTCCACCCCTGAGGTAACTCTGTTGCAGTATGTTGATGATCTGTTACTTGCAGCCGCCACCAGAGAGCAGTGCGAACAGGGAACTGAGAAACTGCTTGTCGAACTGGCCAAACTGGGATACCGGGCATCCGCCAAAAAGGCCCAGATCTGCCAACCCGAAGTCACCTTCCTGGGCTACTCTCTCCGAGACGGTAAGAGATGGCTAACTGAGGCCAGGAAAAAGACTGTTACTCAAATCCCACCTCCGAAAAATTGGAAGGGCCTCAGGGAGTTCTTGGGCACAGCAGGTTTTTGCAGACTATGGATACCCGGCTTTGCCGCACTAGCCGCCCCTCTGTACCCCTTGTTAAAGGATGGAACTGAGTATACCTGGGGAGATGAACAGCAAAAGGCCTTTGACCAAATCAAGAGGGCACTGTTGTCAGCCCCGGCCTTAGCACTCCCCAACATAGAGAAGCCATTCACTCTCTATGTAGACGAGAAGGAAGGGACAGCTAAAGGAGTATTGACTCAGTCTCTGGGACCCTGGAAACGGCCGGTGGCTTATCTCTCTAAGAGTTTGGACGCAGTTGCAAAAGGGTGACCGGGATGCCTACAGGTGATCGCCGCTGTGGCCCTCCTGGTCAAAGATGCCGACAAACTGACTCTGGGCCAAAAATGGACTGTTGTCGTCCCCCATGCCCTGGAAAGCATAATCAGACAACCTCCAGACCGCTGGCTAACCAATGCCCGCATTACTCATTACCAAAGCCTCCTGTTAGATAAAGACAGGATCACCTTTGGCTCTCCAACTGTTTTGAACCCAGCCACCCTGCTACCCAGGAAAGAGGGGGAAACTGTCCACCATCAGTGCAGGGATATCCTAGCCGAGGAGGCTGGGATCCGGAAAGACTTGCGGGACACACCATTGCCACAATCTGACTTAATTTGGTACACTGATGGAAGCAGTTTTCTGTATGAAGGAGAACGCTGAGCTGGGGCTGCAGTGGTAGACAAGGAAAAAGTAATCTGGTCAGAGACTTGCCCCAGGAACCTCAGCCCAAAAGGCAGAACTAATAGCTCTAACAAAGGCCTTAGAACTGGCTAGTGGTAAACGGGCCACCGTCTACACGGACAGCAGGTATGCATTTGCCACTGCACATGTGCATGGGGCAATTTACAAAGAAAAGGGCCTGCTCACATCAGCAGGTAAAGACATTAAGCACAAACAAGAAATCCTAGCCCTCTTAGATGCTGTCATGCTCCCACAGGAGCTGGCCATTGTCCATTGCCCTGGGCACCAGAAAGGGCAAGACCCAGTAGCCAAAGGCAACAGGAAGGCCGATAAGGAGGCTCGAGCGGTAGCCATGAGGACTGCCTCCAACATCCTTACTATAGAAGCAGAGCCATCCCCCACCCTGACCCACTTAAAGGAACCTGAGGATGCTCAGACGTTCCTCCAGATGGCCCACCGTCTCACCCACCTTGGGACTGACAAACTGGTACAACTGCTTCAGGATGATAAAACATTGACCACCCCCGAGAAGAGGCAAATGGCAAAGGAAGTAGTCAAAGCTTGTAAGGCCTGCCAAATGGTGAATGCCTACCCAGCCAAAGGAACCAGAGGAACCCGTCTCCGAGGCCCCACACCAGGCCAATATTGGGAAGTAGACTTCACTGAGGTAAAACCTGCCAAGTATGGACTAAGGTATCTCTTAGTTTTTGTAGACACCTTTTCAGGATGGGTAGAAGCCTTCCCTACCAAACATGAGATGGCGGCGGTGGTAATTAAGAAGATTATGGCCCTGGCCGGTTGGCTCAGCGGTAGAGTGTCGGCCTAGCGTGTGGAGGACCCAGGTTCGATTCCCGGCCAGGGCACACAGGAGAAGCGCCCATTTGCTTCTCCACCCCTCCGCCGCGCTTTCCCTCTCTGTCTCTCTCTTCCCCTCCCGCAGCCAAGGCTCCATTGGAGCAAAGATGGCCCGGGCGCTGGGGATGGCTCTGTGGCCTCCGCCCCAGGCGCTAGAGTGGCTCTGGTCGCAACATGGCGACGCCCAGGATGGGCAGAGCATCGCCCCCTGGTGGGCAGAGCATCGCCCCATGGTGGGCGTGCCAGGTGGATCCCGGTCGGGCGCATGCGGGAGTCTGTCTGACTGTCTCTCCCTGTTTCCAGCTTCAGAAATATAAAAAAATAAAAATAAAAATAAAAAAAATAAAAAAAAAAAAGAAGATTATGGAAGAATCTTTCCTAGATTTGGCCTTCCAAAGGTAATAGGGACCGGCGTTTGTGGCCCAGGTAAGCCAGGGGGTAGCCAAAATATTGGGAATTAATTGGAAACTACATTGTGCTTATAGACCCCAAAGTTCAATACAGGTAGAGAGAATGAATAGAACAATTAAAGAGACCTTAACTAAATTAGTCATAGAGACTGGCCATAGAGATTGGGTAATGCTCCTACCATATGCTCTTTTCCGGGCTCGAAATACCCCTTCCGCTAAAACTAACCTAACTCCCTTTGAAATACTTTTTGGAACCCCTCTGCCTATTCGGGATTTATCCCTCTCTGACATAAATATCTCGAATACCCCCTTGTCTGTTAGGTTACAGGCCCTGGCCAGAGTGCAACATTGCCTATGGAAGCAGTTATCTGACCTTTACCAGCCGGCAGGAGACGGGACCCCGCATCGCTACCAGGTTGGGGACTTCGTCTACGTCCGGAGACACCAACACCGAACACTCGAACCCCGCTGGAAGGGACCCTACCAAGTCCTCCTCATCACACCCACCACTGTAAAGGTCGATGGCATCGCCGTTTGGATCCATACGTCACACCTCAAGCCTCCTGCTCCTGATGACCAGTGGACAGTGGAGAAAACAGATAATCCCCTCAAGCTGCGTGTCCGCCACCGCAACAAATCCCCACCAACCGACCTGGCAGACGTGGCAGGTGATACCAGGGACCAGTGACATAGTATGGGAAGTGACTTCCAATGACCATCCCCCCTGGACTTGATGGCCGTCCCTGTATCCAGACCTCTGTCAGCTTGCAGCAGGGCTGGAGACTTGGGACATCCCGACCACGGACCCTGCTAGACCCCTTCCTTGTAATATGTCTAGGAACCCCGTCTGCCTCAGACAAGGCCCGATGCCTGCAGACTATTTCAATTTCCCCTAACAGTTCCTATTTAATCCCTGAAAAAGGAACTCGGTGGGCTTGCAGAACGGGCCTGACTCCCTGTGTGTCCACTCAGGCCTTTAACAACTCACAAGATTTTTGTGTAATGGTTAGAGTGTTCCCCCCCGCCTTATATATCATGGGGATGAGGACTTTGAAGAGACGGTTGAGGGGTGGACCAGACATAAAAGAGAGCCTGTCACACTCACCCTAGCAGTACTGCTGGGAGCCGGGGTATGAGCAGAAGTAGGAACAGGAGCTGCTGCCCTAGTTGAAGGACCCAGACAAATGGCCTTGCTAGAGTCTGCTATTAACCAGGACTCAGATCTCTAGGATTAGAGATATGCAAGAGAAAGAGGAGGAAATGTAACCGTGAGTGGAAAAATTCTGCTTGACCTTTTGACTAAAATTAAAGAAAGCAGGAATTGACCGCTCCCTACCATAAACTACTTAGAAATTTGCTTAGAGCTAGTTCACAGGAGGCAGCTGGACCCCAACCTGCTTACGCGAATAGGTATGTGTTCCTGATAAAGATAGAGATAGGATAAGGGTTAACGACTAACTGCCAACTCAGCTTCTGTAAACGGTTGCTTGCTTGCCTACCAAAGTATAAAAGCCCTTGCAAAAAGACTGAGAGTGCTCTTGGCCACCTCCTTGCCTTGAGCCCGCTCACGAGTGTAATAAACTTTTTCTTCTGTTTTACCCACACACTTGGGTCTAGAGTCTTCGTGGTACGCCCTCGGTCAACAGTTCATATGTATAAAAACTTGTAAACTAAACAAGCGGGGACTAGCCCCAACACTTTAGCAAAGGTAATTTCATTCAGCCTCTCTCCTTATCCTAAACTAACCATTTTGCTGTGGCGACAAGGATGGGGGGTAGACACTAGAAGATTTGGGAATGTCTTTGCAGGGTATGTAAAACAATGATCACTACTGTGTTATCTTGCAGTCTTGATGTGTAAGAATGCTTTTTCCTTTTAATAGATCCTATAGATAGATGTTGTAAGCTTGTTAGTAATTGACTATTGTACCATGCTCCCTCCTTACCTACCCCAAACAGTACTTGGTTTTGTATAAAATCAGCCACAGAATGGTAGGGATTTTCTACATGATTTGGGACTGTGCTCTGTGTAGCTAGCCGGCTAATTAATAAACTCCTCAAATTTCTTCTGTAACCTGCTTGGTGTCTCTGTAACCCGCGGACTGCAGTAATTTACAACAAAGCAAACATTGATCTCTGTTTAGAGAAAGTTCTTCCCTAGGACATGACTAGTCACCATAAACTGCTTTTAGTTAGAAATTATGTAAAATGTTTTTGTTGTCATTAGAGTTAATCTAGAAATCATTAATAGAAGGTAACTAGAAAGCACTTTATTTATTTATTTTTTTACAAGGACAGAGATTGAGTCAGAGAGAGAGATAGATAGGGACAGACAGACAGGAACAGAGAGAAATGAGAAGCATCAATCATCAGTTTTTCGTTGCAACACCTTAGTTTTTCATTGATTGCTTTCTCATATGTGCCTTGACCGTGGGCCTTCAGCAGACCGAGTGACCCCTTGCTCAAGCCAGTGACCTTGGGTCAAAGCTGGTGAGCTTTGCTCAAACCAGATGAACCTGCACTCAAGCTGGCAACCTCGGGGTCTCGAACCTGGGTCCTCGGCATCCCAGTCCGACGCTCTATCCACTGTACCACCGCCTGGTCAGGCGAAAGTACTTAAATTTTTTTTTTTAATTTTTTTTTATTTATTCATTTTAGAGAGGAGAGGGAGAGACAGAGAGAGAGAGAGAGAGATGAGGGGAGGAGCTGGAAGCATCAACTCCCATATGTGCCCTGACCAGGCAAGCCCAGGGTTTCGAACCGGCAACCCCAGCATTTCCAAGTGGATGCCTTATCCACTGTGCCACCACAGGTCAGGCGAAAGTACTTAAATTTTAAAGTTACAAAATCCACTTCTAAATAACCCCACCCCCAAAATTTCACAATTAGAATTTGTAAATAATTTTAAAATAATGATTACACAAATACTGCATAAAATAACTGTCACAAAATGCAGTAATAAATCTATTTTAGAGGAGAAAACCTGATTATTCACAGCCTTTCCATCCATACTAAGAACCAGAATAGTACCTTAAATTCAGAGAAAGTAGAGGAAAGGAAATGTCCACACAGAGACATCTGGAAGGGTATATAGTTCACACCATATAGCAGTTTTTGCCGCTTGGGTTAGGATTTTGAATAAATTTTATTTTTTATGTGTAATTTAAATAAGTTGCAATTAAAGAAAAAGCCAGTGTCATTTTTTTATTTTTTTCCTAACTTGTTTATTTCTATATAAAAATTTGTATTTATTGATTTTAAAAAGAAGAAAGGATGGGCCCTGGCCGGTTGGCTCAGTGGTAGAGCGTCGGCCTGGCGTGCAGGCATCCCGGGTTCGATTCCCGGCCAGGGCACACAGGAGAAGCACCCATCTGCTTCTCCACCCCTCCCCCTCTCCTTCCTCTCTGTCTCTCTCTTCCCCTCCCGCAGCCAAGGCTCCATTGGAGCAAAGTTTGCCTGGGCGCTGAGGATGGCTCTGTGGCCTCTGCCTCAGGCACTGGAATGGCTCTGATTGCGGCCGAGCGATGCCCCTGAGGGGCAGAGCATCGCCCCCTGGTGGGCGTGCCGGGTGGATCCCAGTCGGGCGCATGCGGGAGTCTGTCTGACTGCCTCCCCGTTTCCAACTTCGGAAAAATACCAAAAAAAAAAAAAAAGAAGAAAAGATGGAGGGAAGGAGGGAGAGAGAGAGAGAAAGAGAGAACAAATCATCAGTCTGTTTCTGTATGTGCCCTGACCTGAAACTGAACACACAGCCTTTGTGTATTAAGACAACACTCTAACCAAACCGGCAATACAGCAGCCGTTGTCATTTTTGGTTTGGGGGGGGGGGGCAAGAGAAAAATATTATATAATTTAAAAATAAAATAATAATCTAGACTACAGTGGTGACAATACCAGAAGCCTTTTCTTTGCTTAGCCAATCTGATCTCTTGTCAGTCAGGGGCATAAAAATAATTTCTAATTGTGTAGCCCACAGGGGCCTTTCCAAATGTGCACTTTCCCTTGTGCCATGGCCACCCTCCTAAGTGACCTCCTGAGCTTTGGGCATCCAGAATTTACCTGAGCCTGGGTCACTATTTACTAGCCATGTTCTTTTGAATGCCAGACACACCTCTCAGGGTTTTTGTCACTTGTAAAATTTCTCACAAATACTGGGACACAAAGTAGTGCATTCCTGAACCCAGTGTCTATTTTGGAGGAGATGCCCAGGAAAAGTGCTCACCTCAACGATGGCATCACTTATGGTCCCAGCCACTCATGCAGCCCTTGTCCCCTTCCTCACATCCACCCACGCTGTACCTTGCACCTCAAGTCCTCTCCACTGCTCGCTTTATGTCCCACCGCTGCTTTCCTCATAGCCAGGACACCTGCCTCACTTCAACTCATCACCCTTTATCAGAACACACATTTGAGTTTGTCCCCAGGTCTCTACTACCTTCTTACCAGGGTATAACATGCGCACTGGAGCATGGATGGAGATACTGCGGTCTGTCCTCGCTATTTCCCCCAGGCTCTCACTCTGCCCCTTGCATGCTGGACTAGAGCCAGAATGGAGATTTTCCCCAATGTCTCTACTACACCTCCTTCCCCAGCATACCCAATTGCTGATTGGAGCTGGGATGAACAATTCACTCCACATCTTCTCTATCCCCTTATCCCAGGACTCCCTGTGCAATTCACACACCAGATAGCATATATGTGGATACTAAGAAAAAAGATACCTACTAAGAATGGCTGCTGGCAGTTAACTGGAATCAACTTTTTTCCCCCACTGATGAGAGAAAGAAACATTGATTTGTTGTTTCACTTAGTTATGCAAGCATTGTTGCTTCCATATGTGCCCTGCCCAGGGATCAAACCAGCAACCTTATTTCAGGACAATGCTCTGACAGGTGAGCTTCCTGGTCAGGGCTTTAGTGGCACTTCTCTTGCCTCTCCCCTCACTGTCCTAAATAGGGGCAGAACACCTCACAATCACACAGGTGTGGGAAGACCTGGTGTGTAGAGCAGGACATGATAATGGCCATTGTCTGCACATACAGTTAGATTTCTGTACTTGGAGAAGCCAGGCCAGGTGCAGACATAGAGGGTGTGCAGTTCAAGTGTGCTAGGGTGGCCATGTGTGATATGGGAGGTGGCAGCAATGGCTTGGCACTATCGAAACTTCAGGGGTGTTAGTATGGAACCTGTGTGGAGAAGAGTCTGGGAGCTGAGTCTTTCGTATACAGGTATGTGTGTGCACATGTGCTGTTACTGCATAAACACACGTGGCCTGTTCTGTCCCAGGGAGGCCTGGAAGCAGTGGCACCGGAAGCCCAGGGTCATGTCCGTGATCATTCCTGCCAAAGTGACTTACCTGAAACTTACCATGAGGCATCCTCAGAAAAAAATTATGAAATTGCTGCAGCTTTCACAAATGTCAGAACATAAATACCCAGAAAAGCTGAAGAACAGTCCCAGAGTGAAGGGCACTGAGGACAACTGCGATGAGTGATTCCGAACTGGCCATTTTACTGTAAGGGACATTATTCAGGCAAGGAGCAAAGTGGGAAGGAACTCAGGGATTATTAGATGACCATAACATATCAATGTTACCCTCTTGATTTTGGCAGGGGGATCATCAAAAGAGATGTTGTTTAATGGGAAAAAAATCCACTGCTGGGAGCCAGGACATCTGGATTCTCATTTTAAAAAAAATTCTTTTTTTATTTATTCATTTTAGAGAGGAGAGGGAGAAACAGAGAGAGAGAGAGAGGAGAGGCAGAGAGAGAGAAGGGGGGAGGAGCTGGAAGCATCAACTCCCATATGTGCCTTGACCAGGCAAGCCCAGGGTTTCGACCCGGCGTCCTCAGCATTTCCAGGTCAACGCTTTATCCACTGCGCCACCACAGGTCAGGCTCTGGATTCTCATTTTTTTAAAAAAATTATATTGTGCTATAATTTAATATAATGAGGACTTTGAGATCAACTCTCTTAACTTTCAAATATATTGCACAGTATTATTGACTATCATCATCATTCTGTATTACAATTCCATGGTTTATTTTATAACTGAAACTGTACCTTTTCAACCCCTGCCCCCATTTTTTCCATCCTCAACTCCTGCCTTTGGAAACCACCAGTCTGTTTCCTGTATGTGTGAACCTCGTATTGGTTGTGTTAGTGCCACCTACAAGTGAAATCAAACAATATCTGCCTTTCTCTGACTTATTTCGCTTATCATACTGCCCTCAAGGTCACTCCATGTTGTCATGTTTTGCACATCATTCCTTTTTATGGGTGAGTCATATTCCATTGTACACATGCACCACATCTTTACCTATTCCTCCAGTGACAGACACTTAGTTGTTTCTATGCCTTGGTTATTGAAAATAATGCTGCAATGAACATAGGGATGCACATTTAAAAAAATGTTTTTCCAGTCATTTGAGAGAGAAGCAACAACCTGTTGTTACACTTAGTTTTTCATTTAGTTATGTGCTCACTGGTTGCTTCTCCTATGTACTCTGACTGGGAATCAAACCAGTGACCTCAAAGAACTGGGACAATGCTTTATCCACTGAGCAACCCAGCCAGGGCCTGCATATATATTTTTTAAATTAGCGTTTCCGTTTTCTCTGGTCACTCAGAATCGAAATTGCTAGATATTAAGGTGCTTCTCTATTTATAATTTCTTGAAGAACCTCCATATTGTTTTCCCTCAGTGACTACACCAGCTTACATTCTCACCAACGGTGCAAGTGGGTTCCCTTTTCTGCACCTTTTCACCACACTTGTTATTTCTTCTCTTTTTGATAATGCCTCAGCAACATCTAATCACCCTGTAAGGGTGAATGTCCAGCTATTTGAATTTCCTGAACTTGAAACTGAACAGGGCAGCCTATGGCCCACTGTTTTCAAGAGAATTCATGAAGGTGATGAATGCTTGTGAAGCTCCTGGTTTATTATGAGCCTGGTTCTTCCAGGAGTTACTAGTGCTCCCTGCCAGCACTGTAGCATCGCTATTTATTGACTGGATCGTGAAGTCATGCACTATACAGTTGGCAACGTAAGAACAATACTGAGTTAATGAAAATTTTGCAAACAAGAGTATATATATATTTTTTTTTAATTTAGATTTTTATTTATTCATTTTCAGAAAGAGAGGAGAGCAAGACAGAGAAACAGAGAGAAGAGGGGAGGAGCAGGAAGCATCAACTCCCGTATGTGCCTTGACCAGGCAAAACCCTGGGTTTTGAACTGGCGACCTCAATGTTCCAGGTCGACACTTTATCCACTGCGCCCCACAGGTCAGGCTCAAACAATAGTATATTTAGGAACAGCTGTCTAGAATAGTATAGCATATAGTATAGTATATTATAAAAAGTATTCAGGAAAGCTTTTTCTGAAGGAACTCAAAGGACTGTTCTGGACCTAATTCACAACTATCTCCCACCAAATATGACTATAATTTGGTAATTTTACCTACTTCCTTAGTTTGGGCCCATTTTCTCATCTGTAAAATGAAGATGATACTGGCCTCATGGAGAACAAGGGAGGATTAAGTGACCGGTACGTGGTAAGTATCCAGGCATCCCAGCTGAGCCACAGATTTCTCTGCTTATTGTTAGCACTGACAGTCTCTCTGTTATTTAGAACACAACTGAGTAATACCATTAAAAGCAAAGAAAACATTTTTATTGATATATAAAACCAAAAACAATTGAACATGTAATACAAGATTGCCTACTTCTTTAAGAAAATGGCAGCAGTAAGTATAGACCTGGGTAGGAAAATACACTCGAGCAGATGTTCCAAGCAGTTTATTAACTCCTAAAAGTATGAATACCGCACAAATCTGAGTAAACCTTATTTTTTTATTTTTAAAAATTATTCACATTTGCTTAACAACTTAAAACCTGGTAAAAATATAACTTGCTTTCTTGGTAACAGACCCACTTATTCAACAAGTAACTCATCAACAAGCAATAACTTAGTAAAAGAACATTTCCTTTGTGGTAGTAAGTTAGCATTAAAGTATTGGTTATGTAATACTTATCATAGCAAAAACACTTCCAGCTGCCGGGGCTCCAAACAGGGTGCTCAGACAGCTCACTGGAGCTTGTAGCCTTGGAAGTGTGAGCACTCCTGCTCTAACCTCGCAGGGGGCGGGTTTCTGGTCTTCCCTGTGCACAGGAACAAGACCCAGAGAGCTTGCTGTTCAAATACAAAAATCAAACATAAGCCCAAGAAACAACTACTCAATAAAAGCTATTTCCAAACAATAAATAGTTTCTGCACAAAAGGCCGGTAATTTTCTTTTCAATTAAATTCAGGAAAAATGAAAAAAGGGAGATAAGTTTTTCTTCTGTTCTCAGCCTGACATCCATGAAGGAAGGACAGTTCTGCCACTGACCAGCAGGGGGTGCTGGACCACAGGAGAAGCCGCTGTATAGAAAGGCCACCTAGAAAAATATCTTTACCTGTATTTATATGAAAGCTTTATTTGGTCCAAGTTGCATTCTCAAAATATAACTTTAACATTTTCTCCTCAACATCAGATTCAAACAGAACATACACTTCATATAAAATTTCATTGGTATAAACATGAATAAACATTCAAAATTACTAAATATGTAAATATTGCTTGAAGATTTAAGGGGATAACAATGAATTTCATCTGAGTTCAAAATAATTAAGTTTCATATGACTTATTTAACAATGAAGATAGCAGATCTTATACACCCAAATGTCTGTGAGCTTTCAATGGCCTGTGTTGAGGTGTGAGAGGGCTGTCCATCATTTCTGTGGACACATTTCAAAAACTGTGCTCGGAGTCAATGAAGCCATGGAAAAGACTGGTTTTTATCTGAGTCCACCTGACTTTGGTCACCAATGGTATTATTGCTCAGCAGAGATGGCTGACTCCCGGACAGCCCTCTGGACGTTCAGGTCCCACAGTATGACCTCAGGGGAGGTCTTCCCAGGGAGGACTTGGAGTTCAGCACCCATTTGGCTATTTGAAATAGGACTATAAACAGTGGCAATTTGACATTCGTCGTCTACAGTCATACTGGTGTGGGCGCATCTGTTCTTAAAAACCAGTCTCTCTACCTTCTTGCAATGTGTCCTCTTCACCGGTGGTCACCAGGGTCCGCGCGACACAGCAGACATGTGCAAACAAGTAGGGTGTGTTTGCATAGTTTAGATTAAAAACATGAATTTGTCCTTTAAAAAGTAATTTTAAAGCTTCATTAAAAAAAATAAAGTCTTTTTAAAATGTAGAAATGATGTATTTTCTGAGCCGTCAGGTCCTTTGTACAACTTGACAAAGGCGCTGGACCTGCACCCAGCCTGCTGTGTATGCGTGTGCACTTCGTTTATGGAGAAATTTATAAAAATAGATAGTATTTTTATTTTCTGTCCATTAGATGAAACAATAGAGAAAGAGAGGGATAAATAAAAACATAGGAGGGTGATGCATATAATTATGTTCTTACTTTAAAATGAAAGTACAAACACGGGAAAGTGGAGCTGGCTGGTCGCGGCTTCTGTATTGTGGTCCCGGCTAACGGCCAGACCCACAGGGTGACGGCCACACTACAGGGTGACAGCCGGCCCGTGCTCCTCCACCCCACCCGGGGGCAGCGCCAGGCTGTGGCGGGGGTCGGACCTCAGCGAGCTGAGCAGCCTGTGAATGCTGCCATTGCGCCCTGGGCCGTGCAGTCCGGACGCTGGGACCGCGCCGTTGACCCGGGCCAGGCTGCTGGGCGGCGGCTGAAGGACCAGCCGGGGCTCCACGACACCCTCCAGCACAACGTCGGGCTCCTCGTCACTCTCCATGTCGTCGGGGTGCAGTCCCGGGAGCGCGGGGGCTGGCAGGCTGTGGCGGCTGGCGGTGCTGTCGGAGGAGCGGCCGGAGCTGCCAGACGCACGGCCACCACGCAGCACGTTGTTCCGCTGGTTGGCTGGCTTGACCGTGACGATAAGGTTGTGGCTGTTGGCGATCATCATGTCCGTGACCTGATCCAGCGTCTTCCCTGCCACCTCGATGCCGTTTACCTCCAGCACCTCGTCGTCCACGGCCAGCAGCCCGGTGCTCTCGGCCAGGCCACCCGGCACCATGCGCGAGATGAAGATGCCCGGCACCTTCTCCAGCCCCTGTGGCGCCACGCGCACGCTCAGTCCGTCGCGGATATAGAAGCCCAGTGGCTTCTGGCAGCCGTGCCGGTATAGCCTCACGCGCCGGTGCGTCTCAGGCAGGATGTCCACGTCGATGATGGAGGATACCGGGCGAAAGTCATGCGGAAGCCCAATGTGCAGGTGTGCGCGCCGTCGGGGCCCCTCTTCACGCAGTGCCAGTGCCTTCCTGCGCCGCGACAGCGAGCCAGTCAACAGGCCATGCTCTGCCTCCTCTGAAAGAGCAGAGGGGACAGTCAGAACAGAGGACACACAGTGACAAAGCACACCAAACACCGAGATGACACCTGGAACCCGGTCTGTGTCCAATACATCTCAGCCCTGTCAGCTGCTCACCTTTTAGGCTCTGGGACTCTCCATGGGACCCGGGGAGACGCCCACAAGCTGGGCTCCATTAACCCTGTACAAGCCCCATACACGTCTCGGACTTGACCTGTTAGTTCCTTTTGTCACACTTCCGGGTCTAGAAAGTATCAAGCGGCCTCCAGGATGACATGTGGCCAGCCTGGTACCCAGTGAGCTGATCCAACAGTCTTCAGGGAGCCAACCTTTAAGGCCAACTTCCAGTGCAGCTGCCTCCCTACTTTCTACAAATCTCCAATAGACCCACAGGAATCTGTGAAATGATGGAAGGTTAAGCGGCAGTAACAAGACCCTGCAATACAGAGAATTAACAGTGGAGAGAGGGCTTCAGATGCCAGCTTGGATTCTGGGAAGCTGGCAGGAGGAAGCAGCAGGAAGCCCTCCCCACAGGACAACTGCAGGCAGGGCCAAAATCTGTCTGATGTCACCACTTGGGAACTCTGGGTCTGTAAGGAAAGTTTGCAACTTCCAGAAGAGCTGGACAGTAATTGTGGTCAATTTTGGTAAATTCCATCTACTAACCCAGCAGTGGCTGCTCGGCCCCCTGCAGGCAGCTGTGAGAGTGGCCTGGGAGGAGCTGGCACAGACTGGTGAGCAACGTGGGCAGAGCTCCTCTGTCCTACAGATACTGGGAATCCATGCTGAGGGCTGATGGCCATTTCTGGTTAAAGACTAAAGCAAAAGAGGTGAGCAATCAGTGTGCCCCTCCTCCCAAGTAAGCACCTCCCCCACCGGCTCAAGTGGCTTCAGGGGAGATTTAAAGGGAGAGTGCCACTGATAGATTTTTTTTAAAGATTTTATTTTTTCATTTTGGAGAGAGTAGAGAGAGAGAGAAAGAGAGAGAGGCCAGATATTAAATAGGACATTCAGACGTGGCTGGATAACTCAGTTAGTTACAGCATCATCCTGATGTGCCAACCTGTGGTTCCATCCCTGTCAGGGCATACACTGGAGTCAACCAATGAGTGCGTCAATAAGTGCAACAATAAATCAATGTTTCCCCCCCATCCCCCCCTCCCTAACATCATTAAAAAATAAAGGTTTTTTTTTTTTTAAGACTAGGCTGTTAGAAAATCCCTGTACATACACGAAAATTAGAAAGTAACCACACCACATCCCTAGGGAATGGTTGAGAAAACACCTGAGGAGAAATTATAGGTACACCTCAGGCTGATCCTAGCTACAGAGAAAGCCTACCAAAAAAAAAAATTTTTTTTAATGACAAAAAAAAAAAAAAAGGGGCAGCCTGACCTGTGGTGGCACAGTGGACAAAGCATCAACCTGGAACCCTGAGGTTGCCAGTTCAAAACCCTGGACTTGCCACTGATAGATTTTGTCAAAGACAGCTCTGAATGAGCATATGAAAGGCCTTTTCTCTTTAGGAGTTGATGCTTCCTGCTCCTCCCCCCTTCTCTAAAATTAATAAAAATAAAATCTTTTTTTTTAAAAAAAGCAAACCTGAAGAACAGGGAGAATTTGAATACCAGACTTAAGTTATTCACCCCAATGTCCAATGTTCAATAAAAAAACCACAAGACATTCAAAGTAACAGGAGAATATGGCCCATTAAAACAAAAGCAGGAACTATCTCTGAAATGACAGGACAAGAAAACAATGTATAAACAAAATGGAAATATCAATAGTGATAGAAGACCTAAGAGGAAAACAAATAGCAGTTCTGGAACTTAAAGGTGCAACACCTGAGATGAAGACGTCACTAAGAGGAGTCAAAGGCAGCTCTGAATAAGCAAGAGAAGGAATGAGAAGGAATCACTGAGGTTAGATAGCACTCTGTAAATTATTATTACTGAGGAACCAAAAGGAAAAACATTGAGGAAAAGTGAACAAATAGCACGCCAGGGACTCACAGGACACCACAAAGCACACTGTAAACAATAATAAAAACAAAGCCCCTTTAAAGTGGAGCTGGAGCTGCCATCCCACAGGGATGGCCTCACATGCCTTAATGCCTTAAATCTCTGAGCCTAAACAACCTTGAGCACCAAAAACATGTTTACAACTATAACAAACATACACACAAACAACAGTTATTATGACTACTAGATTAATGACCACCAGAATGAAAATTGAAAAAATTATTTAGAATTGGCATCACTGGCCCTGGCCAGTTGGCTCAGTGGTAGAGCATCTGCCCAGCATGTAGATATCCCCAGTTCAATTCCCAGTCAGGGCATACAGGAAAAGCGACCATCTGCTTCTCCACCTCTCCCCCTCCGCCTTTTCTCTCTCTCCCTCCCCTCTCCTGCAGCCATGGCTCTATTGGTTGGAGCAAGAGAATTGGGCACGGGTGCTGAGGATGTCTCCATGGCCTCTACCTCAGGCACTAAAAACAAAAATGGCTCATTGCTGAGCAACAGAGCAATGGCCCCAGATGGGCAGAACATTTTTCCCTAGTGGGCTTGCTGGGTGGATCCCCATCAGGGTGCATGCAGGAGCCTGTCTCTCTGCCTCCCCTCTTCTAAAATTAAAAAAAAAAAAGAAATAGAATTGGCGTCACTGTCTTATGTTATCTGCACCAATAAAAATACCTTCCTTCTATGGATATAATTGTTCCCCTTCCCTTTCTCATAAATACCATTGCCTTTGTCTCCTAGTGGAAATACTGTTTGGGCTTCTGCCTGAATCAGTGCTTCCTGAATAGCTATTCTTATTGATCTCAAGTAAACACACGTTTGCTTCCCATTTTGAAAGACCTTTTCTCTTTAGGTTAACAGAACATGTGCATCATGGGAGTTCCAGAAGAGGAGATAGAGGTGGAGAGAATATTTGAAGAAATAATGTCTGAAACTTCTCAAATATGATGAAATGCAGGAATATAAATATCCAAGAAGCTCAATGAACTTTAGGTAAGATGAACTCCCAGGGACCCAAACCGAGACACATTAAAATATTTCAAAAGACAAAGAGAGAGTCTTGAAAGAAACAAGACCAAAGATAGCCATCACACACAAGAATCCTCAGTAAGATTGTCTGCAGATTTCTCTTCAGAAACTAGAGAACAGAAGGCATTGGGCTGAGAGTGAAAGTGCTCAAATAAAGAGAACTGTCAACCAGGATTCTTAGATTCCAGCAAGACTGTGAGTGAGACGTCAAGATTTCCCCTAATAAGCAAAAGCTGAGGAGTTTGTGACCACCAGACCAGCCCTGCAAGAAATGCTCAAGGGCCTGATCAGGCGGTGGCGCAATGGATAGAGCGTCGGACTGGGATGCAGAGGACCCAGGTTCGAGACCCCAAGGTCACCAGCTTGAGCACGGGCTCATCTGGTTTGAGCAAAGCTCACCAGCTTGGACCCAAGGTTGCTGGCTTGAGCAAGGGGTTACTCGGTCTGCTGAAGGCCCGAGGTCAAGGCACATATGAGAAAGCAATCAATGAACAACTAAGGTGTCGCAACGAAAAACTGATGATTGATGCTTCTCATCTCTCTCCGTTCCTGTCTATCCCTCTCTCTGACTCTTTCTCTGTCTCTGTTAAAAAAAAAAGGAAAAAAAAAGGAAAAAAAAAAGAAATGCTCAAGAGAGTCCTATAATTAAAATTAAAGGACACCAGACAGAAACTTCAAGGGGACATAAAAATGTCAATTAAGGTAAATACATTTGCAGGTAGAAAAGCCAGTATTACTAGAACAATGGTTTGGAACTGCAGTGTTTGTTTCTCTGTGATTTAAGAAACTAATACCTTTAAAGGAAAATTTAAAGGAAGAAATTATTTGTCTAAAAGTTGGTATTGTTGTTACTTTGGTTTGTAACTTCCAATCTATTTTCTATATTACTTAAAAGACTAAAGCAGTTACAAGAATGCACTAGTTTATGTTTGAGGGCACACGTGCACAAACGTGTGATCTGGTGACCTCGGTAACTGACAGGAGCTGGTGCAGCTGTAGCGGAGCCGAGATTCTTGCACGTTGTCGAAGTGAAGCGCTATAACCTCAGATTAGAATGTTCTAACTGTACGAAGATAAGTGTGTTCTCAACCCCCCCCCCAAAAAAATAGCTATAGAATAGACATACAAAGAAATAAGAAAGGAAGTTTGATATTTTATTACAAAAAAAAAAAGCTACAACAGAGGACAGGAATGCAGGAAATGAGGGCACATAGAAAACAAGCAGCACACAATAACAGAAGTAGGTGCCTCCTTAGTCAGTAGTCACTTTAGTATAAATGAATTAAACTCTCCAATCAAAAGACAGATCGGCAGGATGAATAAAAACACATGATCCAACTATGTGCTACACTTGAGATCCAAAACACAAGAGGCTGAAAGGGAAGATAAAACAGACACCCCGTGCAAACAGTAACAAAAAGAGCAGGGAGGAAGTATTCCTGTCAGAGAAAATTAGACTTGAAATAAAAAATTCACAAGGAAAGAAGGACATTATATATCAATCAAGGGTTCAACAGAGCAAGAATACATAACAATTATAAGCATGCACACACCCAATGACAGAGCCTCAAGCTCTATGAAGCAGAAACTGAGGAAATGGAAGAAGAGTTTATAATAATAGTTAGACAGCAACACACCACTCACAAAATTGTATACAGTTACCCAAGAGAAGGTATGTAAGGAAATAGAAAACTTAACGTAATAACCCACCTAGCCTGACCTGTGGTGGCGCAGTGGGATAAAGCACCGACCTGGAACACAGGTTCCCGGTTCGAAACCTTGGGCTTGCCTGGTCAAGGCACATATGGGAGTTGATGCTTCCTGCTCCTCCCCCTTCTCTCTCTCTCTCTCTCTCTCTCTCTCTCTAAAAATCAATAAATAAATAAAAAATAAAATAAAATAACCCACCTAGATCTGATAGACCTACACAGACTCCACCCAAAAACAACAGCATATACGGTTGTTTCAAGTGCACGTGAGGCATTTTCTAGGAGAGAGTATATGTTAGGTGACAAGTTCAGTCTCATTAGATTTTAAAAGATAGATACTATTCAAAGTATCTTTTCTGATAACAGGATGAGGTTAGAAATCAATAACAAACAAAACTGAAAAATTAATAAAAATGTGGAAACCAAACACACTAATATCACAACCAAATGCATCAAAGAAATTGCAGGTCATTTTGGGCCCTGGCCGGTTGGCTCAGCGGTAGAGCGTCGGCCTGGAGTGCGGGGGACCCAGGTTCGATTCCCGGCCAGGGCACATAGGAGAAGGGCCCATTTGCTTCTCCACCCCCACCCCCTCCTTCCTCTCTGTCTCTCTCTTCCCCTCCCGCAGCCAAGGCTCCATTGGAGCAAAGATGGCCCGGGCGCTGGGGATGGCTCCTTGGCCTCTGCCCCAGGCGCTAGAGTGGCTCTGGTCTCGGCAGAGCAACGCCCCGGAGGGGCAGAGCATCGCCCCCTGGTGGGCAGAGCGTTGCCCCTGGTGGGCGTGCCGGGTGGATCCCAGTCGGGTGCATGCGGGAGTCTGTCTGACTGTCTCTCCCCGTTTCCAGCTTCAGAAAAATACAAAAAAAAAAAAAAGAAAAAAGAAATTGCAGGTCATTTTGAAAATACTTACAGATGAATGAAAACAAAAACATAATTTAGCAGAACTTATGGGACACAGTGAAAGCAGTGGTCAGAGGGAAATTTATGTCAGTAAATGCTTGCATTACAAACCAAGAAAGATCTCAAATCATCAATCTCACTTTACAATTTAAGAAACTACATTGCCTGACCTGTGATGGTACAGTGGATAAAGCCTCAACCTGGAATGCTGAGGTCAGCAGTTCGAAACTCAGTGCTTGACTGGTCAAGGAACATAGGAGAAGCATCTGTGAGTTGAAGCTTCCCACAGGTTCAGGAGCTGCGATGTCTATCTGAGGCTGCCAGTCAAGCTGTTCAGGTTTGTGACCAGACAAACCAACTCTGCACTATATGTTAGCAGCTGCACCCAGAGCGAGCCGCATCCTCAGGGTTGGGGCAAGATCCTCACCTTCGACCAGCCGGGCTGGGACTCCCCCAGGGGCTGCAGCACTGTCTTGCTTTCTGGTCCTCACAAGGGTCAGCAGGTGTACAGCTTTGGCAAAAGCCCCTGGACCCCTCACAGCTACCCCAAAGCATGCATGATCCAAGGGCAGGAATTTCAGTACAACTACAAAAACTAACCCCGGATCCTACCTTGCCAGTAAAAAAAATTTTAGGATCAAAAAATGTTTAAAAAACTATATAAATAAGAGCAAGCTAAACTTGTAGAAGGAAGGAAACCATAGTGATTACAGCAGAGATAATGAAATACAGAATCAGGAAACAAGGAAGTAAATCAATAACACAAAAAGTTAGCTGTTTAAAAAGATCAACAAAATCTACAAAGCTTTAGCTCAATGGAAAAAGAAAAATTACTAAACTCAGAAATGGCAATGTGAACATTACTACTAATTCTACAGGAAAAAAAGGATTACAAGTAAGTACTATAAACAATGTCACACAAACAAATTGATTACTTAGGTGAAATGGACAAATTCCTAGAAACTCAAAACCTACAAACACTAAATCATGAAGAAATAAAAAAGCTAAATAGACCTAAAAGTAAAGAGTAGTAAGTAATAAAAAATCTCCCCAGAAAGAAGAGCCATGGACTGAATGGCTTCACTGGTGAACTCTGCCAAACATTTAAAGAGAAGCTGATACCTGTCCTTTCCAAACTTCCCCAAAACCAAAGAGGGAACATACTTCCTAACTCATTCTATGAAGCCAGTACTGCCCTCATCCCAAAGCCAGACAAAGATACCACGAGGAAAGAAAACTACAGACCAATATTCATTATAAACACTAATGCAAAAAGAGTCAACCAAAGGCCCTGGCCAGGTGACTCAGTGGATAGGGCATCGTCCAAGTGCACCCAGGTTGCCGATTCAATCCTGAGTCAGGGCACACAAGAGAAGCAGCCAATGAGTATACAACTAAAATGGAACTACTAATTGGAACAAAAAGTTGATCTCAAATCAATGGAAACAATATTTTAAGTCGTCAACAAAATACTAGAACACAAAATTCAGCAGCAGATGAAAAGAATTATATACCAAGACCAAGTGGAATTTTTCCTGGGATGCAAAGCTCAACATAGAAAAGACATCAATGCAATATGCCACATCATGAGAAGAAAGGGACAAGATTTCTCAAGTGATGCAGAAAAAAAACTTGACAAAATTCAACACTCTTTCATTATAATAACTTTCAACAAACTAGGAATAGAAAGAAACTACCTTAACATAAAGTGAAATCTGGAAAAAACACAGCAAACATTGTATTAGTGGTGAAAGACTAAAACAAGGATGTCTACTCTCATCACTTCTATTCAACACTGTACCTGAACTTCCAGCCAGAGCAGTTAGATAAGAAAAAGGCAATAAAATTTCCTCAAAATTGGAAAAGCAGAAGTAAAATTAACTCCATTTTTCAGACATTACCCTGCACATAGAAAATCCTCAAGACTCCACAAAAAGCCATTAAGTCTAATAAATGAATTCAGCGAAGTAACAGGAAACAAAGTCACCACACAAAGAGCAGTTCCATTTCTACAGAAGAAGAGCTGGAAGAGGAAAGTTCCTGTCAGGCAGGTGACATTTGGAAACGCTGACGTAAACCTTTCCTCATGTCAGAAAAACAGTCTGTCTACTCTCTCTTTTTTATTTTTTTATAGCATGCCTCTTTTTTTTTAATGGGAGCTGAGGGAGGTGGTATGTGGCGAGGAGATGAGGGCCATCCGCACAGGATAAATGGGCAGGACAAGCCATTCCCAAAGCTGTGCCCCCACTCCCAGGTGCAGCCACATATGCGTGTCTGCATTTTGTTCAGTCCTGTGGAGTCTTGGCTGCTTCTAAGAGCCCACCCTGTCTGGTATGGGAGCTGCCTCCGTTGCTTCACTAATGAATACTTCCCAAGGGTGCTGTTTCCTGTCCACACCCTCCACCTTTGCCAAAGGCTCGCCATTCTCTGATGGGTGCCCCACAGCAGTCACAGCAATAAGAGCTCACGGGCACCCACAAAACAGTGTGCATGTCAGCAACACTGCCCTTCCTGACTCATGCTTCTTCTGCAAAACAAGATTGGTAGATTGAGAAGAAGTGAACCACAGAAAGCCCTCAAATGCCTAGAAACAAGGAATTTATCCCACTTAGTCCCTCCAAAAAGGTGTGAATGCTTCCCTTAATTTACAGGCAGATGTGGCCACCAAGGAACAAATCTATCAGGCCCTTTCCAGATGTCTGCTGGGCACACACATGGCTGTTGTGCTTTTGCTCCCTTGCTGCCGATGCTGATGACTGACCAGTGTGTGCCTGGCCAGCACCCAGCCCTGTGCTCAGCTCAGGTTCGCCGAGCCCCCCCCCCCCCCTCCCGGCATCAGACCCTGTGATTTCAGGGACACCAGATGAGTTAAAGAAAGTCTGTCCTGAGAAACTGTGAAGCAAATGGGAGAGACACGCAGACCTAATTTTAAATAAAAATGGAAAATAACACCAGAAGAGCACATGACGATATTGATGGGAAAAGTGAGGGTCGGATGTCCTGCCTTTGGTCCATGGGAACTTGTCCCCCACCAGCTGTGTGGAGGTGCCTCACGGACCAACAGAGGGTGGTTAACAATAGCAGAGCAGACAGGGACAGACCCACACAGACATTAATTAAAAGAAAGCATAAGAAGCTCTTCTGGCGTCAGATAAAATCAATTTCAGGCAAAGAGGCCATGCGGAACAGGGACAGGGACAGGGACGGACCCACAAGGACAAAACAGTAACCCACCAAACAATGGGATGATACAAGTTACAGGAAGCAAAACTAAGAAACCAGAAAGACAAGCAAACACCCTGAGAGAGTTGAAGGGAGAAACGGACCAACCGTTACTGTTGCAGACCTCCTCTCTCAACAGTTCACAGAACGACTTCACAGAGAAGCAGCAGCACGCTCAACAAACAGCGCACAGGATCAGCAGACACGTTGGAAAGCCAACAGTGGACACGCATGCAAGTGCCTGTGGCACGTAGCTAAGACAGGCTGTATCCTGGGCCATGCAAACAAACCTCAACAAATTCCAGGATGTTCTCTGTGAATCATATAAAACTAGAAATCAATACCAGAGAGACCACTAGAAAATTTCCAAACACTCAGAAAATAGTCAACATACTTGTATATAATCCATAGGCCACAAAGGAAGTCCCGTGGAAGAGATGACACAGACACACATGAAGCAGCACATGTGTTAGAAGTCACGGGGCAAGTCAGGAATCGAGGCCCCAGCCTCGGAAACCTAGAGAAAGAGCCACATGAGCCCAAGAGAGACAGAAGGGGGAAAGTTATAAGGACAAAAACTGGTTCAGTAAAACTGAAAACAAGCCTGACCAGGCTGTGGCGCAGTGGATAGAGCGTCAGACTGGGATGCCGAGGACCCAGGTTCGAGACCCCGAGGTCGCCAGCTTGAGCACAGGTTCATCTGGTTTGAGCAAGGCTCACCAGCTTGAGCCCAAGGTCACTGGCTCGAGCAAGGGGTCACTCAGTCTGCTGCAGGCCCTGGTCAAGGCACATATGAGAAAGCAATCAATGAACAACTAACGTTTCACAACAAAAAACTGATGATGGATGCTTCTCATCTCTCCGTTCCTGTCTGTCTGTCCCTGTCTATCCCTCTCTCTGACTCTCTCCCTGTCTCTGTAAAAACAAAAACAAACAAACAAACAAAAAAACTGAAAACAGAAAATACCAGAGAAAATCAGTGAAGCCGACAGCTGGGTCGTTCTGCGGCCGTCGGATGGGCAAAGGTGGTATTCGGCCGAGTCCCATCCCGGTCAGGGCCTGTCCTACATCTGCCTCACATGCTCACTACACTCTGTGTAAACCACACAAGTGCCGGCCTTTCCTGGAGTCCAGATCCACGATGCTCTCCTCATCTGCGGGGTGGTAGCATCCACTCTCCATTCCTGCTTCTGATCAGCCCATGCTGCCCTCCCTCCCGTCCTGTCTGAACACTGTGTCAGAGCAGAGCTCATGTGGGTCCCGGGCCTGTCAGATCCTCACAGAGCATGGGGTGTCAGGGAGCCTGGTGCACCTGTCTGACCACAACGTATAATTTCAGCCAATGTCACAGTTTAATAAATGCTCCTTACAAATGGTGTTGAATTGCTAACCTCTAGAAAGTTTACAAATAGTTTCGTCATTTATCATTTCTACTTATTTCCTGGGTCAAAATCCACCACTTCGTCCCCATTGGGAAGGTAAACACATGGTAGGGCTCTTGGCTTGTACTTTTCCTTCTGAACTGAGGTCATGGACACCGGCAGTGCCTGACACACAGCTTGGCTCCCCAAAGACAAGGGCTGATCATTGAAGGCCACATGCCACCTCCCCCACGATGTGCTCCTGCTCGCTATCGGTGCCCACGAGAAGCCAGCGAGTGTCTCTCAACAGGAGTCCTGACCCCACTACCCGAAACCCTGCTTCATTTTGCCAATGAGGCAGTACAACCGGGGCCGTCAGCTGCTGAGCTCTGCAAACTCCATGGCTGCGGGGCATCAGGATCCTCATCCCGGTGGAAAGTTCTGAAAATAGATTTTATTTAGAAGGGTGGAGAGCTGGGAGGCTGGCCAGGAGCTGTGTCCAAGGCTCAGTCTGGGCTCCAGTGGAGGACGGCTGCGTGGGTCAGGGTCACAGGATGGCCTCCACTGTCCTGACAATTCACACAGAACTCTCCCCTAATTCTCATGCTCGCCCGATTATAAGTCAGAAATAATTAATCAAAACCAGCCCTCACTTTTAAATACTATACCATACATTTTACCGTTCACAACACTTAACTCTGTCCAGCCACTGCAGCGGCAGGGAGGTGGCAGTCTCTGAGTCCCTTAATCACACTGATGGCTTTGTACACAATTCTGACTTTGACACTTTTCTTTGAACCACGTTATTATTGTACACTGTAGCTTTTCAACATTAAGTCTTCTCATCTGTTTTAAATGATAGAATAAAGACTATACTTTCAGGGATCATTTCTATAGTTTGTTAAATGATAGAATATTCTCGCTTTCCCAGACAAGTATTTGAAACTGAACCTTGGTAACAGTTACCAAACTAAATGCACATACATACTTATACTTCCCAGACCATTAGAATCTAACGACTTCAAAAGGTTGATTGTAAGCAATTAATTCCAACCTCCCTGTCAGGGTGTGACCCCAGAACCACTCTCCCAGCATAAGAAAACACACAACAGCCCACTGGCAGCTTATTATTTTTAAAAAACCCAATCTTTTCAATTTTCCACTAAATGTCCTCAGTAGAGACAACGAGACAAGTGGGGAGAAACTTGCACATTTCAGCCTGTTCTTGCAGCTGCAGAGCACATGTGGCTTACAAAGTGCATTCTCAGCTTCTTCAAGGTCAGGGCAGCATGTGCCTGCAGACCAGGCGTATGAGCACTAGGGCTGAGAGCTTATGGCCCAAGGTGGGCACAGCAGTGGACACAGCACCAGCCACCAGGCGGGATGTGGGCTTTGTTCCCACAGCATGTCGCTCACTCTTTTCCACCTGAGGTATGGAGGCTGAAGGACGAGAGGACAGTCCCTGTCTACACCTCAGGACCCCCTTCTTTAGGGCCCCGGCAACTGCCCTGGAAGGCCCAACACACCAGTGCCTTAACCCTAACCCTCGTAACATGTGCTAAAATGGTCATTCCTGCATGTCCAGTGGCCTGGGTCACTTCCCCAGCCTCCACAGGAAACATGGCACAGGAGAGCTGCCCCTGCATCATCACACAGGGTTCTGCTATTTCTCAGTAAAAAACGCTGATCGGTTGTAACAGAGAAAAGACAACTACAACTAGGGCCTCTCGCCGATTGGGAAACACGTGTCCTTTGAGCTCAGGGGGTGGCTGGTCCAGGACACTCAGCAGGAGGAGAAGGGAACCAGACATGACCCAAGACGATGGTGCTCAGGGTACTTCTGAGATCCTGCTTTATGAGTGAACTCATGGCTCTCACTTGGCCCTGTGACCCAGCAAGGTGGGCTGACAGCTGGGCCTGGGCGGCCAGCGCTGCTGGCTTGCGGGCTGACCTGCAGGACCCGCAACAGGTGTGAAGGCGCACAGCACTCTCCTGGTCCAGTCAGCGTGGGGTGCCAGGACGGAAGTGGCAGGTCCACCTGATCTAACTGCACCTGGCTGCACCCCCAGAGCTGCAGACAGCAGCCACCTCTGTGCTGGTTACACGGGAAGCTCTGCTTGTGGACGTTATTAGTCAAAAATTCCCAACTGTCCTAAAAGCAAAATTCCTTCAAAAGAATGTCCCATTCCTAAAATTCCAACTTTGGTTTCTAACATACCTTTTTATAACAGTGAAATTGTCACAGCTTCTTTATCAAGCCATCTGTTCGATCTTGTCTTTTCCACAAAGTAAACAGCTAAGACAGATACACACCACTTAAACAGATGTCCACCCATCCTCTCCCCATCCCGTTTCCCATTCCCACTCAAATTAAACATTTTCTTCCCCACTCCTATTTACGGCATCAGCAGGAGAGAAAGACGCCAGCCAGTGCAGAAACGCGGCACCACGGGTCCACATCTCTCACTTGTGCCCACGCGACACAGGGGCCCTGCCTGTAAGAAAATGCTTCTTAGAATCATCTTTTGTGTGAAAACCCACAGTATCACAGCACCACAGGGCAGCCAACTGGAAGCCGGATGAACACAGGCTCTCCCTCTCATGTGGGAGCATCCTCCAGGGACCACACTCCTAAAGGACACACCAGGCGACCACGTCCAACACCTAAAGGTGAGAAGGCCAAACACCAGCATGGAGCCAGGTGGATGCCTGGTGGGGCTGAGGATGAGCCCTCTGCTAACCCTGCTTCCCGCCAGCACTGTGGGTGAGGAACATTTGCTCCACAAACATCCTGCCCTGAGAGTCTGTTCACAATACATGAGATCCTGATAGATCTGTTGGCCTGAATGGACTTAACCTCAGCCTTGCAGCTGCACACTTGCTTTGATTTCCTGTTTTAATGTTACAAACAGAACCTTGGACACACGGTGACGGGACAGCTCTGTCTGTGGGACTGTGGCTCAGCCGTGAGTGTGTTGCAGGGATCTGCATGTCACTACACAAGGACTGCATCTGAGCCCGTGTCTCATGCAACCAGGTATCAGAGGCAACATAAGAGCACGCCACCCACACAGTCAAGCATGCAATGGCGGGCACATGCACACAGCGCCATCAGACCACAGAGAAGCTGCACGGAGCAGACTTCCAGCAGAAACGACAATAGGTGCCAAGCTTGATGCAGAAGGATAGTGGACATGAGCACAGCCCCCTGCGTCGTGTCATGATGCTCCGGGCGGGGGCAGGTGCTCCACCCATATGCTTGATCCCTGGAGCAGAAACCAAGGCGCAGGGCAGAGAACCCACCTGGAGGGAGGACCTGCAGAAGGAGAGGGCTCACAGGCATCCCTCCATCTGAGAGGCTGGCCCTGCCTTGCCATTGTCCACACCCGTCCTTCCCATCCTGGGTCTACTAGCTGACTTCTCTGCATCGTGAGGGGAAGAGCTGCCTAATCAGCCTAAGTTGACATCAGTGGAAGGTGACCCATCCCACTTGGTCACCTGGGAAACACACCAGGGACAAGCACCACAGGAAGTGAGGAAGTAAATGCCTGCTGGCTTCAAAGTAAGAGAATTCTGAAAGGTAAGGTGGGGGCCGCTGTCTGCCATTGTCTGTGACACACAGGGCCTGCGTGCCCATCAGAGGCTGCAGTCTGCCGTCGGCATGGCCTCCACAAATGCCTGCTGGTCTCAGCTTGCCTAGGACAGGCAGAGCACACAGCTCCCCTCCCACCCAAGTGACATGCACACACACACAAGCCCTGCAGAAGGCCTGAGTCACAGCAAGTTAGCACAAGACCCTCGCAGACTCTGGAAATGTCAACTCTCAACGTCTCCCAAGTAAGTCCAACAACAAAAGATGCCCCATTTGACAAAGGAATTCAAGATGCCCAGCAGCTTTCTCTCCCCCAAACTTGAAGCCTCAAACTGTCTCCTTACTCCACTGGGTGCTCACAGTAGACTCCCAGAGGGGCCATGCGCCCCCCGCATCCCAGCTCTTCCAATCTGTGGGCTGCAGTGCGCTGGTCCTTTGGGATCTTGGTGTGAGATCAGGATGGCACCCTGCGGAAGCCAGCTGCTCAGGTTCCTCAATCTTTCTCAAGCACAGGCCTCCAGGTGTGCTCCCCAGAGTTCGGACGGCATCTGTGTGGAACGTCTCACTGCAAACCCAGGCTCATGCATTTCAGGAAGTGGCTACATGTGCCCCAAGTGTCTGTCCTGCACCATGGTCGCTTCTATCTGGGCTGGTCAAAGGATGTCTAATAACATTTCTATAAAACGACTCAAACGGAATGCAGAATACAATTTGGGGAAGCGAGTCCATTAGGACTTCTGGTCATAACAGCTCCAATGACAAAGGAAATGTGTAATGAGCAGTTCTTAGCTGAAAACTGCACAGTGTCCCTTCCTGCCTCAAGTGTGCTGCTCCCTCCTGAGTCCCCACTGCCTTCGGCCTGTGCTCCACGGACACAGCCCACTCCCAAATCAAGAACCTGGCTGGGGCCTGATCAGGCGGTGGCGCAGAGGATAGAGCGTCAGACTGGGATGCCGAGACCCAGGTTCGAGACCCCGAGGTTTCCAGCTTGAGCGTGGGCTCATCTGGTTTGAGCAAAGCTCACTAGCTTGGACCCAAGGTTGCTGGCTCGAGCAAGGGGTTACTTGGTCTGCTGTAGCCTCCTGGTCAAGGTACATATAAGAGGGCAATCAATGAACAACTAAGGTGTTGCAATGAAAAACTAATGATTGATGCTTCTCATTTCTCTCCGTTCCTGTCTGTCTGTCCCTAACTATCCATTCCTCTCTCTGATTCTCTCTCTGTCTTTATAAAAAAGAAAAAGAAAAAAAAAACCTGGCTGGGACTGTGGTCACATGGATCACACCAAGTTCTTTGCAATGCTTGCCTCAATCTAGCCCTGAGCAGATATGAATCGCTTTCTCTCTATAGATTTCACAGTTCTGCACACGTCACAGAAGCTGAACCACATACTGTGTGGCCTTTGTGTCTGACTTCTCTCACTTACGGCTGGACAGTTTCCATTAAGTGGCTGGATATTTTGTTACCCATTCTCTCCTGGCGCACATTTCAGTGGTTTCCACATTTTGGGCCACTGTGAATAACACTGCTATGAAAATTCATGCACAAGTGTTGGTGTGGATGTGTGTGTTCATTTCTCTCAGGTGAAGAGCTAGGAGTGGACTTGCTGGGCCATGTGGTCACTCCCCGTGGTCACTCCCTATCTGTCTCAGGAACTGCCACCAGCAGTGTCTAAGGGTCTGGCTTCTCACGCCCTCAATGTTTGTTTTCTTCCATTGTCCATATTGTCATGTGCATTGGCCACTTTTTCTCGGAAGGAACATCTATCAGATCCTTTGCCAATTTTCACTTGTGAATGTTCTTTATATATTCGAGATACAAGTTCTTAACAGGATGCATGACTTGAACCTATTGTCTTCTATTCTGTAGGTTGTTTTCATTTCACTTATTGTGTCCTTTGACACCCAAAAGTCCTGATTTGATGAAATCCAATTTATCTAGTTTCTTCTTTTGATGCTTGTGCTTTTGCTGTTATATTTAGGAAACCATCGCATAATCCAAGGTCTTGTCCCTGTGCAGTTCCAAGTAAAATAGCAAACAAAGTAGCTGTAGCCCTGGTTTAAAAAAAAACAGAACCATAAATGACACCCTGTGCTTGGGGCCTGGTCTCAGGGGCTCCTCCTGTCTGCCCCTAGGAAGCAGCCCAACCTAGATACCAGGCATTAATAAAAGTTGCCTAGAACTAGCGTGAGGTAAAAATGAACACACCAAGTGCTTAAAGTGGAAAGTCCTAATTTAGGAGATTAAATCCCAGTAAGCTCAACTACCAGTTTGCCCAACTTCTGCATCCCATACAGATAACAGGCAGCACAACAGCTGAGTAATTATTTTGTTGCAGAACTAGGGACACATGAGGTTACAGTTGCTACAACAGCACAGCACCAATGGGGGGGTTTGAACAACAGGCGTCACCTCTCTCAGTTCTGGATGCTGGAGGCCGCTCTCAGGGCACTGGCTATGGGGATCAGGCGAGGCCTCTTCCTGGCTGCAGGTCACGGTGGCCTCACCGTGAGAGCCAGTGAGATGGGCTCCCCTCTTCTCGTGATAACACAACCCTGTCCTGTTAGACCCAGCCCCCTCCCACTGCTTTTAACCTTAATTACCCCCTAAAAACCCTCACACAGGTGCCAGGCTTCCTCATGTGGGCTGTGGGCATAGCTCAGTACCCGGCCCTGTACTCACTGTGACAGACGCCTCTCAGGCTCTGTGTTGGGACAGAGCTCCAGCTGTGATTGCTGTGGAGGCACCTCTGACAGAGTGGGGCTGCTAGGCTTCGCGCCAACGCATAGCCTGAGACGTTCTCAGGCCTGTTCTGTGAAGGCTCCACAGGCTTCTCCACCTCCAAGGACTCCAACTGCCTACCAGCCCAGCCACCCACGGTGACAGCGTTCTACTCAGAGGACAGTAAGCCCCGAGAGGCTTCCTGGAGGGGGCACATTGGAAGAACAGGAGAATTTGTTGGTTTACACTGAGGTCTGTGGTGAAGACCAGTATTCACCAGCTGGCAGGAGAGAGGATGGCAGGAAAAGGGGACAGCAGAGACAGACCGTACAGCCTTCCAAAGAAGGTGGCCCAGCCTGACCTGCAGCCCCATAGATAAGGCACCAAACTGAAGCTCTGGGGTCACCGGTTTAAAGCCCCAGGCTTGCCTGGTCAGGGTGCATATGAAAAGCAACTATGAGTTGATTCTCCCTGCTCCTCCCCCATTTCTCTTTTTGTCTCTCTCTTTCCCCTCCAAATTCAATTAAAAAAAAAAGGTTAGCCATAGGCACCAGACTCCAGAACTGCCACAGAGCAGAAGACATCTAAGAGGCTGGGGCCACAGGCAAAACTTTGTTTAAAAAGTGGCCCATCCTCAACCCTAGAAACAGAGGAAACACACACACAGGTCATGCCAAAGACGGGAAGCAGTGGCTATTTTGTGCTCAGTTTTACCAGACAGACTGCTGTGATCTGCTCCTAAAACCACACGAGCCCACATGACTCAGAGCAGGAACACTGAGGCGTCTGACCAGGTGGGCAGAGTGTACTGATGTGACCTTACGCGGCACCTGTAGAACATCACCACTGGGCAAACAGGACAAATATGTCAGGAACTCTATATTATTTCTGACAACTGCAAACATGTAAAAGAAAATCTCAACAATAACCCCACCAGCAGCAGGGGGCTCCCAGGTGCCCCCATGTAGGACAAGGACCAAACTTTTGCCTCTGGCTGAGGCATTGCAACCTCTATACCTTTGGGACCAAGTCCTCCCTGAGCTCACTAAATCCTGAGCACAGGTTAAAGGCTCCAGCCTCAGCCTCACACCTCCAACTGGCTACGTTCCCATGCTAGACCTGTCCAGAGCACTCTGCTCCCTGGGGTGCAGCAGGGAGCATAGCGCTGGGCACCCACGGGGAGCTTCCAGGAGAACCTTGTGCATCCTGCAGGCCGGCAGGCAGCCCTGTGCTGCACACTCTCCAGTCAGGGGCTGGCCCACCTCAGGACAATGACTCTCAAGGGGACTGGGAGGGGGGCACTCAGTCAAAAGGAGCATCCCCTCAGCACAACCGTCTCATCACACAGTCCTTTTGGGTAAACCACAGACAGCCTTTATCTCCATAATACACAGGGCAGAAAAACCAAAGTCAACCAATGTGGGTGCACAAAGACCCTACCCTGGCAAGGGGCTCATGGGGGCTACTGGAGGCTGGCCATTCTCTGCTGCTCAGGAGGAATGCAAGACAACAGGGCCAAGGACACCATTGTAGGGGCACCTGGAGCCTCCAATGTGACTTCCTGAATGTCCTTCACTAAGCCTACCCCTCCCTCCCACAGACAGGAGCATGTTGACTCCAAAACAGCCCAAGGTTGCATGCCTTTTGCACCTCATCCTGGAAGCAGAGGCAGTGGGAAGGGGAGGGGCCAACCTAGGCATACAGTCGACGTGTAACATGCTGGGTCCGGGGAACAAGAGAGCTGACCCTCCAATCCAAGTTTCTACATTTTTGCAGAAGCCACAAAGGTGGGGGGTTCAGAATGAAGCACCAATCAGAACTCACGGTTCCCACCTCAAGCCCATGTAGGAGGACTCTCACCACACCTCCCAGCACTGCGCCACGGCCAGGCCCACGAGGTGTGGCCCCCTTGCCTATAAAGGGGAGGGCCTGGAAGGGTGCCATAGTCACATTTTTTAACCGAAGGGGAACATTTTCTCAGGAATCCCAGAAGCTGAGACTATTCTAGGTGTTTCAGTGAGGTAGCCTCTCACAGAGCGAGGCCAGGGCGGGTGACATCACCTTCTGCAGCCGGGCAGGCGGGCCCCAAGGTGCCACAACATGCCTCCTGCCCACTCCACCCACTGGGGGAAACATTCCTTTCCTTACAGGGCCGTGTCCTGGTGCCACCAGCAGCCGAGAGCCGGGGCTCCATGACAACCCTGATACAACCAGCTTCCAATAGTGAGGTTCTATGATGGTCTTGGTACAACCGAAAGTCGGGTCCATAGATCTGTGATGGTTCTGATCCAGTCAGTAGCTAAGAGCCAGGATACCGAGGGCTGTGTGTTCAGCCCAGCCCTAACTCTGCCAACTCCCTGTGTACCCTGCAGGGCTGCCTCACCTGGAGGAACAGCTGTTGCTGAAGTGCCCACTGCCTCTGGCCACGATAAAGTCTGGTGCTCTGCAGAGAGGGGCTGCAGGCAGCTACATGCCCCTGGATAATGGACAGGAAGGCTGGGCCTGTTGGGTCAAGTCAGGGCCTTGAGTTCCATCTGCCCTAGATGGTACAGTCCTGGCAGCTATGCTGACCAGAGGCTCGGGCAGGGTGTGAGCAGAGACAGCTAGGTGATAGCAGCCAGGAACAGGCAGCATGGCCCACAGAGCAGCGCTCGGTTTTGTTGATGGAGAGTGGACTCTCTCTGCACAGGCTCCTGACAGTCCTGAGAGCGAGGGGACCCTGAACATGGCCTGTGCCCAGCTGCCCTGGGCACTCCCTGGACTCACCTGACCAGACTCAAGGTGGAGCCCAAGATGCAGCGTCCCTGTTCTTCCCAGTTCCTGTGATGTTAACTGCAGGACAGCTGGGAACAACCCAATGGCCAGAGCCTGCAGCTGCCCTGGAAGTTTCCAGAGGGGGCCATTAAAACTGCTCCTCTCTAGCACACCCAACGGGACGCTCAGCGTTGTGCAAGAAGGTCTGGTCCACCTCCTGCCATCCCTTCTGTGCACACTCTACAGGCCCAAGACCCCAGGGATGACTGACCCTCAGCTTAAGTCCAGGGGCTAGCTGTGACTGACCCCAAGGTGCCCAAACCCCAGAGGGACAGGTGGTGATAGTGGTGACATTTGTGGTTGTCGTAACTGGGGGTGCTCCTGCCATCATGTTGGTGGAGCCGGAGGTAAACATTCCTCAATGGTCAAGACGCCCACAGCAAAGAGTCATTCCCCCAAACCACCAGCAACGCTGTGAACGAGAACACCAGCCATGCACGCTTCCAGTAGGGAGGATCCCTGCAGAGCCAGCAGTCTTACAGCCAGCCTAAAGCTAATGAGCCATCATCACTTGGAAACAGGGTCACAAGAGAGAGCAGTGGGGACCGTGAATGGGGCAGGCACAGTCCAGCACCTCTGACTGGGGACATGGAATTCCCATGGAGACACTTGGAGAAGTGACCCTTCTCCCCCTGCCCCCGCACACCCCACATGGCATCAGACCCTGGGCACCCTGGGCCCCTCAGGGGCAGCAAGGATGCCTAGTCTTGCTCCTCATTCTGCTTGGCGGGGGCTGCCTGCACTTGCCCCTCCTGATGCTGGACTTTCCCGCCCTGTGTGAGGCTCTGCAGGGCCTCACTGGGCAGGTGGGACCATGAAGCTGTTCCCCTGAGCTGGATGGCAGAAGCCCAGCTCTCCAGGACCTGCATCACAGCAAGGCCCTGGGACCAGGGCACGTGGCAGTCCATGTGGAGCTCCCACATGCCCACATCTCATTCTCCCTTCCCTTTGAGAGCAGGGAAACTGAGGCTGGGTCAGGGGTCAGCCAGGCACTAGAGGACCTACTGTGCCAAGACGTGACATCGCCTTGATGTGAACTGCTGTGTTTCTCTCCTGAAACACCTGGGCCACCTCGGCCATCTTTGCTGAGGGGCCCCCTGCCCCAGACCTGCTTTCCCCCCACTCCCTCCTCCTCAGAGAGGCAGACACATGGCAGGTGAGGGTGGCAAGTGAGGTGTCAGCTGGAGGAAGAGGATGTGTGTCCAAGTCTAGGCTCTGGATCTGCCCTGAAAACTTCCAGCTTCCAGGACACTAAACACACTTCCTTAACCTTGTTAACGGCTGGTATCTCCAGGTATTGACACCTCAATTCTGAATTTATTTCCAATAATATATGAAAATACACACTGAAAATTAATTCACATTTTTAAGGTGATGTGTTTGGCCAGAATGTCTGAGAACAAATACCAACTGCTTAGAGACAACGCTCACCAGGAAGAAGTGCAAATCCAGCATTTCCTTCCATCGTGCAGAAACCGTCTGGGAGACGACCCGCAGGCATGACACACGGACACAGCTCACCAACACTTGCATTAATTACTTTAAAAATTGCAATCACTTGGGCAGGACAAACATTGCTGGACACCTTTTTAATCCAATGTCACAGTTTTACTTCTCAGCTTAGGGTGCAGGGCAGGGCTGGCGGCTGAGGCTGACGTGTGCCAGAAAGCCGAGGAGCCTCATCTACACAGGCAGAAGTCCCTCCTCCCTCTACCACGTGCAGCTGGGCCTCCAGAGGGGCCAGCGGGGCGAGCAGCCTATGCAGGCGGTCGGGGTGCCCAGGTGTTCTCCCTCCAAGACTGCCTCCCCACTCATGCGAGCTCCCTATCCAAGGAGGCATCTGCAGAAAAACTGAGGGAGGAAAGGGAGCTGGCCACATAATGGTCACAGTGGGAAAGTGTGCAGGTCTACCTAGTGCTGCTTCGGAAAAATAAAACTGAAATGGAGGCTGGCCATTCTCTGCTGCTCAAGAGGGATGCAAGACAACAGGGCCAAGGATACCACTGTAGGGGCACCTGTAGCCTCCAATGTGACTTCCTGAATGTCCTTCTCTAAGCCTACCTTTCGCTCCCACACACAGGAGCATGCTGACTCCAAAACAGCCCAAGGTTGCATGCCTTTTGCACCTCATCCTGGAAGCAGAGGCAGTGGGAAGGGGAGGGGCCAACCTAGGCATACAGTCGACATGTAACATGCTGGGTCCGGAGAACAAAAGAGCTGACCCTCCAATCCAAGTTCCTACATTTTTGCAGAGCCACAAAGGGGGTGGGGGTGGGGGGCTCAGAATGAAGCACCAATCAGAACTCACGGTTCGCACCTCAAGCCCAGGTAGGGGGACTTCTCACCACACCTCCCAGCGCTGCGCCACGGCCAGGCCCACGAGGCGTGGCCTCCTGCCTGTAAAGGGGAGGGCCTGGAAGGGTGCCACAGTCACATTTTTTAACTGGAGGGCAACATTTTTTTAGGAATCCCGGAAGCTGAAACTACTCAGGTGTTTCAGTGAGGCAGCCTCACGCAGAGCGAGGCCAAAGCGGGGTGACATCACCACAGACAGAAAATTGCCAGCTTCATCCTTCTTCTTGTATTTTACAGTCAGAAAACTCCCAGTGGCCCTGAGGGTGCAAGCGGGCCACCAGTCATGGCAGTGGGACCAGCTAATACCCCTCAGGACCGAGCACCAGGCAAATCTGGTTAGGAATCCATTTCATCTTCTGTCTCTGTCTCTGTGCTATGAATAACAAGCTCTTCTCCGCAGAGGCTGAGAGAAACCTCTCATTTGTTTCTGCAGACATTCCTTTGGCGTTAGTGCTCCACTGTTCTCCAGACCACAGAGATAGGAAGTTAGCAAAACAGTCCTAATGATCTTCCCATACCAAGACCATCCTTAACAATGTTTTACACAACTTTTAAACAAAAAGAAATGTAAAATACAATACAACTCCTCTAAATAAAGCTAGAGCTGTAGTACTAAGTTTAAATTCCCTGAGTCAGGAAATCACCTCAGAGGCTCTGGGCTGGGTCGGGAGCAGAAAGGAGACAAGAAAAACCACACTACAGACACAAACCAAAACCGTCATTCTAACGACATGTGTGCTGGTAATGTTAACACAGCTACAAGTGCTTCAGTTCCTGATTTACGAACTTTTAAAATAATTATATTAGTGGTCAGGTAGCTCTATTTTCTTTATTTCCTTTTTATTTCCCAAACACAATGAACTTAAGAATATCCCCTAAATGCATTTGTCCTGATGTAAGAAACAAACACTGGGTCTTCAACCTGATGAGGAGCTTTCAAGAAAAAACACAGCAAACCTCACGCTTATTGATGGAAGGCTAGATGTGTTTCTCCCAAAATCAGGGACAGTAATGTGGACCCCGAGTAATGAGGTGTCTGCTAAGAACAGCTCCTGTGGCTAACTAGGATCAGATTTAAAAGTACAGCCCAGGCCCTGGCCGGTTGGCTCAGCGGTAGAGCGTTGGCCTAGCGTGCGGAGGACCAGGGTTCGATTCCCGGCCAGGGCACATAGGAGAAGCGCCCATTTGCTTCTCCACCCCTCCGCCGTGCTTTCCTCACTGTCTCTCTCTTCCCCTCCCGCAGCCAAGGCTCCATTGGAGCAAAGATGGCCCGGGCGCTGGGCATGGCTCTGTGGCCTCTGCCTCAGGCGCTAGAGTGGCTCTGGTCGCAATATGGCGACGCCCAGGATGGGCAGAGCATCGCCCCCTGGGGGGCAGAGCACCGCCCCTGGTGGGCGTGCCGGGTGGATCCCGGTGGGGCACATGCGGGAGTCTGTCTGACTGTCTCTCCCTGTTTCCAGCTTCAGAAAAATGAAAAAAAAAAAACAAAAAAAACAAAAACAAAAAAAAACCAACAAACAAACAAACAAAAAAAAAGTACAGCCCAGCAGCCACCTCTGCACAGGGGCTTCTCCTAAACCACATTCAGGGAGGAGCCCGCAATGACCACCTGCTGCACTGTGTCCCTGCAGGCTCAGCAGCCCTTATAAAGGAGCTCCTAGAATCCTATTTCAACCAATAGGATGTAGGCTTTCCTATCCAATCAGAGCTGCACAGCTTTATCACCCCCACCCCATCAATAACTTTACCAACCAATTAGAATAAATTCATTTTGACCAATCAGGAAAATGCCTTTTGGACCAATCAAACCAGAAGGATTTAGAGCCCTCATTTGTATGAGGACAAACCAATCAGGGACCAGAGTAGGGACTCCTTTCTATATAATTCACCTTCCTCGTGGCTCAGGAGCACATTTCCCATCACAGACTAATGACTGTATTTTCCAATGGCTGGAGCTGCCATCTTGCCAGCACAGGGCAGGGAAAGGCAGACCAGACTGGAGCATGTGGAACACACAGAGCAGAGAACTGTCTAGCTGGGGATACCTCACAGCTGTGCTGCTTCATAACTGAGCTGTTTCCATTGAATAAAATTCCCTTCTTCACACTTCAAACTGGGAATTCCTGTTGGTGCTGAATTGCCACAAATGACATCAGTTAACAGGACAAAAGCAACTGCTCTCTATTTGATACTATACTGGAGGTTCTAGCCAGGGCATTGAAGCAAGAAAAAAGAAATAAAAGGCATCCATTGGGAAAGGGGAAAGTAAAACTACATCTAGGAATGGAATTAATGAGTCATGTGGTAACGCTATGCTTAACATTTTGAGGAACCACCACACTGAACTCAACACATATGTCTACACAGAAAATTGTATAAGAATGTTCACAACAGCATTATTCACAATAGCCAGAAGGTGGAGAAAACCCAAGTATACATCAACTTATGAATGGATAAGTCAAATGCAGTCTAGACATGTAGTGGAATATTATTCAGCCATCAAAAACAAGTGAAGTGCTGACACAGGCTGCAATGTGGATGAATCTTGAGAACATGGTGATCAGTGAGAGAAGCCAGGTGAGAAAAGACCACATGTTACATGATTCCATTTATGTGAAACGTACTGAATAGGCAAGTCCATAGAGACAGAAAGCAGATTAGTGGTTGCCAGGGACTGGGGAGAGATTGCTTAATGCAGTGGTCTGCAAACTGTAGCTCGCGAGCCACATGCAGCTCTTTGGCTCCTTGAGTGCGGGGGCAAAGACCAGCTTAGGAGTACCCTAATTAAGTTAGTAACAATGTACCTACTTATATAGTTTAAGTTTAAAAAATTTGGCTCTCAAAAGAAATTTCAATCGTTGTACTGTTGATATTTGGCTCTGCTGACTAATGAGTTTGCCAACCACTGGCTTAACGGGTTCAGCATTTCTTTCTGGAGTAATCAAAATGTTTTAAAATTGATCGTGGTTGTGAACATCCTAATAGTCACCGAATTGCATACTTTATGTGGATGAATTATATATATCTCAGAGTTTTTATTAGATCAAATAAGTTAATTACTATATTTTTCGCTCCATAAGATGCACTGCCCCCCCCCCCCAAAGTGGAGAAGAAAATGCCCGTTCATCTTATGGAGCTAAAAATATGGTCTTTTATTAAATATTTTAACACACCATTTGGTTCAGAATATTTTTTTTTCTTATTTTCCTCCTTAAAATCCTAGGTGTATCTTATGGTCAGGTTCATCTTATGGAGCAAAAAATTAGGTAAATAGTTCCTTCTTGCCTTAGAAGCAACAAAAATAAATATTAGGTCCCACAGACCTAATGGCACAGTGATTTTCTAGTTGCTGCAATCCCAGAATGTCTTTTTTTTTAATATCTTTTTTTTAATTTATTTTATTTTATTTATTCATTTTTAGAGAGGAGAGAGACAGAGAAGGAGAGAGAGGAGAGAGAGACAAAGAGAGAGAAGGGGGGAGGAGCTGGAAGCATCAACTCCCATATGTGCCTTGACCAGGCAAGCCCAGGGTTTCGAACTGGCGACCTCAGCATTTCCAGGTCGACGCTTTATCCACTGCACCACCACAGGTCAGGCCCCAGAATGTCTTTTAAGAAGAAATTAGTGTTAGTCTAACCTTTTCCCTACTTTTCACTTATTCTTCTTCCCATGATTAAGCCAAAATCAACATCAGTAATTTAAAGCCTGAAAGTTTTTGCTTTTATCACACTAACAACATATGCTTTGCTTTATATGTTCATCTTCCCTACTTTCAAACAGGCTCACCTGAACCTGTGTCCCAGGACACGGACCTTCCAAAAGCAGAAACAGGAGCTGTCCCCACCCTCAGGATCCTGGAGACCCCTGCCTAGGAAGTCCTGGCTCACCACTGGTGAGGTGCCAGGAGTCACAACAGAACTGATTTGTGATGCATTTCCATATTGAAGGCTCTTTTTCCTCCTGTTTTGGATGGCTTTCATTTTCATTACAAACTTGGAGCTTTCAGTCATTCCCAACTGCTCTGTCTTGGCTTCTGTGCAGGTCCCTGAGGTGGTGATGGTGAGGACACAGGCTCTGCAGAGGGACAGAGCAGCAATCCCAAACGCTTACCCTGATTCCGGTCCATGGGGAGAGAGGAGAGTGACCAGCCAACCTGCTGATTTTGTAGCTTCAATGAAGCTTCACATGTAGTTCTTGCTTTCCAGAAACTCTAGGCCATCTGCACACATTGTTCCATTAACTCTAATAGCACTTTTATCCGATACGCATCTGACAACAACATCACCTTCTGTAGAGGGCAGAGACTAGGACAACATGGTAAGTAGGAGCTGACACAAGTCCAGGATGATGATCCCAAATGAGATGAGTGTTCTGTCTACTCTGAATTCACCACCTCAGTGATGTTCTGTCCCCTGGGAGCTGTGACCACTCCTTGTGCCCAATGAAAGCAGCATCCATTTGGCATTGTTGAAGCTAAAAATTCTCAGTACCAGAGAGAATGCCTTGGACTCAGTCAATTCCTCTTGCTTTATAAGATTTCTACCTCTTCTGAGTCATGCGAATTGTAGTTAGACACTGTTTTATCTTATGTCACCGACCCAGACTCCACAACCCTGAGAAGTGCAGACTGAGCTCCTGCAGGCCCTCCTGCAGCCCGGGGTGACCCACATACGGTCTCTCCCAACTGGAAACTGGGTTCCAACACCCAGAACTGGGATGCTAGCACTTCTAGGGCCTGACCATCACCTGTCAGCCTTCTAACCCACCTGGCTAACAAGCCACATGGCTGTGCCCTGCTGACCCATGGTCCAGACTTGACACTCCAACAAAACAACCAGCGCTCACGTCTCACCAGTCCCGCAAACTGTGCTGAAGACCAAGCTCAGCTCTGGCCCACTCCCTGGACAGTCCTCCAGCCCTCCACAGCTCAGAAGTCAGCTTCCAATCTTTCTCTCTGAAATCTCTTTCACGATGTAAGAAGGAAAAGATGGGGAAAAAGTAAAGACACCACGAACCCCTAATTCCCCATGAGAATGCAGGCGGGCAGACTTCCCATGGGCCCCAGGAGCCTGTCCGGACTGCCACTGGTCACCCTGTCGCGGGGCAGTTGGCTGATGAACTCTGGATAAGTCAGTCTGTCTGACACACGGTCAGAACAGAAGGGTTGCCAGGACTTCTGCAGTGACATGTCCCCAGACTGCCTGGGGCGTAACACAGGTGATGTCAGTGTCTAAGCAGAGGCTGTGGGAAGAACAGCCTCCTCGGGCTCTGTCTCCTCAGAGAAGGTCCTGAGAGCCTCAGGGGCCACTGTCACCTCCGGGAAGAGTGCAGCCGTCCACGTGTCCATCTCCCAGCTGACTCCACAGCTTGGGGCTGTGATTCAGCCTATATTTACAGGATGCTACAGTGGTGACCAGAGAGGACAACTGTAATCAAACAGCCAAAAATAACTGCTGGCAGGAATGCCCTGTACTTAGAGCAGACGCTCCAGCAACCTGCATGACAGGCAGTCAGCAGGCCTGGTGTGGCCAGTACACCAAACCAACCTTCTTCTTTCTGTTTATGGGAGATCAAAGGAGCCCCTCAAAGAGCTCAGGGGGTCCCAGCCAGGTCCTCTTCCCTTCCCAACTCAGCCTAGGGCCCCTGCCCACCCTCAGCTGGGCCCCCCAGACTCTACCAGCTCCATGGGCCACATCCAGTACAAACACAGCAGGCCCCTCCTAAACAGAGGGCCACTGGGCAGAACCCAGTACCAACAGGCCAACATCTTGTTTCTCTGGGCCTCCCCAGGAGCTGTCCATCACTGCATCTGCAACCCCTGAGCATGAGGGCCAGGGAGAAGCTCCACACGGGGCCTGGGGTGGAGCCCTGGCCTGTGTGTCCCACTCAGTAGATCTTGGTGACCCCAAGGGATATGGCATCACAATGTCACCGGTCATCTCCAACAGACAAGACCCTCCTTCCAGGGAAGGACCACAGCACCAGCCTCAAGACCAGGTTCTAAGACAGACGGACCGAGGCACCACTTGGTACCTGGGTACCTGCTACTGAGTTCACGTATGAACGTGTATAAGTCAGCAGTTCCTGGTACATCCACTGCCTACTACTCAAATTTTCATTTCCCCAAAAAGAAGCGCCTGGTAACACGGTGCCCCACAGGAGTGTGCCCTGCTTGGGCAGTGCTCCCGAAAGGCCAGCAGCATCGACAAGCACACTTCTTTGACGGTCTCTGAAGCTGAACTCTCCACTGAGGTCACAGGGGGTGGGCAGGGGCCACTGGGGCACATCTTCAAGGAGCACAGGTGAGGCCTCAACCAACTGTCCATCCCAATGCCAGCCCACGCCCCGGGTAGCCAGGGCCATGGGAGGCAGATGTGACAGTGCTGAGGGCTGGCTCCCGGGCTGCGGGGCTGGTTGTCAGGTGCACTGCAGGGTGTGCTGTGCCGTGCATACTGCACAGGGTCCACCAACACCAAGACAAGCTGGGGGGGGGGGTACGAGCAGCACATCCCCCTGGGCGAGGAGGGTCACCAGCCCCAAGCCTCCCTGTTGTCCTGCTCTCATCTCTGTCAGCAGACAACCTCCTGAACTTAACTGCATGGAGGAGCTGTGGGGGCCGGGCTGCCACCTGGTGCCCCCCACCAGGCTTCAGGAGGA
This sequence comes from Saccopteryx bilineata, assembly GCF_036850765.1. Lineage (NCBI taxonomy): Eukaryota > Metazoa > Chordata > Mammalia > Chiroptera > Emballonuridae > Saccopteryx > Saccopteryx bilineata. The sequence continues at coordinate 341,506 of NC_089500.1, forward strand.
GAAATGGGAATGTCTGGAGGGGGCAGATCTGCAGTCTTTGTTGCTGTGCCAGGGTCCCCCCCAACACACACAAACACAGCACCAGTACAAGGGAGACATAGCTTAGAGAAGTCCTCACAGCTGAGACAGGTGAGGGTGCCGACCCTCCGAGTGGCTGTGCTGCCTGGCCTGTCCAGAGGAGCTGAGAGGGGCTACTTCCTGGTCATTTAGCCTGAGACTCGCCACCTACCACCTAAGTCCAAGAGGCAGTGTCAGCAAGGACAGGCACGAGCACCCAGAGGGACAGGGGCCTGGCATCTCTGCAAGGACGCAACTCCATCCACAAGTGACAATTATTTCCTAAGTGATGGGCTTTGATTTAAAACTTCGAACAAGACTGACATATATCAGTTGTAAACGAGCCTGTGGACATTGCACAGAAATGTACACTTACAGATGCAGAGCCTCTTCCTAGAGTTTGACCTTAACTCAGGAAAACAGGTACTGTCTCACTGCTATAGTTTTAGGTGAAAAATGAAAAAGTTCAGGAGATGCATGGTGGTTGCACAACAATGTAAATGAATTTAATTGTACTAAATCACACAATTAAAAATGATTACAATGGTAAATTTTATGTTATGAGCACTTCACAATAAAAACTTAGCCTTTGTTATTAGCTAACATATTTGGTATTAATAATCTCATGTCCAGGTCACAGCATAACCAACAGCCATCCACGCTGTGGATCTGTGGGGGCTGGGCTGTTGGCTGGGCAGGACAGCGGGATGCAGCCTGTACCCACGCCTCCACAGAAACTGCTTAGGAGTATATAGCTCCAAATTCAACTCTCAGTCTTTCCCAGGTCTCCGTCTGCATCTGTTAAATGGGACAAAGGGCTTCAACGTTTACGAGAACCTGGGGTGCAGGTGGAGCCCCCAGCTGAGTCACATTCCCACAAGCGAGGATGGAAAGTACAGAGATGCAGGGAGAAAACAGGAAGACAAACCACTGTGTGAGAGGAAATCCATATCTTGCTTATGTGGCTGGAATAAAAAGAGGTCACAGTGGAAATTTTTACATCTCTGGACTCCACAATGGTGCAGGTAGAAGCCTTCCCACCATAAACACCTTTACACTAATGGGCCACACAAGTCCCGTGTCTAAGAAGCACCATTGTGGGTGATGGGCTAGATCTGCGTCTTCCTTGGGGGGCTCTGCATGTCACGGGGCAAAGTCAAGTTGAGGGGAATGACACAGGACCAGACTCTGGAAGGGGCCAGGGGTCAGGGGCCATGACCCTGGAACTGAAACCGGTGGCCACCCACCCCCTACAAGGGCCATGACATACAAATTTAACCCATGCTTGCCTAAGCCCAGGGTGGCTGGCAGGCACTGAAGGCTCTCCCAGCCCTCAGTGATAATTACTGAAACATTGTAGCAAACTTGAACTCTGCTCTCCAGACGCAGCCGGTCCTCCCAAACTGCACGCCTACTGTGGGAGACGCTGAGCAGTGTCAGCCTCTGCTTGACCATCTCCTTGATCCATCAGACTCAGTACAACTGCACCCCCTGTGAGGCCAGCCCATCTCCAGGGCTACACACCCCCAGCTCCAGCGAGACCTGTGCCCAGAGAGCAGAACAGCAGCCAGTCTGGGGGCCATGGTGCTCGAGAGGGTGTGGGTGCTGTGAGTCCAAGAAGGAATGACAGTCTGCAGACTGCATGATCAGGTGGGACAAGGGCTTGGCCTCCGTGGGAGATCCCTGGGCCCCCACTCCCAGCAGCGTCCAAGCAGTCAGGCACACAGGAGATTGGGGTGCGAAGTGTAGAATGTCCTAGGCATGGCTATTCCAGAGTCAAAGAATCCCCCTCCTGAAAGCAGGTGATGGCACAGGACCCCACCTACCCTGCAAACAGACACAGGTTACGATCTGAGGAGCATGCTGCCCTGTCTCACAGAGAAATCCGGCTAATACCAGTAGCCAGACATGCAGCCCTCGGCTCAAGATCACAGGCTTAGGCATGAAAAGCAAGCCCCAGATCGTGCTTGACTTTATTTCCTATCAGTCTGGAAATCCTTAAGCTCACCCCCATCATAAATCAGCTTGAATAGTGTGTTTCCCACCACAGCAAGCTGCTCCAACATGGTGGAGAAGGGACGAGATGGCCAGTTCAGCCAATACTTTGGCTTCTGTGGAAGCCACCAGTCCAACCAGATGGCACTGTCTCTCTGCGGAGGCTAGGCTGAGAGGAGCTACCTGAATGCAGGACCTGAAATACCAGGTGTTTGGGGCAGGACAGTCACTGGCTGGGGTTCCACACTAGTGGCACCCCTACGGCTCAAGCTGATGATGTCCTAGACTAAGGGTAGCCCAGCCCCCACACATCGGGCCAAACCCTCATGGCCTTAACTATAGTGTTCAATGCTTATTTGTTTCCACGCCAGTCTCCAAAGATGTGTTTTGGAAAGATCTAATTCAAAGGTCATTCTCCTAATGCCCTGCTGAAGAGAGGTACATGGAAATGCATATATTAGTTCAAAATATGCATGCCCTGCCAGGCCAGGCGGTGGTGCAGTGGGTAGCGTATCGACCTGGGACACTGAGGACCCAGGTTCAAAACCCTTAGGTCACTGGCTCTGAGCACCGGCTGTCAGTGCAGGGTCGCTGGCTTGAGCAGGGGAATCATCCACGCACTCCAAAGGCTCACCAGACTGAGCCCAAGGGTAGCTGGCCGAGCATGGGACATGGGCTCAGCCCTGGTAAAGACACATATGAGAAGCTCAATGTACAACTAAAGTGAGAGCAGCTACAAGTTGATTCTTCTCATCCTCTCCCTCTAAAACTAGAAAATATAAAATAAAATGCATGGATCCAAATTATAAATATACTCTGGACTTGAACATTTAAAAGTACGTGTGCCTAGAAAATAAGAGCAGTAGGATCCAACCCAGTGTGTGAGCTCTGGCTACTCCACACACAAGCTGTGCTGCCGGGCCCATCACAGAATGAAGTCGGCTGGAGGAGACACAGGCCCAGGACTCAGGTGGCCACCTGTTCACAGCCTTCACGGGCAGTCACCCTCAGGAGGAGCCCTGGGTTCCTCTGGACGGAGGAGGGGAGGAGTGAGGGGGGCTCGCTCTGCCTCCCTCTGCCTGAGCAGCCTCAGCACATTCTCTCCGTCACTCCCACTCCTGGTGGGGGGTGGGGGTCAGGCGCTGTTTTCTGCATGTTCCCATGGGAAGCAGTGGGAGAAGTTTTACCCTTTAATTTTTTTAAAAAATTCTCCAAATACACAAACTGTCAGGAATCAGTGTGATTAAAGCAGCAAGCGTGTCTCAGGACAAGCCCCAGAAGCAGAGGGTGTAAGCCCAGGGCGAGTGCAGACATTCCATGGTGGCAGCTTGAACAGTGAGACACACAGGCTTCTCGCACGCAGGGAGGGAGCCTCCCACTAGCGACCAGATGGGACTCCAGCTACTGTTAACGAAGAATCTGGAAAAAGGCATCATACTCAGGAGTTACGTGCCTGATACCTTAAAAATCTGCTAATGTCTAAACCAAATCCCCTGTGATTCCACACATTTTACTCTGAAGAACACCCTTGATTCCTTTTTCTGGCTACTCCAGGGAAATCACAAGCAAACACCTCACTCCCCTGCCCCAGCTCCCAGTCATGCAACTTCTGATAAATCAAAGTTTACAAGTGTGTCTTCCTCCTTCCAGGAACCCAAACAAATGCCAGAGGACAGTGAAGAGATACATGCCAATGTGCAATGTTTAGGTTAGTTTAGAAGCAAATATTTCAGAGTCCTCTGTCCCGGAAGTCTTCTGGTACAATGAAGACTCCATCACCTCCCTGCCACCCTGAGCGGTATGAACCCCCAGGACAGAGAGCAACCGACAGTCAGCTAGGGTTCCACCTCTTCTCCTGGGCTTCAGCCTGAGAGGCAGAAAGGCTCTTCTCTCTCCCTCCTTTTTCTTTCTTTTCCTCTTTTTGGGGAGAGTCAAGGGGTGAGGGAAGGAAGCCAAGAAAGGGGGTGGTGGAGAGGGAAGAGGTGAGGGAAGGAGAGAGGACAGGGAGGAAGAAAAGGGGAAGAAGCTGAAAGGCCAGTATCTTAACAAGAATACCAGGTACACTGGTAGTAGAAGTAATTATTTAATGGGTGTTTGCACTTCCTGTTTATTCTGCTGAAAATAGAAAGAGATACTCTCTGCTGCTGTCATCCTGTGGTCTCCCTGGCTCAGGCTGGCATCCTTGGGGATGACAGGGTGCGTGAGGACAGAGAGAAGCGCTTCTTCCCTAACACTGGCTGGGTGTGTGATCCAGACATACAACTATGTCTCAGCCTCTGCCACTAGGAGCTACTTCATTCTCTCACTAAAGTGGGCAAAGCATGAGCGTGAAAGGCGTGTGAACATCTGTTATTCACAAAAGAAACCCCACAGCTGCTGACAGTGCCCAGCTAGGACAGAAGGCTGCAGAAATCTAGTCAATGCAGGTGCCTGGAGATGTGAAGCCACAGGTGTGGACCTGGCCCCCACGAACAGAGGCAACATCCACCATCCTCAGGAAAAGCCCCTGACTAGTGGTCAGTCCTGGCCTGCATCTGAGCTCCCAACCTGAGCAGCCAAGACCCTCCCCCGTGTGAGGAGAGTTGCAGACACCTTCTCTGGATAACATTCCTAAAGGCCTAAAGCAAAATACATGGGATTCCAGAGGAAATGATCACTCAGAAGATAATTATCAAAAAACTAGAGCAAACATGTGAGACCACACTGAACAGCTGTATCTCAGTGTCTGTGGGGAATCTGGTCCCAGGACCCCCCGTGGACACCAGAACATGCAGATGTTCAAGGCCCTCATAGAAAATGGTTCAGTGTCTGCATGGGACCCACAAACACCCTCCTATATAATTACGGAACATCGAGATTACTTACAACTCATGTCACAGTGTCAATGCCATGTGAACAGTTGTTTACTTCATCACTTAGGGAGGAACAAGGACCAAGTCTGTAGCATCTGGTACAGAAGCAGCCACATGAGCCTCCCTGCGCAGCCCACGGCAGCAGAAATGGAACATTCTTCCCGAGCATTTCCTCTTGTGGTTAGGTGACCCTACCAATGTGGAGGGCTGACTGTTGTCTTTCCCACCACACTAAACAGCAATCTGTGCCGTTTTTGTACTGATGACTTACTATAAATGATGCTCGGGTATCTGGCTACAACTGGCAGATATGACAATATCTGTGATCTCTACTGGTAACAAGCCGCAGGGTCTGCGAGTCCTGTGCCATGTGACACTGACACTCCTGGGGACATGGGGACATCTTCCTGTTTAAGCCTCAAAACAACCCTAGGTGGGTGCCCCAGGTAAAGATAGCCAGTGGAAAGTACTAGAGAGACAGTCTGCACCCTGTTTCCACGCTCCTTGCTGTCACAGAACAGAGAAAGGCGGGGGCTGCAGGTGAAAGGCTCACGCTGAGAACAAGAGGGAGGAACCATCAGCAGCTACCAAACCCTGGGCAAGTCCTCCAGGGCCAGAAGAAAAGTACATAGTGAAGACAGGATGCAGGACCTTGGCCCCAGCGAGAGGTGACGCCATGGATGTTAACTGTTCCCACCTGCAAACACGGACTCGAGCTTCCTGTATCACTCAGCGTCAGGGAATCATCAGTGAAGATGCCAGTGTCACGAGGACCGGCCTCAGGAAGGACAGAGAGTGTCGTCTGCCCTGCTCCAAGACCAGCCCCACACGCAGCGGCACAGAGACATCACGTTCCCACAGATGGGCGCAGCCTGTGTCGTCCGCCATCCACAGGGCGCCTCATGCCCCCGCTCACCTCCTGCACTGATGAGCAGACACTACAACCTGTGTGGGCACAGGTGTGGGACACGCCAGCCCTGAGAGCTGTGAGTACCCACAGCTCAGAGAAGGCAGGTGGGCAGGCGGGCCCTCCCAAGAAGGGGGCAGGAGCACCTGTCCATGGGGCATGGGGTGGGCACAGGGGTAGGGAGAGTGTGGAAGCTGCAGCAGAGCCAGGCCCCGTGGAGGCGGAGGAGGGTCCTGACGCCGCATGAGGAAGAGGCAGCTGGGTAGGCTTCTCGGTTCGTCAGCAGGACACCCGGAGCAGCAGATGCACAGATCGGAGCTTTCTGATCTTGAGCCAGAGAACAGTCCACAGTGAAGTCAGCAGTCCCCTCCTGTGCCCTCTGTCGCCACAAACATGAGGACACAACGGCTCATAGTCACGGAACTCTGAGCACCAGACCACATGCTCTCAGCTCTGCACACTGTCCACTCACCTCAAAAGCCCCTGCGATAGAGAGGGCACCTGCTGCCAGAGCACCGGCTATGTCCCTGAGGGCCTCCACCCAGCACATGCAGGTGCTGGAGCTCTGCTAGGGCAGCCACCCGCCGCCGGGAGACTGAGCCGCCTTTCTCTGCTGCTCAGATCTACGTCACAGCACCACACACGTGGCCTGGAAGTGTCCCCGCAGCCACTGCTCCTTGAGGGTGATCAGTGCTTACAAGGGACAGGCGGTGCCCTCAGGGAAATAGTGACAATCATGACCAAGTCAACCACAAATTGCCATTTTCCAAACGTCAAGTGTCACCTCAGAAGGTTCTTTCCCAGAGGCAGATTAAGGTCGGCTGAGGCCCCAGGCGCAGAAGAAAACATTGGGCCCCTTACATTAGAAAAAAGTGTAAAGTTGGGGTTTTCTGGGGCCCTTCAGAAGTTGGGCCCAGGGCACGGGCCCGATGTGCCTGCCGTTAAATCCTCCTGTTCTTTCCATTGGTACAGCTGACCCTTGAACAACACGGTACAACCTGTGTGCACGGGGCCAGTTACACGCGATTTCCTCCACAAACACCTGCCATTTCTGGTCTGCACCGGCAGTACAGGGCTGACCGGATGCACTGATCTAGCCATTCCACAGAGGATGCGGGCAGCCCCGGGTCTTGTATCTGTGGGGTCCTGGACCTGATTCCCTGTGGATGCCCAGGGACAACCACACTCTGGGGAGTTGAAAGTTATACACAGATTCTTGACTATGTGTGGGTCAGCACCGCTAACCCTCATGTTGTTCAAGGGCCAATGGTATATATTCTTTTAAGTGAGAGGAGCGGGGAGACAGTGAAACAGACTCTTGCAAACACCCCGACCAGGATCCACTCGGCAACCCCCGTTTGCAGCTGATGCTCAAATCAGTGGAACCACTGGCTGCAGAAGGGGGAAGAGAGAGAAGAGGAAGAGGAGGGAAAAAGTAGCAGATGGTTGCTTCTCATGTGTGCCTTGACTGAGGATCAAACTTGGGACGTCTGCATGCCAGGCCGACCCACTATCCACAGAGCCAACTGGCCAGGACTAACAGTTTATTATTTAGAAATGTTAAGGTTCTCCCAGACTTTAGTGAAAACATCTGAAATGCGGCCTGGGCTGTGGTGGCACAGTGGATAGAGTGTTTGACCTGGAACGCTGAGGTCACCAATTTGAAACCCCGGGCTTGCTGGGTCAAGACACATAGAAGCAACTATGAGTTAATGCTTCCTGCTCCTCCCCCATGTCCTTCTCTCTCACTCCCCTCTCTAAAATCAATAAATAATAATTTGCCTGACCAGGCACAGTGGATAGAGCGCTGGAGTGGGATGCGGAAGACCCAGGTTTGAGACCCAGAGGTCGCCAGCTTGAGTAAAAAGCTTACCAGCTTGGACCCAAGGTTGCTGGCTCGAGCAAGAGGTTACTAGGTCTGCTGAAGGCCCACGGTCAAGGCACATATGAGAAAGCAATCAATGAACAACTACGGTGTTGCAACAAAAAACTGATGATTGATGCTTCTCATTTCTCTTTGTTCCTTCCTGTCTGTCTGTCCCTATCTATCCCCCCCTCTGTCCCTGTAAAAAAATTTTAAAAATAAAATAAACTAAAAAATAATAATTTTAAAAATCTAAAAAACAAATCTGAAATGCAATTCTGAGGGGTGCGCAGGACAAGGCCCAGCCCTTCCACCATTAATCAAGTCACGGTCACTTATTTTCCCACAAGATGATGTTACAGAAAACTAGGCCTTCAGAGCAAAAGTTAACCAAGGCAACAATTTAGAGCTGGCATTGTTTTCCAGTCCCAAAACACAGTGGAAAACACACTGGCAACCTTAAGTTTCGTTCTTGCGTTACTGATTAAGGCCTTTTCGTGATGGAATTAGGTTATTTCTAGTTAAATACTGAAAGTATCAATATGATTTTTTTCCTCAGTTATTACCAGAAATCAATTTGAAAATGCCGTTTAAATAGTTTAAGCCTTTCTAGTAAAGAGCAATGTTGACCAAACAAATGCCAATCTCTTCCGTCTCTCGGCACATGCCAGGACACAGAATCTTGTGGTTCTGCAGCGACAGTCAGAACAGAAAGCCGTGTTTATCTCTGAAATGAGCAGCAGCTCAGCCCCCTCGGTACCTCGTTTCTGGATGAAGACCCTGAGTAGGGGGTTTGCACTTGAGACCGCCTTGCAGAAGTTGTCATCGTTGTTGATGGGCAGCAGGTCACCATGCATGTCTGCGTAGCCAATGGTCACCTCGGTGTTGGCGATGTGGTGGGTGTGCATGACCAGCTGGTAAAAGTCCTCGAACTTCCCAGGCTTTTGACGGTCTAAGGAGAACCTTCGGAACTCAGCCCCAAACTACAATGCAAGATACGGGCGTAAATGAATGACAGGGAAAAGGCACCAAAAATTAACACATGTTTACTGAGCCTCCAAAGGTCTAGGACACAGTGGTGATCAGGACCCTGTCCTCCGTCTTCCTGGTGCGAGCTCAGGCTGTCGGGAGGATACTGTCAGAATCAGTGAGCAAGGAGGAGGGCGGAGGGAAGACACAGGAGTTTCATTCCTCCTCAGTCTAGATGGCCCAGGCCCTGGAGGCAGGGGCGGCCATGCTGCTAAACTTCCGGACGGTTTCTAAGAGCACTGGAAGCCCTGGAACAATTTTAATTTTAAGCAAGAAAGTGATTTGACATAATTTGCATTTTAAAAAGAGCACATAGCTGCACTTCCATAGGATCAGAAGTGGAGGCAAAATGGAAAGAAAGAAGGGACATGGTAAAAAGGACACTACAGCTCTCAGGGAGACAGAGCACATGTCCTGGAACTGGCCAGACAGAGCAGGTCACTCTTCAAAACAGATGGTCCTCATCTTCCTGCTTCAGGAATCGCCCAGTCCCCCTCTTTCCGGCTGCCCTGGCCCCGGCTCAGATGCCCACAGAGCTGCTTGCGGAGCTCCGGGCCACCTGCCAGGAGAGGACCTGGGTCACCTCCCACAGGGTGAGCTGTCCAGGGATGTGAAGGCACCGCCTGTTTGTTTGGACTGAGGGTTCTGGCAGTTGTTTCTCACTTGGCAACAGGGGACTGAAGGCATCAGGCTCTTCACTGTAACTGCAAACTAATTATATTGGTTCCAAAAGACACAGAAATGAAATGCCTACTGCTTACAAAAAACTAGTCACGCCCTGGCCGGTTGGCTCAGCGGTAGAGTGTCGGCCTAGCGTGCGGAGGACCCGGGTTCGATTCCCGGCCAGGGCACACAGGAGAAGCGCACATTTGCTTCTCCACCCCTCCGCCGCGCTTTCCTCTCTGTCTCTCTCTTCCCCTCCCGCAGCCAAGGCTCAATTGGAGCAAAGATGGCCCGGGCGCTGGGGATGGCTCTGTGGCCTCTGCCCCAGGCGCTACAGTGGCTCTGGTCGCAACATGGCGACGCCCAGGATGGGCAGAGCATCGCCCCCTGGTGGGCGTGCCGGGTGGATCCCGGTCGGGCGCATGCGGGAGTCTGTCTGACTGTCTCTCCCCGTTTCCAGCTTCAGAAAAATGAAAAAAAAAACAAACAAAAAAAAAAACTAGTCACTATATCCTCCGGACATTATGTCAAGGGCAAATCCACTCAAACCATCCAGGGCTGCCTGGTTCTCAAATCTGGGCTGCATCAGTCAGCTGGATGCCCCCAAGTCTGGAACTGGCAGCTCCAGAATTTGCACTTTGACAGCTCCCAGGAGAAGCCAGTGCTGTGGGCGGGCAGGCGGACACATAAAACCACAAGTTTTAAGGGAATTAGTCTCTAGAGGCCAACTTCCACAGATCTGGAGAACCAGTCTCCTGAGGCATTTCCCTTTTAAAAAGCAAAGGAAAACAAGCTCCTCACCCATCCTGCATGGCCACAGGGATAAAAAAAAAACTTCATGGCACACAACAGTGGGACAACCCAAAGCACTTGTATGGGGAAAGCCACTTTCAATGGCTGAGTCAGGGAAGAAAGGCTCTGAACTCAGCAGGGCCTGAAAATGCAGAGCTAACCTAAAGTCCCTCCCCCATCACTCAAAGATGAGCATGGTTTTCTTCTCGGTATTTATTCTAAGTATACACAACTGGCTGGCCTATGCAGGGGCTACAAAACTTTTCAAGGCTCAAGAGATCAAGCCTACAACATAAGTTTCACGTGATTTCTTTTTCCAGATTTGGTTATCCAATCACATCACATAAGTTTATTTCAATATCAACCATCATCTTTCCCTTCTCACACCTCTAAATACAGACTGACTTCCTCAGTTTTTAATCAGTATACGCTTTTTCTACTAATTATATAAAAAGACCTTGATCATGTCTAATAAAACTAGTAAGAGTATTTCTGACTTCTGTATAGAATTCATAGTTGAATATCACCCTAAACTGGGCATAGTGCATCCTGATTCCACTCGTGCCTCCCAGACTAGTGCCCTGTCCGGCAATTTACATAACGAGAGACAGCAGGGCAGGCTCTAAACAAGGTGTTCTGCAACGTCAGTCCTAACTGAAGGTAGCACTTGATCTAAGATGCATCTCAATTTGTTCATCAGTTCTTTTAATACATGTGAATTCTTTTTTTTTTTTCCAGATTCTGTCTTTATTTACAATATACTTAAACCGCTGTGATGTGCTGGCGGTTAGCAATGGGACAGCCGATGGCAGGGCCGACCCCGAGGCTGGTGGGTGCACCTCCCACCCAGGACCTGCGGCCGAGCAACGAGCTGGAGAGATGTCTGCAGTCTGGATGGTTTTACACTCCTTCAACCCCGCTTTCCACAACACTCGGACGCTCTCCTCAGACAGTGTGTAAATTCTTAAATTTTTAAAATTTAAGTATAGTTGTTACACAAACACACTGGTTATGTTAGTTTCAGGTGTATAGCACAGTGATTTGAGGGGAAAATGAATTCTGACTTTTTTCTGAAGGAGCAGGTGTCAGATAGTGAGGCTGACTCCGTGAGGTGAGCAGTTTGGTGAACATGCTCCCCACACTGAACAAGCAACAAAATTTGGGGAAAAGTTGGGAAATGTGATATGATAAAAGCATTTTTCCCCCAATGTTTTTATTGTGGCAAAATACACATAACATAAAATTTACCACCTTAACCATTCTTTTCCTTTGCCAGGTTAGGAAAGTTTTCAACCATTATTTCTTCAAATAAGTTTGCAATCACTCACTCTCCTTCTTCCCCTTCCAGGACCATCAGGATGCAATGTTGGTACATCTGATGTTGCCCCAGAGGTCCCTTAAACTGTCCTCATTTTTAAAAATTCTTTTTCTTTTTGCTGTTCCAATTGTGTATTTTCTGCTACCCTATCTTCCAAATCACTGCCTTGATCCTCTCCTTTGTCAGATCTGCTGTTGGTTCCATCTCATGTATTCTTCATGTTAGTTACTGCATTCTCCATGTCTGACTGGTTCTGTTGTTTTGTTTTGTTTTTAATGACAGAGACAGAGAGTCAGAGAAAGGGACAGACATACAGGAAGGAAGAGAGATGAGAAGCATCAATTCTTTGTTGCAGCTCCTTAGTTGTTCATTGATTGCTTTCTCATATGTGCCTATAGCAGACTGAGTGACCCCTTGCTCAAGTCGGCGACCTTGGAATTCAAGTCAGCAAACTCTGGGCTCAAGCTAGTGACCATGGGGTCATGTCTATGATCCCAAGCTCAAGCTGGCGACCCTGCACTCAAACTGGATGAGTCCACACTCAAGCCAGCGACCTTGGGGTTTCAAACCTGGGTCCTCCGCATCCCAATCTGATGTTCTATCCACTGCACCACCGCCTGGTCAGGCTGACTGGTTCTTTTGTATGGTTCCTATCTCTTTGTGTGAGTCCCCACTGAGCATCCTTACTACAGTGCTTTAAACTCTGCATCTGGTAGGTCACCTGCCTCCATTTCATTTACTTCTTTTTCTGAAATTTTCTCCTTTCATTTGGGACATGTTTCTTTCTTCCCTCATTCTGGCTGCTTCCCTCTGTCATTTGCTAGATCTCCTAGTCTTGGCAAAGTGGCCATTTATATAGGTGTCCTGTAGGGCCCAGTGAGGCAGATACCCCAGTCACCTGAAGGACTATTAGGGTCAAACCAAAAGGGCTCAGGAACTAGCCTGAATCATCTCCCAACAGCCACAACAGCCAAAGACAGGATTATTTGAACATCTGATCATCAATAAGGATCCTAACTATCATGGGTTAGAACATACCCAGAATGTAGAAATACATTTGATCATAATAACCAAAAATTTATGTTTTACTTTTTGGATGATGCCAGGGAACCAACCACTCTTTTGAAAACTGGTAAAGAATCACGCACTTTTTCAAAATGATATCATTCAATATAAAGAATTTCACTGAGGTATAACTCCTTACTTCCCAGAGCTTGCAGACAAATAAACTGACATTTTATTATTATTATTTTGGTAATATTTACTGTATTTCATAATGGAACCCAACTATTATTCCTATAACAGAATTGTAAAAATGGGGGGTTACCTCTTAAAATTAAAAAAAAATTTCAAATACAAAGTAAGGAGGCCAATAAGCAAAATTAAATCAGCTTGTAAATGTAATCTATTTATATTTCCTTTAAAAATATTAAGTAATAATAGCATGATCATTATACTTTAATTAGAAAATAAATAGAGTATATCTACCTATTTATCTAATTTCCTGTCACAGTTAAGAAGGGGAGGTTCCAACAAGTGCTTGCTGTGGTGAGCAATACCAGTTGCTACAGAAGAAAAGTGCTATTGAATCAACTAGGTTACAGAGAAAGTTCTCATCAAAGAGCAAGAAACTTCTCCTTGGTCAAGAATGTGGTGGAAACCCAAGATAGCTAAAAGCTTAGGAAGCACAGAATATTTGCTGTTTTAAGATTTCAACTCAAAGCACCTCTTGAACACAGCTCCACTTCTCCTAAAAGCAGTAAGAACCCTGCTGAATATGGTCAAACTCAACTTATTGAGAATTATGGAAAATAACCAAAGGCCTGTAGAAATCCAAGGAGTTTTAATTCTGAATCTCAGAGGAGTATAAAACAACTTTACATTTGTGATCAACTGACTTTTGAAAAGAAGGCCAGAAAAGCCAGCGGTGGAGAAGAACAGTGTTTCCAGCAGACAGCTGGCGCAGTGCCCGCCGGGACTCCTGCCTCAGAGCATCAGCAACAATGAACTCAGACTGCATACAGACCTTACTGTAAGAACTGAATTTACAAAACTTTTAGAAGACACAGGATTAGTTTTGCATCACTGGGGCTGGGCAATTTTTTTTTAATTTTTTTAAATTTATTTATTCATTTTAGAGAGGAGAGGGGGAGAGAGAGAGGAGAGAGAGACAAAGAGAGAGAAGGGGGGAGGAGTTGGAGGCATCAACTCCCATATGTGCCTTGACCAGGCAAGCCCAGGGTTTCAAACCGGCAACCTCAACATTTCCAGGTCGACGCTTTATCCACTGCACCACCACAGGTCAGGCTGATTTTTTTATATAATTCTGAAAGCATGAACAATGAAAGAAAAAATAGATGAACTGGTCTTTATCAAAGTTGAAAACTATTGTGCTTTAAAGGTTACCATCAAGAAAGTGAAAATACGATAAAAAATATGGGTGAAAATATTGCAAATCATAAATTTAATAAGGGTCTTGCTTCAAAATATATGACAGAACCTTAAATTCAACAATAGAGTGGCAACCCCATTAAAAATGAATAGATACCGAATAGATAAGTTCTCCAGAGAAGATGTACAAATGGCCCACAAACACATGAAAAGACCTCAACATTGATAATCCTTAGGAACATGCAAATCCATCCATAAAGTGTGATTTTTATCTCGTGTGAAATATAGCTTATAAACCTTTTTTTTGTTTTAATATTTCACCTTAAAGAAGAATTTGTTTTTAAATAGTCAATTGGGCCTGACCGGATGGTGGCGCAGTGGATAGAGCATTGGACTGGGATGTGGAAGGACCCAGGTTCAAGACCCCAAGGTCGCCAACTTGAGTGCAGGCTCATCTGGCTTGAGCAAAAAGCTCACCAGCTTGGACCCAAGGTCACTGGCTCAAGCAGGGGTTACTCAGTCTGCTGAAGGCCCACGGTCAAGGCACATATGAGAAAGCAATCAATGAACAGCTAAGGTGTCACAATGAAAAACTGATGATGGATGCTTCTCATCTCTCTCTGTTTCTGTCTGTCTGTCCCTATCTATCTCTCTCTCTGTCCCTGTAAAAAAAAAAAAAAAAAAAAAAGCCAATTGGCTCTGGCCGGATAGCTTGGCTGGTTAGGCAGTGTTTTTCAACCACCAGTCCACAGACTGGTCTGCCAGAAATTTTGTGCCAGTACAGAAAGGAGTTGACCACCCTATGCTGTATGAAGATTATAGACCCAGTGATCTTAGTCAAATTTGCTTATGCTCCAGGTGATTTCTGCCTTAGCAATTCCTGAAATAACTCTATTTTCACCAGCCCCCAAGTGTAAAAAGGTTTAAGAACACTGGGTTAGAGCTTCATCCCAATACACAGAGGTTGCAGGTTTGATCCCTGGTCAAGGCATATATATACAGGAACAGATTGATGTTTCTGTCTCCTGTGTGCCCTGGCCGGGAATCGAACCCGGGACTTCAGCATGCCAGGCCGACGCTCTACCACCGAGCTAACCGGCCAGGGCCTAGATGTTTCTGTCTCTTTCTCTCCTCACTTCTCTCTCTCTCTCTAAAATCAACAAGAAATGTTTTTAATAAATAAATAAATAAATAAATAAATAAATGCTAATAGCCAATTGAAGGCTGACTGAAAGCCACATCCAGAAACATGGAAAGCCCTGAGGGTTTGGTGCAATGGAAGGCCCGCTTCAGCTCCATAAAGGTGGGACCCCCAGGGAACACAGGTACAACCACCTGCTTTCAGCACTCATCAATTTAGAAAGGTGAAGACCTAAGAAGGAAGGGCCCAATGACTGCCAGCCCCAAAGTGGAGAAGCAGGAGGTGATACTTTGTCTAAGCTGGTAAGGCAAGCTTTTCCAGTTCACACTGGTCCCACAGAGTTGAACTGGGAAGGAGGACTGAGGACAGGCACTCTGGAACAGGACAGAACTTGCCTTCTCTCACACACACCTCTCCACCAGGGCCACAAACTGTAAACGGACCTCAGTCTCTCTTCTCCAGTGCAGCAGCTAGGACTTCATATGAATGATATTTCTGAAGTCACAAGGCTCTGGCAATATAAACCTGCTTTCATCATTCAGTGTCATGACACTCTAAGGATAAATCCATTATCATGACTATTCCTAAAATATTTAAAATGTAAATTTTTTTCTTTTTCTTGATACCTAAGGAGGTCTCTCCACACTTGCCCATATGTTTAAACAACTCCACTGTCACAGAAACAGATTTAAGTCAAAGCAGGAAAGGCCTGTTTGGTGGGCACCTCAAGTCTGGCTAGCTGTCTTCATGTCCACAATGACACTGGCTAGCTTCCCATTAAAGTGCCCTTCCGAGTGCCTTCTGAGCCCCTATACTGAGGGGTCCTATGGGGGAGGTGGCTCGGACTCACAGATGCTCTGAACTTTAAAAAGGTTAAGTCACCTGGCTCCTGGTTTGTAAGGTATCCATAGGGCATGATGGCATATCGTCAGACTCACCAGGCAAGGCCACAGAACCAGGCATTAAGGAAGAATCTTTCCCCATTAAAATCTGCTTGGTGCCTGATGTGGCAGTGGTGCAGTGGATAAAGTGTTGGACTGGGATGCGGAGGACCCAGGTTCGAGCCCCCGAGGTCGCCGGCTTGAGCGCGGGCTCATCTGGTTTGAGTAAAGCTCACCAGGCAGCTTGGACCCAAGGTCACTGGCTCAAGCAAGGTGTTACTTGGTCTGCTGAAGGCCCATGGTCAAGGCACATATGAGAAAGCAATCAATGAACAACTAAGGTGTCACAACGAAAAACTGATGATTGATGCTTCTCATCCCTCTCCGTTCCTGTCTGTCTATCCCTGTCTTTCCCTCTCTCTGATTCTCTCTCTGTCTCTATAAAAAAAAAAAAAAGTGAAAAAAAAATCTGCTTAGTAAGTGGGTCATTCTAAGACACCTCCCAAAGCCCAACAGCCACAGATGTTTAATCACTGCTGAGCGAGGCCGGGAAAGGACCACAGCTCACAATGGACAGACCCGTGAGAGCAGGGTCTGGTTGCTGCAGCCTAGCACCCTTCTGCCATACAGCAGGAACTCAGATCTTCACTGAAATCATGAATTAAACTTCTGTTAACCATTTAAAAATAAAACTCTAGAATTTCAATTACATTAACATTGACTGACCATCAAAAAAACAGGAAGTGCAAAGGAGTCACGGAGGGGCACCTGCCTGCACCATCCTCACCCTGTGTGCCGCCACACACAACCCATCAACCTGGGCAGAGGCCACCCGTCAGTGGGAAGGTGAAGGTGTTTCCACAGGCACAACCAAGAGGGCACATTGGCCTGTTTGCAAATGGGTAAGAGAGTGGCCTGGGTCTCTAAGCCTGTGAAACACATTCCCTGTGAGAAACTAACAGGGCACTGGCTGTAACTTCATTTCAGCCGTCAAAGCCCAACATTAAATGCCAGTCTTCTGTGCTCTCATTATACCCAGGGCACCTGAAAGTACTGGGTACTGTCTTAAGAAAAAGGGTTTGTTTCCTAATTGCTTTCCCCAGAAGGGGGTGTAGTCATCATTCTCCTTACATGCTCTCTTTCACAAGAGTGACCTCAAGCACCACCAGAGCATCAGGACACTCCACAAAAGGGTCATTTTAAGTGACATGTGTCTCTTTACTTGAACTCCCTTCTCCAAACTGCCAATAAGAACTTCCTGAATAGACACTATCCTGCACTGGGTTTCTCAGTAAAACGTGACCTTATTTCATCCCCCACTGACCGTGGCAGAAGTTGGTGCTCACAGAACAAAGACTGTGAGGTGTGGGCCTGCTTTCAACCACCTCAGATTTTATGAAATGGGCTCTGACTCCAGAAACTGTCCGTCATGCTGGGGAGCACAGTGAACAACACAGAAAAAATGCCTGTCCTCCCAGAACCTACCTTCCAGTGGGGAAGAGAAACAGTGAGCGTGGTGGCGATGAGCCTCAGTCATGCAGTCTGAGGAGAAAGTGTGCGGAAAAGAGGAGATGGGGGGACTGCCATGTCTGCTTCATGAGCCGCCAGGGGCTATGTGGGGCTCAGGCCATCCCAGCACAGGGGCCTAGGGCCCTTCTACATGTCCTGCTCTGGCCACTGCTCTGGCATGGGGACAAGCCCTGGGCCTCTCTGGGCTCCTGTCACCCATATGCGGGCGGGGCTGGGCAGCCTGAAGCCACACACACAGCAGGTCAGGGGCTGCACCACTGGCCCTGATACAATCACTGCCCTGACCCCCAGGGACCAAGGGTGCTGGATACCAGACCTTCCTGTTCCAATACCCTGAGTGCTCCCAGGGTCCCTTGGTCATTTCCCACCTTCAGGTTGTGTTCATCTAGGATACAGGATTCTCCTGGGGTCTCCAGTGGTACGATGCCCTTCACACACACAGGAGGTCCCTGACATCTGCCCTGCAATGCAGCCCTAAACTGTGCACACACATAACCCTGGAGTCCCAGCAGCTCTGAGCCCCTGGCTGCTGAGAGGGCAGACCAGGGCCCTGCGTCCAGGCCCCGCCAATATGGCCCCGCCCCCACACGCTAAGGCCCCGCCTCCTGCCAGGTAACAGCAATGGCCGGTCAGCAGAAGCAAACAGATGACACTAGAAAATGTTCATCAAAATATTTACAACAGTGAAAACTGGAGGCTATAGAACAGGGGTCCCCAAACTTTTTACACAGGGGGCCAGTTCACTGTCCCTCAGATGTTGGAGGGCCGGACTATAAAAAAAACTATGAACAAATCCCTATGCACACTGCACACATCTTATTTTAAAGTAAAAAAACAAAACAGGAACAAATCCAATATTTAAAATAAAATAAAGAACAAGTAAATTTAAATCAACAAACTGACCAGTATTTCAATGAGAACTATGCTCCTCTCACTGACCACCAATGAAAGAGGTGCCCCTTCCGGAAGTGCGGCGGGGGCCGGATAAATGGCCTCAGGGGGCCGCATGTGGCCCGCGGGGCCGTAGTTTGGGGACCCCTGCTGTAGAAACTTGTCAGACAGACGAAGCCCTTTCCGGGGGATGAAATCTGAGGCAGCCTCGGAGAGCCGTTTTAGTTGATGACTCAGGAAGCCTTTACAACATGGCAACTGAAAGAAAACAACAGGAGCCTGAGTCTACGATGTGGTCCCAACCACGTCAAAAACCAGAGCAGGCAGCAGGGCCCAGCCCAGGAAATTCTTGGAGCAGGAGCCAGAGCCGGAGCCTGGCCTACCTGGCCCGCCCTGCCACAAGCCAGGGTCTCTGGGGCCCCGGCTCCCACTCCACCAGGTGTAAGTTCAGCCTCGCACCTGGGCCCCCTGCGATGCCTGGTTTGCATTCCAACACGACTCCCAAGGTGCACACTGCTGTGAAAAGCAGGGTCGGAAATACACAGTAAGCATCTTTCCAGTCACCAGGATGGGCTGGTTCATTCAAAAAAGTTTTACTGAATCCAGAAGGGGCCTGGCTTTTAGCTCCTATGGGTGTCTTCATGGTGCTGACAGTTTGACAGCCAGATGGTGAACAGTAATCACACCTGTAGATGTGCAATCACAAACTACGAAATGCAGATAAAAAGACCATATGACACAGCCCTAGATTTAAAGGACAGAGACAGGACAGGGCACTTCACCTGCAGCACCGCTGGCGGAAGACAGCCCAGGACCAGAAGTGCAGGGTGGGTGCCCAACCCACAGGACTTCACTGTGTGCCTGGGATGCTGTACAGATGGTTCTGCGGCTGGTATCTCTGATGTCCCTCTCTTTGTGGAGGCGGGTCCTGGAGTCACAATCAACACAACATTCAGAGGAAGAGGACCCTCTGTCTCACTGGCCAGGGAGGTCACATGCCCCTCTCTGAACCAATCACTGCAGGGGAATGGGACTTCCTGCGGCCACTGGAGCCCTCCCACCTAGAGTAGGTCAGGGCTGCTGTCAGAAAGGGGGCTAGACCCAATCATAAAAGATCTAAGGAGTATGCATTCACGGGGTGTACACAAGCATCTCAGGACTGTTTTTGGGACAGGGCCAAGGAGCAGGTGTGCGCACACACACACCACACAGAAAACTGTAGAAAGACCTCCCTTTGGGGAATGGCAAGAAAGCACGGCCTGCTCCTGACAAGGCACCTGAATCTGCCAGAGTGTGCAGCCCTGCCATGACATGACTTCCTGGGCTAGCACGTTGGAACAGTTTAAAATCGGGCCACAGACCTGTGAGTCAGACAGGGTAGAGCTGAAAATGAACCTGGCCCCTTCCTGCACCCGGTCCACCCACCACGATCTTCAGCGATGACAGGCACCTGAAGAACTGCCCCGACAAGCCCACGTCCTGCACGAGGCTGCCCAGTGACTGCTGGGACCAAGGACTCACTGCATTTGTACTCTCCTCTGTGAGCATGGTGTCACCCGCACCCAGGGACCCAGCACTGCTCTGCAGGCGTGGGGCAGGGCTTAGGGGGGAGGACACCGCGCCCCTCTGCAGCCTGTCCCCCTCCACCATGAGTTCACATTGGGATGTGATTCAGGAACATGGTCTGTGGCCTCTTGCCCAGCAGAGGTTTCCAGTTTGGGGGAGAAGGTGTGGCCAGCGCCCAGCTTTGTGTACACCACTCTTCAGTAATAACAGCAACCAGAGGTGTCACTGTTCCCACTCACAGACAGCAGCCGGGACCTAGAGGGACTCAGTAAGCTGCCCACAGGCACAAGCTAGTAAACAAAGAATCCAAGGTTAACACAGCAGGGACCCTAACCCTATAGAGCTCCAGTGGTGGGGCAAGGATTCCATGTGGAAGGTCAGGCAGGGACAGGAGCAGGGACACCCCATGTGGGAAGGGACTCCCAGTAGGAAAGGACAGTGACAGTGTGGTAGAAGACTGCCCTGGGAGCTGAGTGCAGCTTCAGGGAAACCCAGGTTCTGAGAGAGGTGAGCAGCAGGTGGGCCCACCTCCATGGGACATTTCTCTAACTGAAATGCACTCAGGCCAAGGAGCTGGACCCCGGCCTCGGCAGGGAAGCAGGGTCACATCCCAATGTGAGCTCACGGTAGAGGGGGACAGGCTGCGGAGGGGCGCGGTCTAGTCAGGGGTCTCTTGTCAATGCAGACACGAAGGCAGAGTCGTTGAAAGCAAGGCCCTGGATTGATGCATGAGGTTGAAATTCCTGATTCACCTTTACTGACTGCATGGCTCTGGGTCATTTCAACCTTGCTGAGTGGATTTCTCCCTTTGTAAGAAAGGGATAGAGAATATTCCTAATGGAGTTGTTGTCAGAATCACCCACGAGTGCGTGTGCAAGGAAACCCAGTAGATGGCAGCTGTCACCAGCAGCTTGTGACGGCCCTCCTCCTGGCCCAGCACACAGGGCAGGGAGTTCGCCACATCCAGAGCGGCTCTCCCACGGCATAAGCAGGACCGCCCTCTCAGAGACCCGCACTTGCAAACACAGTAAGGATGCCTTCTGCATGTGTGGCTACCTTGCAGATCAGCAAGCGCGGCATGGGCACCTTCCTTAAATAAGGCTCTGTGGATTGCTGATGGCAGTCATTGCTTTCTTAGGCCCCGTCCTTCCCTTGTGGGCAGGCAATTATTTCTCAGGGGCCATTTTTCAAAATGACGCAAACATTTCATAATTCCATAACGGAAAAGCTGTGCTCACAAGTACAGACTTGGAGCCCTCCAGGTGCAGCCAACCCAGCTACAAAATTCAAGGGGCCCCTGTGATGTGGTACGTCTAGGAAGTCACCAATGACATTCTGGCCACAACAGCAAAGAGCCTATGCAGCAGCACAGGAGGACATGAGACAGGCAGCAGGGCCCACCAGCCACCCACCTGCATACATGGCTATGCACAGCCAGAGCCCACAGGCTCACAGGCAGCAGCCAAGCTCTAAACTGGTGTCCGGGACACATGAAGACGGAGGTGTGGGGACACATGCCATGACTTCAGAGCATGTCGAAGCAGGTAGGTGTTATCTATTTTCCAGGAGGTAGAGTCCAGGGACTGAGAACTGGACGGGAGCAGGTGCAGCAGCTGAGGGTTTAAGACCTGGTTCTGCCACTTCCAGCTGGGGCCTTGATGGCTAGGAGGGTGCACAGCCAGGAAAGCCCCTGGGGCCTGCTCGCTGCAGCCTATGTACAAGCTGTGACGAGCTCAGGAAAACAGCTGGGCCATGTGCCCCCCTCAAGAGGCCTGGCAGAAAGTCTAGCACACAGCTGATGCTCCAAGAAATGAAACTGATAATGTCACACCCAACTGGACTCTCCTCCACCTGTGACCTAGAGGTAGCTGCTCCCACCAGGCTCGACAGGGCACCCAGGGCACAGAGGGAACCCCAAGTCCGGGTGTCCTCCAGAAACACTTCAGTTGGAACTGTAGACAGCCCCAATGGCCTGTCCACTTGCAAGGGCCAGGTGCTGGTGCTCAGCCAGGCTGTGACCAAAGTCCATGACCACCTGGGCCAAGAAGAGGCACCACAGACAAGCAATTAGCCACATCCCTGGGAATACGCTCCCAGCGCAGGAAAGGGGTGGACAGCACAGGTGACTCTGAGCTTAAGGTGAGATGCAGAGTGGCAATTCTGCAACACACTGTTTCTCACAAAATGTCTGGAATGTCTAACTCTGTCCAGACCTACAGAGCTTCTGCATCACCTTCATGGCAAAAGGAACACGTTCCCGTGAAGTTTGGATCTGTGCCTTTTCAGCTGGGCCTCAGGTGACCACAGGCCAGGAGACAGGTGCCAACTCCTCCTCCATGTGATGGACTATCCTACAGAGAGGCTTGTTTTGTTCCACAGCAACACTCCGTTTTTATTCCAGACCAGCAAGGGAAGTGAGGTCGGGACTTAAAGGTGAGGGGCCAGTGGCTCAGGACCCCAGGCCATGGAAAACAGGACACTAGCATTTAGTCTCCATTCCTCTAGCACAGCTGACCAAATGGCCTTCACAGTTCTCTCCTCCACAGCCCTAACCCAGGGAACGCAGGGCCCGTCCACAACAGCACATGTCTGTCCCCACAAGGAGGACCACACACCAGTTCTCACCCCGTCTCAGAAGCAAAGGCACAGAGAGCTCCACTGGTTGGTCTGACGTAGAATCCAGCTTCCAACAAGCATTCTGATGTGATACAGAAATTAATGCACCTGCTCACTAGGCAGGACTTTTAGGAGAAACAGAAATTCCTACTAAGTCACACAGTGTCCATTAACCTCCTCAGGTGTGCACAGGTGTGAGCTATAGGTGATACTTCATAAGTCTCCACAGCCCACCATGCTGGAGGCTGGGGTCTTCGTTCCACGTGGGAAACTTGCACTTTTAAAAAAAATACGTTTTCCATGGTCACCAAAGATCCTGCGGCCTGAGCTGTCCTGTGACCAGTGGAGGAGCAGCCAGGCCCATCCATGCTCCTCTCTGTCCCAGCTTCTCGCATCAGTGCGCGGCCACCAGCAGGGCTCACAGAGGGGGTGTAAACTAAAGGAGAGCCAGGAAAGCCATGACAACAATCCAAACCACAGAATTAAATGAAGGACTTTAGCCCTGGCCAGGTAGTTCAACTGGTTTGAGTGTCATCCCCCATGCCAAGGTTGTGGGTAGATCCTCGGTTAGGGCACATAAAAGAGTCAACCAGCCTGACCTGTGGTGGCGCAGTGGATAAAGCGTCAACCTGGAAACACTGAGGTTGCCGGTTCAAAACCCTGGGCTTGCCTAGTCAAGGCACATATGGGGAGTTGATGCTTCCTGCTCCTCCCCCCTTCTCTCTCTCTCCCCCCTCTCTATAATAAATAAATAAAATCTTAAAAAAAAAAAAAAAAAAAGAGTCAACCAATGAATGCATAAAAAAGTAGAGCAACAAATTGATGTTTCCCCCTCTCTGTCTCTCTCTCTACCTCTCTATCCCCCCACTTCCTCTCTCTAAAATCATTTTTTTTAAAGGAAGGACTTTGAAAGCCCCTCACACAGCAGTGGCAGGAACCTTAAACTCTGTAAGGCAAAGAATGTCTTCCCAATTCACTCTGATTTATTAATCAACAAATACTTAATAAGTTACAAAGCAAGGTCTTCAGGAACTCCCAAGTCCTCAGATGCCTACAGCAGCCAAGACTAGGGTCCGTGTCTCAAGTCAAGAACAGCTACCTGAGTCATGAGTGAAACTGACCGAGACCACTCTGGTCAGCTCGGTGTCCTATGAAGTGAAGCACAGCGGCAGCACAAATGGCTACTGAAGGCCGCCACCAGAAGTGCGTGGGGCTCTGGGCACCAAACTCCAGGGATAGCCCAGGCCTCAACACAGACTGATACACAGCACTCCTGAAAAACACAACCTACTCCCCTACACAGCACGGGAGCCTTGCAGACACAGGAGTACACCGTGACATTGTGTCTTTGGTGACAGAGACCTGGGGTGGTTACACGGGATGGGGGGGCTGACTAGGCAGGCATGAAGGAACCTTCCTGGATGCTGCAATGCTCCACACCTCGACCTGAACACTGGATATCCAGATGTGCACATGTAAAGTTGGATGAAACCACATGCCTGAGAATTGTGCACTTTGCTGTCACGTCGACACCACCAGTGCCCACAGACTGACATCCCCACCTGGGTCCGAGAGGAGTTTCCTCTAGGTGCAACATCCCAATTAAGTCACCCAACCTGTTTAAACATGGCCCACACAGAAACAACAAAACCGGAACCTCAAAAGGGTGTAGGACACACAAGTGAGTCAACCGTGTCAGGCGGTTCTCAACGGGCCCTTGGAAGGACAAGGGCCAGCACCCACGGGGAGCCTGGCGGGGAGCCAGCGCAGATGGCAGGGCGTGTACCCGCAGGCCGGGCAGCCAGCACCCTCAGCCAGAGACAAGATGTGGGGGCCCAGGGACACATGGACTCACAACACTGCCACCCAGCATCATCGGCATTGACTAGACAGACAGCTCCATTACCCCATGAAAACAAGAGCAATAACAGAAGGGAGCAGGGGAAAACACATACAAACAGCCAACAGATATGAAAAGTTTCCGTTGCTAGCACCTAGGACAGAAATTAAGACCAAGGGACAGTGTTTCAATGATCTAATTGAGAAAGAATAAGGAAATAATACATTGTTTTGGAGGGACGGAAAGGGGCAGATGGATACGAAACGTAAACCCGCAGAGGAGCTTTTCTGTAGAAAGTCTAGCGATATGTATCCAAAGTCTTGCCCAGTATTTTCACTTCTAGGAATTTGTCCTCAAGAAATAATAAGAATTCTGCACTGATTTAATAGAATCAGTATTCTTTATATACTTTATATGATATATTTCTATAAAGACTTAAACATAAACATGTTATTTCACAGCACTGTTTATATAGAAAATGCTGGAAATAGGACATTGTTAAATTAATGACAGTTTACACATAAGATGATGAATGCTTCTATTCTGCCCGTCAAGGGTCAGAAGGCTGCGCAGCACCCCTGAGCAGTGGCTCATCTCTGGACTGGAGAATTACCCCTTTTTCGGCCGGATATGGTTTCTAAGTCTACTGTGACAGTGTATTTGTGTAGAATCCAAAAAGGCCTCCAACATTATTTAAACGAAGTAGCAAAACCTTCAGTAGTGTTAGTCTTCCCCAAACACAGTAGACACAAGCCCTGTGAGTGTAAACATGGTCCTCAGTCCCTGCTCTGAAAAACACCACTCACTGTGGCAGCACTGTGACAAGGGCCCTGGGATGAGGGATGCAGGGAAAGGGTCAGAGGACAGAGGGAGTCTGCCTGGTGAAGGGTGGCATGGGCTTTGCAGGAGGATTGTCAGGCAGGGGAGACTCAGAGAGCACGATCCGGGTGGAGCCAGGGGACATGGATGAGACCAGCATGGGACCATAGGGGTTCCGGCCAGTGTGGGATGCCGACAGGACAACTGTGCTCCTCTGCTTTCTCAGGCTCCTGCTTAGTTAAAGGCCCCGCAGAGTTCTTAGTGGTGCTGTGTTGCTGCCTATCTCCCCCTCAAAACGAGAAGTTGTCTCCAATTACTCTGGCCCCTGCACTGGCTCTCCTGCTACCCTCTGGCGGGCTGAGATTTGCTCTCTCAGATATTTGCACAGCCCCTCGCTCCCACCACAGGTCTCGTGGGAGGAGAGGCAGAAGTCCTCCCCATTTCTAGAACTAGGGAATCACAGGTATTAAGGCAGAAATGTTTGGGGAACTTTAAGGGGCTACATGATGGCAAAGAGCCACCAGGTCAAGAAATAATGTCCCCAAGGCTTTGTTAGTTGACCAGTGGCTGATCCCAACTATTCTGAGAGGATCAGAGACAATTTTCAAACCCAATATTCTGAAATGCTACAGAATCCTTAACTCTTACAACTGTGGTTGGGTACAGTTTTCAAAGAACTTTTGCACCCATCACCTCATTTGGTCTGGGGAGGCAACAGAGCAGGTACGATGCCCATTTCACAGGTGAATAACTGAGGTTCAGAAAAGTTAAACAACTTGCTTGAAAGTTCACAGGGCAGTAGGTGTCAGAAGCATCTGAACTTGGTTCCCTGGCAGCATTTCCTCACATGCAAACCCAGGTGTTGTGGTGCTGCATTTAGGTTAAATAAAGACATCACTGTCATAACATTCTGCCTGGTGTATTCTGATAGTGGAAGTAAAGGCTTCCCACAGAGATGGACTCCATGAGAGCATACATTAAGTACTAAGAGGGTCAGTGGGAGGGTGAGCACAGAGGGAAGAGCCATGGAGAGCCTCTGCACAAACAGCAAAGCAAGCCTATCACCTGTAGGGGAGGGGGCTTTAGAACCAGCCAGCTGAGCAGGGCTCACTCTGGGTGGCCCTCTCAGGGTGCTCCAAAACTCAACAAAAATTGCAGCTCTGCCACTATCCTCCAGTAGAGCATTCACTGCATTTGAACCTGACCAGGATCAGGGAGGCATGAGGCATCCCAGGAGGCCAACAGCACACCCACGGCCCCCAGTGCCCAGTAAGAGGCCAAGGCAGATCTTTGCTCTGCAGTCCTCAGTGGCCTGCATGGTCCCTTGTCCAGTAAGGCTGGATAAGACCTCTGGGAGGGCATTTCCTCTGGATCGTGGGGAGGGGGAGGTGCACTAGACAGCTGCACACTGCCCATAGGACAGAGCACAGAAATGTGGCTGGTGCGACCCACAACAGCATTAATGTCAGTGTCACAGTGCACACTTAGGGTCAAGTAGCCACTGTGAAGGGGCAACAGGAGGGACCTTGTGACAGTGCTGGTGGTGGCAGGGATATGCACACGACAGAAGTGGCAACAACCATCACACATGTCAATGATCTACTGAGGTCCTGGATGTCACACCAACTACAAGATGTCACCTTTGAGAAGTCTCTGTATTTTATCCCACAACCACCTATGAATCTATGATCATCTCAAAATAAAAAGTGAAACACCACACTGCTCAGCTACTGTAGTGGAAACGAGCTCAAAAAAGCGACATTCCCACTGAGCTAAAGAAATCAGCAAGTATTTGGGCCTGACCTGTGGTGGCACAGTGGATAAAGCGTCAACCTGGAAACGCTGAGGTTGCCGGTTCAAAACCCTGGGCTTGCCTGGTCAAGGCACATATGGGAGTTGATGCTTCCTGCTCCTCCCCCCCCCCTCCTCTCTATAATGAATAAATAAAATCTTTTTTAAAAAAAAAGAAATCGGCAAGTATTTGGAACTCCTATTCATGCCTGTGGGTTCTTTCTTCTCCCACACGACTCAGCGGGCACATTTGATTGGGAGGTCGGGGCTCTGCCGGCCTAAACGCGGATAGGTGGGGACGAGGGCCACAGAATTAGCATTGCAGGGGCCTGCTCGATCTTCTTAGAAACTAGTGATTCATAAAACTGTTCAGAATGAAGATGAGAATGAAATCCTGCAACTCACTGTAGCTTCGACCCTTCACCTTGGTGGATGCCCTGGAAATCCTACATCAGAGAATCCCCCTAGCCAGTAGGGGCAGCCCGGCTACGGGGACCGCTGGACTCATCTCCCCTGAGGCCTGGCCAGGGTGCACCGCCCCGCGCCCCATCAGTACGCTCCGTGGGGGTCAGAGCACACCCTCCGGCCCCGCCCCTCCCACCACGCAGGCTGCTCCGCCTGGCTTGACCGCGGGGAGGGGGCAAAGAGAGAAAGGGCGAGAGGGCCGGTTCCCAGGCAGCAGTCAGCAAAAGACACGAAGGGTCCCCTTCTCTAGGACCCCGAACAATTGCAGCTCCACCTCTGTCTGCGGGGTCCCCCACCGAGACCCTCGCAGACAAAAGCGTCTGAGGCAAAGGAGCCACCCCCGCAAAGTGCAGAAGCGCCAGATCCTATCAGCCAGTAACCCAAATGCTGACTGCTGCCCGCAAGTTCGGGCACGCTCGGGCCGGGCGCAGGCAGCGGGAGAAGCCGCCAGCCGGGCGCGCCCGGGGAGGCTGGGCCGGGGACGCGCCAGGGGGTTGGGGGTCCGGTCATGAGGTCGGGGGCCGGCCGTGATCTCCTCCGCGCTGGTTCCAAGATTCCTCCGCAGCGAAGGAGGCGGCACGGTCTGGGCCCTTCCCCGGTCCGGGCCCCTGAAGCCCCTCCACCGAGCGGCGCGCCGGGCGCCTCCCGCTCGTGGAACAAAAGAGCCGTTCCCGCGGAGGGTCCAGAGCCCGCGCGGCCCGGCCGATGGCTCAGCCCAAGCGTCGGAGCTCCAGCTGGATCCACCAGGCTACGGGCTTTGTGTCCGCGCAGGGGCGGGAAAGCACGGCGGGACCCTGCTTATCACAGACGGCGTCCGCGCGCCACAGCTGTCGTCTGCGTGGGGCCCCCCGCACCGCCCAGTGCCCCGCCGGGCACCCATTCATTCTCTGGAGATGCAGACCGCCGGCCTGGGCTCACCTTGCTCTTGACTTCCACTGCTCTGCAGTCGTAGAAGCGCAGGGTCTGAGACTTGTGGAAACTCCGGTTCATGGTTCCGGCCCAGCTCAGCCCCGTCTTCGCCCCCGCCCCGCTCCAGGGGCTGCAGAAAGACGCTGGGGGCGGTGCCCCCAGCCGCGGCCTCGGCCCCAGCCCGCGCTACCCCGCCGCGGGGCTGCTCGGACTGCGGCGGCCAGAGCTGGGCTGGCCGCGCGCCTCGGGGACTTCAGCGGTCGCGCGCCGGAGGAGCCGAGGACGCCGGAGCGCGCCGCCGGAGCACCCGCCCCCGAGCGCCCGCCTCCAATCCCCGCCCCGCACCTCAAGAACCCGCCCTCCCAGGAGCTGCCCCGCACCCCAAGAACCCGCCCCCAAGGACCTTCCCCCCACAATGCCAGCCCCGCGCCTGAGGACTTGCCCAGCAACACCCGCCCTCTAGCCTTAAGGACTCTCGTTCGGCCCCGCGCCTCGAGGACCCGCCCCGCGAGCCCCCGCCCGGCGCCTTAGAGGGCCCGCCTTCGAGCACCCTCGCCGATTAAGTCCTCCCCGGGTGCCCGAGAACCCTCCTCCAAGCCCCGCTCGCACCCCGAAGGCCCGCCCCCAACGCGCAAAGGATAGGTCTTCCGAGGCCCCGCCCTCGAGGCTGCTGCTCCTGGAAGGTGCGCGCTCCTGTTCGCGCTGCCCGTAACTGGAAAAAACCATCGGCGTCCTCCGCGGTACCTCATCCGGCTAATTTTTGCCATAGTCTTGGGTTGGTATGGGAACCGCATCTGTCGGTACTAGGTGCCAGGTGGTAGCTGGTCCGAGCGAAGCTTCTGCAGGAGAACTCCTAAGGCACAGTCTAGCACAGGTCAAAGTAAAAGACTAAGGAAGGGATCAGAATTCCTTTTAGGCTGCGGGATGAGGAGGAAGACGTCTTCCAAGGCTCACAGAAAAATTACAGGTGAAGAGAAAGGTGGCATCGATTGTCATTATGTAGCGCAGTGGATAGAGCGTTGGACTGGGACGCAGAGAACCCATGTTCTAAATTCCGAAGTCGCCAGCTTGAGCGCGGGTCGCTGGCTTAAAGCCCAAGGTCGCTGGCTTGAGCAAGGAGCCATTTGCTCTGCTGAACACGCACACGCACACCCGCCCTGTCGAGCACATATGAGAAAGCAATCAATGAACAAGCAATAAATGAACAACTAAAATGCTGTAATGAAGAATTGATGCTTCTCATCTCTCTCTCTCTTCCTGTCTGCCCCTATCTGTCCCTCTCTCTGACTCTCTCTGTCTCTCTGTCAATAAATAAATAAGTGTTATATAATTATAATTCACTATAAAATTTATTGTAAAGGAAATGTGGAGAATATGAAGAAATGAAAGGAAAAAAAAGTTAAAATCACCCACAATCACTCAGCATTCAATTTTATGAATATTTTGGTATATTTTAATGTCTATTTTTCTGTATATATATATATTTTTTTTAATTATGATCATGCAGTTTGGCAGAGTGCTCTCTTCACATTATATAAAGAATATTTTCATTAAGTGTTCTTAGAAAATATGGTATTTAAAAGCTGCATGGGCCCTGGCTGGTTCATTCAGCAGTAGAGCGTCAGCCCAGCATGTGGAAGTATGGGTTCAATTCCTGGCCAGGAGAAGTGCCCATCTGCTTCTCCACTCTTCCCCCTCTCCTTCCTCTCTATCGCTCTCTTCCCCTCCAGACAAGGCTCCATTGGAGCAAAGTTGGCCGGAGCGCTGAGGATGGCTCTGTAGTCTCTGCCTCATCGCCCGTGGTGGGCAGAACAATGTCCCCTGATGGGCATGCCAGGTGGATCCCGGTGGGGCGAATGCGGGAGTCTGACTGCCTCCCCACTTCTAATTGCTGGGGGGGGGGGGGAAGCTGCATGTATGAATACAGGCATATTTTCAAAAATTGCATTATTGGATATGTGAGATGTTTCCAATGTTTAGCTTTTATATAGTACTTTGTTTCTTAACTTCATTTATTTCTCTTTATTTCATTAGAATCAACTCATAAAAAATGGAATTACTAGGCCACAGAGTACATATATCTCTAAACGCTTTAATACTGATTGCCAAATTGCATTACCCAAAATTTGATTTTCATTTAATTTCACTAAATATCCTGTTGTGTGCAGTATATGATCACAGAGGCACAGAATTACAGTCCCTGCCTGAAAGAGAAACACTAGGCTGCCCAGGAGCCAGTAATGCAGAGTTCCACAACAAGGCACATGTGAAGAAAGCAAGCAAACAAAAATGCAAGAGATTCCCACAGAGGCAGGAAAAACTATTCCAGAGGTTGAGGATGCCCACTTGTCTGAAAAGTAGAAAGGACTTGGCATATTAGTTTATTATCTATGCAAAATTTAATAAATTCCAGGTAGAATACAAATGTCCAAGAGAAAGCCCTGGCTGGTTACCTCGGTCAATTGGAGCATTGTCCCAGAGCACAGAGGTTGCTGGTTCAGTTCCCCAGTCAGAGCACACACAGGAGCACCTTGAAGTTCCTGTCTCTCCCAAAAAATAATAATTATAGTAATAATAAATCCAAGAGATACACCCCTAGCAAGCTGAGAGAGAGCAGACTGTGTAGAGAGATGCAGACCTCAAAGGGCAATTTCCTAAGCTGAATGCCAACCCAGAGAAGCGTCGCAGGTTACTGCTGAGTGCCGATAATTGACATCATTGTCCTGTGTAGCTAAGAGAGGCTGGGGCGTGCTCCAGGTGGGAAAGGGGCTGAGTGGGATGAGCAGAATTCTAGGGTGGGGGAGGCACCTGCCAGCAAGCTCAGGGTTTGAAGAGTGGGAGGAAAGGCTGGAAGCTACAGAAGTCCAGGCTTGATAGAATGAACTCATGTCTGTGGTGCCTGTGGTCCAGCGTGGTCCAAAGCCCAGCCACCTATGCTCCACCAAAGGCTCATGATTGATTCCCAACCGACACTCACTGAAGTGGGCTCTGCCCTTGAGCAAGATCTTGGATGGTGCTTGGATGGTTCTTAGATGGCAGTGGCCTGGTGCCCTGACGATCCCTCACTGGCATGAATGGCTAAGAAAGCTGGCTCTTGCCTGACCTGTGGTGGCGCAGTGGATAAAGCGTCAACCTGGAAACACTGAGATTGCCGGTTCAAAACCCTGGGCTTGCCTGGTCAAGGCACATATGGGAGTTGATGCTTCCTGCTCCTCCCCCCTTCTCTCTCTCTCTCTCTCCCCCCTCTCTATAATGAATAAATAAAATCCTTAAAAAAAAAAGAAAAAAAAAAGAAAAAGAAAGCTGGCTCTTCACTTGTGGATCCTGAGTTTCCAGCCACAATTTGATTAGGGCTTCAAGCCTGTGGGTGGGTTGAGTACAGACAGAAACAGCTGAAACTTCGGCTGAAAAAGCTTCTTCACTGTCCAGCAGCACATTCAGAAAATTCTCTACAGGTCCTGGTCTGACCTGACACACAGCCCTGGGTCAGAGAAGCCTAAGAATCAATGGGTGAGCTCTCTCTGGCAGGTGGGTCCAAATCATGCGAACTTGCTCCAGTCGCGTGCTAATTGTTTGTGTCAATTCTCTCTGAGCCAGCACTCACTGAAAGATTCAGAGACTTCATGAAATTAAATGAAGAGACTCAGCAAAGGGGTTGGGATTTAGGGAAGGCCTTGTATTTCCATTGTGTTCTGCCATCATCCCACAAAGCACCTGGACCCAGTTGGTCGTGGACAAGTCATTTAACTGACCTCAGTTTTCTTTTTTTTTATTGATTTGAGAGAGAGGTGGGGTGGGGGTGAGAGATTGATTGGTTGTTCCACTTAACCATAAATTTGTAGGTTCTTTTTTTTTACATGAAAAAAAGGAGACTCCTGCATACACCCCAACCAGGATCCACCTAGCAATCCGTTTAGGGCTGATGCTCCAGTACTGGGCTATTTTTAGTGCCTGAAGCTGACACACTGGGACCAACTGAGCTATCCTCAGCACTTGGGGCTATGCTTGAACCATCTGAGCCACTGGCTGCAGGAGGGGAAGAGGGAGAGAAGGGGGAGACGGTAGGGTAGAAGCATATGGTTGCTTCTCCTGTGTGCCCTGACCGGAAATTGAACCAGAGATGTCCATACGTTAGGCCAATGTTCTATCCAACCAGTCAGAGCCAGTAGGTTGATTCTTATATGTGCCTTCACCAGGGATCAAATCTGCAACCTTGCCCTTTTGGGACAACACTCTAACCAACTGAGCTACCCACGTGGCCAGAACCTGGCATCAGCTTTCATTTGTGAGGTGAATGCGGCAATGCCTCTAGCACTGTTTTGTTTTTTTTTTTAAGTATGAGTTATCTTTTTTTTTTAATTTATTTTTATTTATTCATTTTGGAGAGGATAGGGAGAGACAGAGAGAGAGAGAAAGAGAGAGAGAGAGAGAGAGAGAGAGAAGGGAGGAGGAGCTGGAAGCATCAACTCCCATATGTGCCTTGACCAGGCAAGCCCAGGGTTTCGAACCAGCGACCTCAGCATTTCCAGGTCGACGCTTTATCCACTGCGCCACCACAGGTCAGACCTCTAGCACTGTTTTATGGTAATATCCTGGCAACCAAAAGACATACCAGCTGAGGCCCCACTTTAAAATCATTAAACCTCTCTGCCAGTATAAGTGGTTGGAAGGTATTTGTGCCTTATCAGGGAGGGTGTCAGGCTTGGGTGCCCTCCCCTTGAGATGAACTAACACACCAGCAGAGAGGTGTTCCTTCACTGAGGCCAGTCTGCCGAGGAGCACATCACCATTTACATAGGCCTCCTGCTGGCTTCAGACCAGCACTGAGGGGGAAAGAGGGAGGGGCTGGGGCATAACCCTCCTCAAGTCCTTGGCTTCAAATAGCCCATCCAGAACTGATACCTGAGCCCCTCAGGATCAAAAAAAAAAAACATGTTGTAGACCCAGGAAAACATGTTCCCCTAGAGCCTTGGGTTTGCCCTTACAGTTGTCAGTAGTTTACATGGAAGCAACAGTAGTCTTTACATCTCAGACTTCTAGGTACATAGGGACTAAAGGCATTTTCATCAGAAAAAAAGGAAGATTTAATCATGAACAGAGTCAAATTGTTTTTAAGACCCTGATAAGGTCTGGCTTTAGCTCAGTGGTTCCTTCAAGTCAAGTTTGCTTGTTAAGACCCTGATAATAGAGAGGAAAAAGTTCAACCTCATGTGAGTTGCTGAATCAGCAGATCTTGTTGATTCCAACTGTGATGGGGAGAGTCCGTGGTGGACAGGAGATCGTGGTAATTGGAGAGCATGGTGGATGGGAGACTGTGATGGGGAAAAGTCCGTAATAAACAGGAGATCGTGGTGACTGGGAGAGCATGGTCATGGGAGACTGTGATGGGAAGGGAGAAAGTCCAGCTCTCCCCACCCTGGGACGCCTGGCTAGGGGGGCAGTCCTGTTTGCCTGGGCAGAACGAGGGCTGACCAGAGCCTGAGTCTGTGCAGCAAGGTAAGAGCAGGTCCTAAATAGAAGTCTTACCCTCCTTCCCAGGGGAGCCTGACACTGGAGGCTGTGTTTGGCCAGGTAGAGACCAGGTGCTGCTAACACCCTACAAGCACAAGGAAGCCCTCAGCACCAAGAATGCCAGCAGTGCTAAGGTCATGTTGGCCTCCAGGACCCCTTGCCCTCTCCTTTAATTTGGTCAAGTTTAAGAACCTTTGGTTGTCCATTATTGGTGGGTGACCTGGTACCCAGGCCTCAGCAATCAGGAATGGAGGGTCTCGTTAGTTCCCTGATGGGCTTAGAGTGGCCCTCAGCCCACCAACCCTCCCTGCCCTTCAGTGGTGGAACAGCATCTGACAAGCCAGGACAAGGACTGCTGGCCTTAGTGAAGGAAGGTTTGGTCTTGGTCTCACTGGTAATGCACAATGTGGTATTTGGGGTAAAAAGTTTCAGTTGTGGGCCCTGGCCGGTTGGCTCAGTGGTAGAGCATCAGCCTGGCGTGTGGAAGTCCCGGGTTCGATTCCTGGTCAGGGCACACAGGAGAAGTGCTCATCTGCTTCTCCACTCTTCCCCTCCTCTCTTTCCTCTGTCTCTCTCTTCCTCTCCTGCAGCCAAGGCTTCATTGGAGCAAAGTTGGCCCAGGCGCTGAGGATGGCTCCATGGCCTCCACCTCAGGTGCTAGAATGGCTCTGGTTGCAACAGAGCAACGCCCTAGATGGGCAAAGCATCGCCCCCTGCTGGGCATGCTGGGTGGATCCCAGTCAGGTGCATGCGGGAATCTGTCTCTCTACCTCCCACCTCTCACTTCAGAAAAATAAAAAAATTTTTTAAAAAAGTTTCAGTTGTGCAAGATGAATCAATCCCAGAGAGGGACTTGACAGCATGGCTCCTAGAGTTAGCAATACTGTCCTGCACTGTATTTTGCTAAGAGAATGTGGATCTTATGGTAATTGCTCTTCATTTACATAAATAGTAATGACAGTAACAAATTGAGGAAAGAAAACTTTTTTTTAAGTAAATTTTTATTAATGTTAATGGAGTGACATTAATAAATCAGGGTACATATATTCAAAGAAAACATGTCCAGGTTATCTTGTCATTCAATTATGTTGCATACCCATTGCCCAGAGTCAGATTGTCCTCCGTCACCCTCTATCTAGTTTTCTTTGTGCCCCTCCCCCTCCCCCACCCCCTCTCCCTCCTTCCCTCCCGTGTCCTCCCTCCCCCCACCCCTGGTAACCACCACACTCTTGTCCATGTCTCTTAGTCTCGTTTTTATGTCCCACCAATGTATGGAATCATGTAGTTCTTGTTTTTTTCTGATTTACTTATTTCACTCTGTATAATGTTATCAAGATCCCACTATTTTGTTGTAAATGATCTGATGTCATCATTTCTTATGGCCGAGTAGTATTCCATAGTGTATATGTGCCACATCTTCTTTATCCAGTCTTCTATTGAAGGGCTTTTTGGTTGTTTCCATGTCTTGGCCACTGTGAACAATGCTGCAATGAACATGGGGCTACATGTGTCTTTACGTATCAACGTTTCTGAGGTTTTGGGGTATATACCCAGTAGAGGGATTGCTGGGTCATAAGGTAGTTCTATTTTCAGTTTTTTAAAGAACCATCATACTTTCTTCCATAATGGTTGTACTACTCTACATTCCCAACAGTGGGTGAGAGTTCCTTTTTCTCCACAGCCTCTCCAACACTTGCTATTACCTGTCTTGTTGATAATAGCTAATCTAACAGGTGTGAGGTGGTATCTCGTAGTTTTGATTTGCATTTCTCTAATAACTAATGAAGATGAGCATCTTTTCATATATCTGTTGGCCATTTGTATTTCTTCCTGGGAGAAGTGTCTGTTCATGTCCTCTTCCCATTTTTTTATTGGATTGTTTGTTGTTGAGTTTTATGAGTTCTTTGTAAATTTTGGATATTAGGCCCTTATCTGAGCTGTTGTTTGAAAAGAACATTTCCTATTTAGTTGGCTGTCTGTTTATTTTGATGTCAGTTTCTCTTGCTGAGCAAAAACTTTTTAGTCTGATGTAGTCCCATTCATTTATCTTTGCCTTCACTTCTCTTGCCTTTTATTTTTATTTTATTTTATTTATTCATTTTAGAAAGGAGAGAGACAGGGAGAGAGAGAGAGAGAGAGAGAGAAGGGGGGAGGAGCAGGAAGCATCAACTCCCATATGTGCCTTGACCAGGCAAACCCAGGGTTTCGAACCAGCGACCTCAGCATTTCCAGGTCGACACTTTATCCACTGCGCCACCACAGGTCAGGCACTTCTCTTGCCTTTGGAGTCAAATTCATAAAATGTTCTTTAAAACCCAGGTCCATGAGTTTAGTACCTATGTCTTCTTCTATGTACTTTATTGTTTCAGGTCTTATATTTAGGTGAGGAAAGAAAACTTTTGAAGGTGATGAAATGTTTAGGGAATAGATTATGGTGATGGTTTCATGGGTGTAAACTGATTTTGAAACTCATCAAGTTGCACACATTACTTGTGTACAGCTTTATGAATGTCACTCATTCCCCTGTAAAGTAGCTTTAGAGAGATAAAGTAGGAGAAGAAATACTGGTAGCACCCAAAGCACTGAGCAATTGCTTGTCACAGTAAATACACAACTAAACCTCAGCTCAGACCCTGGCTGAGTAGCTCAGTCAGTTAAAGCATTGTTCCAATATGCCACGATTGGGGTTCCATCCCCAATCAGGGCACATACAAGAATCAACCAATGAATGCACAGGTAAGTGGAGGAAAATTATTGATGTTTCTCTCTCTAAAACCAATCAATCAATACATAATTAATAAAATAAACCTCAACTCAGGACTGGAACCTGTTGCACAGACACTTGATGCAACCCAGCTCTGCACGGCTCTTGCAGAGACTGGCTTCAGGTGGTGCTTGCAGGTTCAGATGAACTCAAGTTGACACACATACTCACAGGGAATGTGTTTGACAGCTGAAGCCCTTCCCTCCTGTTTTATTGAGTCTCAGGCTACCTTTGTGTTTTTATTACCATCTTTACTGGACTTGTCATCTAATTTGATATACGATGAACATAATGATCATAGGAAGAATGATGTACATAACACATCCCCAGGGAAAACTGGCCCAAAGACACTTTAGTGCTTTGGCAAAAAAGGTCAGCAGTATCACTGGTAAACTTTTTTTTTTTTTTTTGTATTTTTCTGAAGTTGGAAACGGGGAGGCAGACAGGCTCCCACATGAGCCTGACCGGGATCCATCCGGCATGCCCACCAGGGGGCGATGCTCCACCCATCTGGGGCACCGCTCTGTTGCAACCAGAGCCATTCTAGCACCTGAGGCAGAGGCCACAGAGCCATCCTCAGCGTCCGGGCCAACTTTGCTCCAATGGAGCCTTGGCTGCAAGAGGGGAAGAGAGACAGAGAGGAAGGAGAGGGGTAGGGGTGGAGAAGCAGATGGGCACCTCTCCTGTGTGCCCTGGCCGGGAATCGAACCCGGGACTCCTGCACGCCAGGCCAATGCTCTACCACTGAGCCAACCAGCCAGGGCCTCACTGGTAAACTTTTAATAAAAATAATTTTGCTGCCCTGGACAGAATGGCAGCCTGGCATGCAGATGTTCTGGGTTCGATCCCTGGTCAGAGGAGAAGCAACTATCTGCTTCTCTTCCTCTCCCTCTTCCTTTCTTGCAGCCAGAGGCTTGGTTGGTCTGAGCGTTAGCCTCAGGCACTGATGATAGCTCAATTGGTCTGAGCATCAGCCCCAGAGGTTGGCATGTGGATCCTGGTTGGGGGCATGCAGGAATCTGTCTCACTATCTCCCCTCTTTTCACTTAAAATAATTTTGCTGATAATCTTGAAGTATGCACACAAATAGTGCTTTATTTATTGATTTGAGAGAGACAATGATTTGTTGTTCCACTTACTTATGCATTCATTGGATGCTCTTGTATGTGCCCTGGCCAAGGATTGAACCTACAACGTTGGTGTACTGGAACAATGTTCTAACCAACTGAGCTACCTGGCCAGGGCTCAGTAGTGCTTTCTTTTTACTGAGGAATGGAACATTTGCATGATCTCAAAGTACCTTCCCACATAGGTATTAATTATAAAGGAAAATAGTGTAATTTCACAGTGGAGAAGTCTTTGACAGATACCAGTTAATAAAGTGATCAAAGTGAACATCAGTAATGGGACAAATCAAAAATTTGCACCACCTTAATGGATACAACAGTGTTAATGAAAAATTCTATCAAAAGAAGATATCATTACCAAATGTAGGTAGCAGCTTGTTTTAAATAAATATTAAACTTTATTTTTTAAGATTTTATTTATTGATTTTAGAGAGAGGAGAGAAAGGATGGAGGAAGAGGAACGAGACGCATCAATTTGTTCCTTGTATGTGCCTTGACTGGACAAGCCCAGGGTCTCGCACCTGCAATTTCAGCATTCGAGGTCAATGGTTTATCCATCATGCCACCACAGGTCAGGCGAATATTAAATTTTAAATAAAAGAAAATGAATCATTCTGGCAGTCTTCCTGGTGGTTTCTCCTGCAGATTGCTTGTCCTCATAGGTAGAGGGGAGCTAGCTATTGAGGTGCATTGAGAGGGTAAGGAAAGTCTCTAAACACTTTTCTGCTAATCTCAGTAGTTAAAGTTATGCAGCCAACCTGGATTGAGGCAGACTTCAGAGGACAAAATGAAAAGGCTGTTATAATTATACTTGAAAATATACTGTGTTCTAAACTCTTTACATCTTCCTGTCTATTCTTTCTTTTTATATTTTAGAAACCAGTGGGAGAGCAAGGTATAGATGCCAACTAATCTATGCGTATGCAGGTCACTGCAAGTAAACAGCTTCAAATTAACAATTCAGGTAGCGGCAAAGACCCATTTTCTATTTCTAGTACATGGAAAATACAACATATGATTATACTGAGACCACTTCTTATGAAATACAGAACTCACCTCCTCCCTGCCATTTTGCAAGTGGAAAAACAGGCACAGTAGGGCAAGAACTTGGCATAGGCTCTCAGATGTGGTGGGATAAAGTAAAGCAGTTTATATTCAGAACATCTTAAGTGCTGAGAAATTAGATTGGGTATATTGTTTCAATTATACCAAGTCCCTCAGATATTAAGGGAATTTTGATCCTGGAAAGATATGTTTCAACTGGACAATATGGTGTGTAGATCTAAACATATATTTCAGGATTTATTTCTAAATGAGACTCAAACAGATAAGAACTTTAGATATGGTAATGTCCCCAGTTAAAAATGTTTTATTTATTGATTTTAGAGAGAGGAGCAAGAGAGGGAGAGGGATGGAGGAGGGGAGGGAGAGGAATGAGGGAGGGATGGGGGAGAGAGAGAAAGAGAGAGAGAGAGAGAGAAAGAGAAGCATCAACTTATAGTAGTTGCTTCACTTTAGTTGTTCATTGACTGCTTCTTGTGTGTGCAATGACTGGGCAAGCCTGGGGTTTCAAACCAGCAACCTCAGCTCCAGATCAATGCTTCATCCACTATGCCACCACAGGTCAGGCCCGATAATCTAACTTTATTACTGAATAGATCTACTAAATTTTAAAAGTGAACTGATGTAGTTTTTATGTATTTTAAATAACACATCAAATAAAGGTAAATTAATTTAGAGAAGCTAAAATAGTATGCTACATTTTAACTGAATAGACTTCAAATATGTAATATTTTAAAAGCTGATGCTACTTAGGTAAATATTTTAAAGTATATAACTTTTTGGTAACCAACATATAAAATTTCTAAACATCTTTAATACTTTTAAAAACCTCCACCACTGCCTGACCAGGTGGTGGCACAGTGGATAGAGCGTTGGACTGGGATGCAGAGGACCCAAGTTAGAGACCCCGAGGTCACCAACTTGAGCGCGGGCTCATCTGGTTGGAGCAAAAGCTCACCAGCTTGGACCCAAGGTCGCTGGCTTGAGCAAGGGGTTACTCGGTCTGCTGAAGGCCCGCGGTCAAGGCACATGAGAAAGCAATCAATGAACAACTAAAGTGTTGCAATGCGCAACAAAAAACTAATAATTGATGCTTCTCATCTCTCCGTCCCTGTCTATCCCTCTCTCTGTCTCTGTAAAAAATAATAATAATAAAAACCTCCACCACTAACTATTAATCTGTAGTTGTTTTGCATTTTCAAATAAAAATACAGGGCGGGCAAACGTTGGTATACAGTTGCGCTGTGACATTCTTTGAGTTAATAAAGCTATTGTAATCATTATAACCTGCATGTCTTTTTTTCCATACAAACAACAGTAAACCTACTTTTGCCCACCCCCATATATTCATTTTTTACATTTTCAAAAACTCTCACATGTGCTTTTGGAAGCATATCAGATTTTATCTAAATTTGGCTTATATCAAATTTTATCTAAATTTGTAAACCTAAAACTGTTTTTAATAACCAGTAACTAGCATAACATAAGACTCAGTGTCAAAAGCTGAACTACAGCTAGAATGCAATTAGAGGTCGGAATTCCTTTATCACAGCGATTCTCAGCAGGTCTAATTCTGCCCCCTATGGACACTCGGCAATGACATTTTTGGTTGTCAGGCCTGGGCAGAGGGGAGGTGCTGACCTGCTGCGGGTAGAGGCAGGGATGCTGCTCCAGTCCTGCAACGCACAGGACAATCACCCCTACAATGAGTTATCAAGGCCCCCAATGCCAACAGAAACCCTGTCTGATACCACCATGACTGAAGAAAGGTGGGTTAACCCTGTGGACAACAGCTGTCTGGTTGGGCCTCTTCCACGGTGGCGCTAAGGAGCACAGCCTCCATAAAGGTAAACTCCCTTTGGACAGTCTGAGGGCCACCATTACAACACATCCACATAAGCACCCATATCTATTTTGTGACCCTGGTAATTAACTAGCCCTTTTGGGTTATGATGGCTTATTTTCACAATGACGAGTAATTTTTCTTAGAAAATAAATGTGGTATCTATTTCCATGCTGACATTATTTCTATGACGTTTTCACTGTAAAAGAAGTAGAGTTCTATTTGTAGTGGTATGACAAATTTTAATTCAAAATAGACACTCTGAAAACAATAGGTAAAAAAAAAATAAACTTCAATGAGCTCTTTTTGAATTTACAACAGAGTACACCAACAATCACAGACCAGTTTCACAACTGCCTCAAAAATGCACACTATAGCAATTACATGCAAGTATTATATTTTAAATCCATATAACATAATCTTATTTCCCAGAGACTGTCATATCCTCTAAATATATTGGATAGGGGCCTCTGCTGAGTGTCACCAGCAGTAAGTATGACTTTAAGGTCTAACCTGGCTGGTCTCCATTACTGGTTCTGGTGCTTTCAGTTCTTTTACATTTTATCTGCAAAAACAAAACAAAACAAAAACCCAGGGTTTAACTGTCTAAAAAATGATAACATGATGGAGTTCATTAGCAATACCTGCCCCATTAGCCAGACACTGGGCTATGAAATGCCCATTTCCCTGGTATAAACATGCTGACTTCTAGGAAACTGTCAAAAACCAATTGCCCAAACACAGAACTCAGTCTTGATCTAATAACTGCCCCTTGTCCCTGAAAACCTATGTTTATATTTCAGTCTCCATACTCAGGGATAAGAATTTTATTCCTCAGTAATATGGTCCTTCCCACTCACTGGTTTCTGACTAGCTAGGTCAGTAGGAGAGTCTGTGAATGTATTTTCAGTGTTTATTCTAAAGGCACTAAAGACTTATTGTCTTACCTTTGAATGGAAACATGACATATCACCATGTCAGAAAGAGGGCGAAGCATACACTGAAAAGTGTTTCTATACCTACAGAATTACTTTATTTGTAAAATAACTCTTGACCTATGAGCTAAAATACTAGACTTCAGGTTCAGTATATTTTTTAACAAACGAAAACATTTGGTTTTCTGAGTTATGATCAAATACGGCTAAGACAAACCTGAAAAAAATGAAAATTATAATCTAATAAGCAAATATCTTAGAAGTGATCAGCAGAGTGAACGCCATGCGCTCTCAGGCGCCGCACACGTCACAGAGTCTGTGCTCACATTCATGGCAACATTTGCAGCTACATGTGGAGATCAGGGAGACCAAAGCTTTAATTTGCAGTTAATTAAGTATTCTGAAACAAGCTGAAATTTCCTTAAATGAAAAATAACAAACATATGTAGATTGCAGTTTTTATCATTCGACCCTGACACTACTACGAAAACAAAATGTGCGCAAAATATCAAAAAATTTTATTTACTTGACAGAGGAAAACAACTGAAAATAACTGTGACAAAATCCAAGTGCAGGAATAATAACTAAAAGAACTATCACTTCATATGGAAACCTTGCTGAGCACCTGAAATACATCTAAAGAGCAGCATAAAGACCACTGAAACTGACTTGTTCAAGATACAGTGAAGAAAATAACATTTTAAAAAATCTCAATTGAAAATTACTAATTTCCTAATTTTTTCTTACAAGTTTTGTGGTTCATACTCAAAATTCAATCTGTGTTTAACATTTTTAAGTTCAGACATATCAAAGCCTAAAAGGACAGAAGGCTTGTGACTTTTTATTGCTTTCATGCAAATATATCTTCTTTTCCCAAAAAATGAAGCCACATCAATTTTCCACACCCACATGAGTGAGGACAGCAGCTCTATTTCCTTTTTACTAGGATATGGTCTCCTGTGGAAATAGTCTTTAAGAAATTGCTTTTTTTCTTCATAAGAACGGTCTTCATATTTCTTGGGGTTTAATGCTAAAATCTGAAGAGCCTCATCATTAACAACAAGTGGTCCCTCTGTCCTGCTTTCGTTTCTCTGTCTTTTAAAAGACACGGCACTCGTCACCTTCTCTGCAGCCGGGGCTGTGTCAGTATTAATGAGCAGAGGCTGCTGCTCCCTGTCTCGCTGGTCTTCTGCCCCACAGTAGCCGTCAGGCAGCTTTCTCTTCACAGAGAAGCTGGAGTCATGGAGCACCTCACCGTTGACCAAAAGCACCTCGCTGTTCTCAATGAAACTCGGCTGGACTTGCAGGTCGGAGGTGCTATCCTTCGGGGCACTTCTGCAGCGCAGCAAGTGGATGGCGATGGCCGCCAGGGTCATGTTTCCAGTGTAAACCCCACAGCAATGGATGCACTTGAAGGCCGGGGATTTCAAAATTGTGTGGACTGTTGGCGTGATGTGGTGCCTGTCCTTCAAATGCAGTTCATATGCCTCAGTTGTCACAAAGGTGCCAAAGCAAAAGGGGCAGGTCAACGCCTGCTTGCTGGGGGTACCGGGCGCACCCTCCGTCTGAGGCCTCACCTTAATGTACACGGGCACAAGCGACTTGGAGTGTATCCCAGCCAGTATTGCCAAGT
This sequence comes from Saccopteryx bilineata, assembly GCF_036850765.1. Classification (NCBI taxonomy): domain Eukaryota; kingdom Metazoa; phylum Chordata; class Mammalia; order Chiroptera; family Emballonuridae; genus Saccopteryx; species Saccopteryx bilineata. The sequence continues at coordinate 384,698 of NC_089500.1, forward strand.
AGACTTCCCGCTCCCCCAGCTCCTCCTTTGGCAACATGGTAATGAAATCAAGATGGGGAAACAGCAGGTTGCCATTGGCATCTGTATCCAACTGGAAACCTTTGTTACTGTAATCCACAGGTACCTTCTTCTTCCCCAGATGCATGGTCCTGCTGTGCTCGGAGAGACTCCTCAGGTCGTGGAAAGTGCGGGGACAGAACAGGCAGCCCAGGCCGTGCGTCAGGAGGTGCTGCATGAGCTCGCCCTCCAACAGCATGCATTTACAAGAGAGACACCGAGCCGTCTTCTCTCTCATCCACTTCAGAAAGGGCGCACATGCAGCCAGTTTTTCCGGCTCCAGTTTTTCAACAGATTTGGACTCGCTGTGTTTATGAGCCACTTCCATGTGGACCTGGTAGACGTTGGAGGGGAAGAGCTCATTGCAAACTGGACAAGTTTTCCACTGCTTTGCCTGTTTGAGCACGGGGTTCGCCTCTGCCGCAGAAGAGGGCTGAATGAGCATGTTGGGAGCTGTACTCACCACTACTGGAGGAGAGGGCATGCCAGTCATGGGACTGGCCATCTGTGCAGCTACACCCGACTGCAGGAGTTGGATGGGGACTTGGGGTGGGGCAACACCTGCAACGCCTCCAGGTGGCACTGGCAAAGTGACAGATACTGGGGCAAGTGTGTATGTGGGAATCCCGTTCACCTGCTTCCCTGTAGGTATCAGCTGTCTGAGAATGGAACCCGATGTCAGGAAAGTTGTGTTTTGTGAAGCGCCAGGTCTAACAGTCTGATTCACAGGCAGAATATTGGTATTCACAGAGTGGTTAAGTTGCAAGACCCCAGGCCTCACTGGCTGGCTCACAGGAAGAACTCCAGACATGACCGGCTGACTGAGATGCAGCACACCAGAATTCCCACTCTGGCTCACAGGAAGAATGCTGGATGAGACTGCCTGGCTGGGAGAAAGGAGCCCAGGTGGGACTACCTGGCCTGCAGGGAGAACCCGCAGAGGGACTGTCTGTCCAGGAGGCAGTGCTCGTGATGGGACAGTCAGCCCAGTGGGGAGAACCCCTGACGGAGCAGTCTGGCCAATGGGAAGAACCCCAGATTGGACCATCTGGCCAGCAGGGAGAACCCCTGAAGTTGCCGTCTGTCCTGGAGGGATAACCCCAGCAGGGGTCATCTGGCCTGCAGGAAGGACACCAGATGGGACAGTCTGACTCACAGAAATCACCCCTGGTGAGACCGCCTGAAGAACCCCAGGTGTGACAGAGGGACTGACGGGAAGGACAGCGGACCCAACTGGTCTGTTTACTGAAAGAACTCCAGACCCAACTGGTCGGCTTATGGGCCCAACAGGCTGGTTGAGGGGTAAAATCCCTGGGCGGATGGTCTGGTTCATGGGGCGAACACCAGTTCCAACAGACTTACTGAGAGGTCCAATTGGCTGACTCAAGGGCAGCACAGGAGGGTGAGTGGACTGATGAAGTGGGACCCCGTGAGACAGGAAGACAGGCTGCGGTGCGGAGGGTGCCTGAGGGAGGCTGCTCTGGGCCCCGGGCAGGGGGCTGGAGACCAAAGTCACATGGGACTGGACAGGAGCAGGAGGAGAGTGGGTAAGGCTTCCAGATGCGCCAGAGGCCACTGTCACTGGCTGGGCTGTGCCCGGGACTGGCTGGATGGTGGTCTGGCTTTGACTGTTTGGCAGCAAGGGAAGATGAAAGCAAGGGGACGTGGCAGGGACACCAGGAGCACTGCTTGCTGGGATGGGCACATGTGCAGCAGCTGGTTTGGGAGCAATATGCATTTGCTTCAAAAGTCCAGTCTTCTTAATGTGCTCTGAAATCACGGACCTTAGCTTATTTTCCAAGTCCCTGTGTATATCTGACGTCAGAATATGATACATTAATGCATCCTGGCTGCTGGCATTGGCGTTGCATTTTTTACAGTAATACTTGTCAGAGGGCGGCATCATCTCTGCAGAAGGGGGATCATCAGTCTTGGGGGGCTCACCCATTTCCTCAATTCGCAGGCCAAAATAGGAGTTAATTAAGTAGTGAAAATGGGCTACCAGCACGTGCTTCTTCATGCTATAGTACAGCGTGTTTGAAAAGTTACACTTCAAGCAGGTAAAACTGATGACGTCACTCCTAGACGACTTCGCCTCCCCTAAGATGCTCACTGTGTAGTTCTGGACTTTCCGCACAGGTGCGTGGAACATCCGGAAGTGCCGCCCCACCACTCGGGGCTGAGAGCAAAACACACAGTTAGGGCAAGGGATCACCAACTCCTGGTCAATTTCGTCTTCATGGTAGCGATGTAAATGATTTTTGAATGAACTGAGCACTTTTGTAGAGTACTTACAGAGGCCACAACAGTACGGTTTTGTACGGTATCTCTGTTAAAAGAAAAAGTCAAGCATCATTTTAATAAAGCTGTCCAACACCCTCTGCAGGTCACAAGTATCTGACTCTTTTTCTCCGAATGTGCTAGATAATTTAACACTATCACCCCTCAGAGGACACTGAGTTCTAAGCCAGGGCAAAATTTTTCTTAAAGGTCCAGAGAGCCAATGTTTTAGGCTTTGAGGGACACCCAATAGCTCCAGTGGTGACTGCTCAGCACTGCCTGGTAAGACAAAAGCACCCACGGATAACACGAAATCCATAAGCACAGCTTTGTGCCAATAAAACTACACATTCTTTCAAATTTCACATCATTTTCATGTCACAAAAGAGTATTATTTTCATTTTTTCTTTTCAAACATTTAAAATTTTAACAACTATTCTTAGCTTATAGTCTGTACAAACACATGATGTGACCTGTTTCTAAACCATCCACTAAAACCACAGATCTTATGATTTAGTCCTACACTTTGAATTAAGTACATCAATGAAAATAAACTCATTTAGTTCTCTGCAAAGATAGCTATTTTCTCCCCTTCTCATCCTATTTCTCTAATCTTGTTTCTAGTCCAAATTCTAAAACCTCTGGAATTTATCTACAAACAACCTAACTTGCAAACTGTGAAATCCATCATTCCTACCTTTTATTCCCCCCATTTCTATTCTTAGAAAGATAAGAACCAGGCCCTGGCCGGTTGGCTCAGTGGCAGAGCGTCGGCCTGGCGTGCGAGGGACCCGGGTTCGATTCCTGGCCAGGGCACATAGGAGAAGCGCCCATTTGCTTCTCCACCCCTCCCTCCCTCCTTCCTCTCTGTCTCTCTCTTCCCCTCCCGCAGCCAAGGCTCCATTGGAGCAAAGATGGCCCGGGTGCTGGGGATGGCTCCTTGGCCTCTGCCCCAGGCGCTAGAGTGGCTCTGGTCGCGGCAGAGCGATGCCCCGGAGGGGCAGAGCATCGCCCCCTGGTGGGCAGAGTGTCGCCCCTGGTGGGCGTGCTGGGTGGATCCTGGTCTGGCGCATGCGGGAGTCTGTCTGACTGTCTCTCCCCGTTTCCAGCTTCAGAAAATTAAAAAAAAGAAAAAGAAAGATAAGAACCAAACAGTGCTCCCTAGGTATAAGAATCCAATAAACTATGTAACAAATGGGAAAGCAGCAGGGACTACCCCTAAGTCACCACCAATAATTCTGAGGTAAGCTTCAGGCTGCAGAATACAGTGCTGACAATACGGACTTTTTCTTTAAGGTGTATGTGCGGGAATTCAACAAGCTCCGGGGGTAAGCACAAACATTGAAGCCACTCTGGCCAGCGGAGGAGTGTGATGCAGTAAACCACTGATGTGTGATGACGTGAGAGGAGTGAGCCCTCTGGTCTCATGAGTCTCCAGACCCCAGTGCGGTGAACCACAGAACACCTGGCCCAGTTCCGCAGAAGACAGCGAGACCTGGACAGACTGAACATTCCATAGAAGTCCCACTGAGGGCTATGCAGGGACTGCCCCATGCGCAGGCACTGCTCCTTGTTACACTTTGTCCACAGGTCAGCCCCTCTCCCAGATCTGCACATTCATGATCAGTCTCTCATACACCAGTGTCCAAATTCTGTGACTGTCACCTTCTCTCTCCTACTCACACTCTTCATCCTCTTAGGCCACAGGGCAGAGAAATCATCCAAATACATTCCATAATATGTCACTACTTCTCTGCAATTAGCAAAACCCCAGGTTCCAGCATTTCTGGTAGGATCTATAATAAACCCAGGGCAACAGACTACCACAGACTAAAAACCCCATATTTCAAAGATTCTGAGAGACTTTTTTTTCATACATTAATATCCCTGAAATCTGGGAATACTTTACAAATGATGACTCAGTGGTACACAGTTTAAGTGAAGTAGTTTAGTTTTATTCAGGGTTTCTTAAAAAATGGTGTCTCATATTCAATGAAATACTGTATTAAATACCAAGATAGTCAGCAAAAATCATACTCAATGAAAGCGCCAACAGAACTCACTAATAACTGTTATTAGTTAGTGTGGGACAGATCTCTGGATCTGGGGAGAAAATGTCTTAAATATGACACCAGAAATAGGATCCATTAAAGGAAAAATAATAAACTAGACTTCATTGAAGTAAGAATGCCTCTGCTTTTTAAAAGATGCTGTTTAAAAATAAAAAGAGAAGCCATGGGCGGGGAGATAAGTCTTCTCAGGCCACACCCCGTGCCACTCACTCACCAGCAGCCCCAGCACAGGTCATGTCCTTCAGGACTGAATTGATCCTTACCCTCAACTTCTGAGAAACATAAAGCAAATACAAAAATACATACCACTTTCTTTCCAGAAGGTTCCCAGAGAGAAATATCTCCCCATGATGTGTTATAAAAGTACTTCTCTCCTGGATCAAAGCCTTTAAGGTCCTTTAAAAAGAGGAAAAAAGAGAGAAATCATTATGCAACTTCAGCAAAGAAGTATTTAATTACAACATGATGGGATTACTTGGCACCAAGAAATCTACACAGGAAAAGTGAAATGAAAATGCAACCCATGAGCAGACTGTGACACAGCACTCATTAAGTGTGAGACTTGAGGAAAAGGTCCAGTAATCCAAGTTAAAATTATACTTTTATTAGAAATAGCCTGACCAGGTGGTGGCGCAGCGGATAAAGCGTCAGACTGGGATGCAGAGGACCCAGGTTCGAGACCCCGAGGTCACCAGCTTGAGCGCGGGCTCATCTGGTTTGAGCAAAAGCCCACCAGCTTGAACCCAAGGTCACTGACTCCAGCAAGGGGCTACTCGGTCTGCTGAAGGCCTGCAGTCAAGGCACATATGAGAAAGCAATCAATGAACAACTAAGGTGTTGCAACGCGCAATGAAAAACTAATGATTGGCCCTGGCCAGATGGCTCAGTGGTAGAGTGTCGGCCCGGCGTGCAGAAGTCCCAGGTTCAATTCCCGGCCAGGGCACACAGGGGAAGCGCCCATCTGCTTCTCCACCCCTCCCCCTCTCCTTCCTCTCTGTCTCTCTCTTCCCCTCCCGCAGCCAAGGCTCCATTGGAGCAAAGATGGCCCGGGTGCTGAGGATGGCTCTGTGGCCTCTGCCTCAGGCACTAGAGTGGCTCTGGTCGCAACAGAGCGACGCCCCCGGAGGGGCAGAGCATCGCCCCCTGGTGGGCAGAGCGTCGCCCCCTGGTGGGCGTGCCGGGTGGATCCCGGTCCAGCGCATGCGGGAGTCTGTCTCTCCCCGTTTCCAGCTTCAGAAAAAAAAAGAGTGAAAAAAAAAATTAATGATTGATGCTTCTCATCTTTCTCCATTCCTGTCTGTCTGTCCCTGTAGATCCCTCTCTCTGATTCACACTCTGTCTCTGTAATAAATAAATAAATAAATAAATAAAAAAGAAATAGATGACATTTCCCACAAGTAATTTTTAGAAGAGAGAAACAACATTAGTGCACACCACCTTCCATCAGTGGCGAGGACTTTGGGAAGAATCTCAGGATGCTGGGCTTATGAAGTGGGAGCTCCAAGTACGTGAGGACCAAGGACAACAGGCATTGGCTTTGGGAGGGCCATGCTGACCAGGGTGGTGGAGTAACTGAGAATCTAGCACAAAGATGCTATGGAGTCCAGACTGAGTCCTGGTTCTAACAAACCAATTATAAAAAATATTTGGCAAAAAGTGAGAGAAATATGAATATAAAATGAATGATAGATAAGACAAACATTTAATGACTCAGAAAGATGAAGGTAACCAAAAAAAGCAAAGTAATAAAAAAAGCACGATCAATATAAGCTCATTGTGGTTAAAGACTATACATATATACATGCATTTAGACACACAAAAAGAAGGCTAAATATAAGATGTTAATAATGGTAATCTCTAGCCTGACCAGGTGGTGGCAAAATGGATAGAGCATCAACCTGGGACGCAGAGGACACAATTCTGATCGCAGTACAATCAATAACATAGTAAGGTCATTGTCTTCTTATCCTTCTTAAGTTTGAAACCCCGAGGTAATGGCTTGAGTAAAAAGGGTCACTGGCTCAGTTGAAGCCCCTAGTCAAAGCACGTATGAGAAAGCAATCAATGAACAACACAGTGTCACAACTATAAGTTGATGCTTCTCATCTCTCTTCCTCTCTGTCTATCCCTGTCTCTTTCACTTAAAAAAAAAAAAAAAAAAAGCCTGACCTGTGGTGGCACAGTTGATAAAGTGTCGACCTGGAACGCTGAGGTCACCGGTTCAGAACCCTGCACTTGTCTGGTCAAGGCATTATACGGGAGTTGATGCTTCCTGCTCCTCCCCACTTTCTCTCTCTCTTTCTCTCTCTCATACTCTCTACTCTCTCTCCTCTCTAAAATGAATAAATTTTTCCCCCCAGATTCTGTCTTTATTTACAATATATTTAAACCGCAGTGGTCTCGTTAGCTGGTCTCATTAGCAATGGGACAGCAGATGGCAGCGCCGACCCCGAGGCTGGTGGGTGCATCTCCCGCCCAGGACCTGGGGCCGAGCAGCGAGCTGGAGATGTCTGCAGTCTGGATGGTTTTACACTCCTTCAACCCCACTTTCCACACCACTCGGACGCTCTCCTCAGACAGTGTAAAATGAATAAATTTTAAAAAATTAAAAAAAAAAAAAAGAAATTGCTCTCTACTTGGGTTTTATTTTCATTGATTCATTAAAAAATATTTGTTAGGCCCTGGCCAGTTGGCTCAGTGGTAGAGCGCCGGCCTGGTGTGCAGGAGTCCTGGGTTCGATTCCCGGCCAGGGCACACAGGAGAAGTGCCCATCTGCTTCTCCACCCCTCCCCCTCTCTTTCCTCTCTGTCTGTCTCTCTCTTCCCCTCCCACAGCCAAGGCTCCATTGGAGCAAAGTTGGCCCGGGCGCTGAGGATGGCTCCATGGCCTCTGCCTCGGGCGCTAGAATGGCTCTGGTTGCAACAGAGCAACGCCCCACACGGGCAGAGCATCGCCGGGTAGATCCTGGTCGGGTGCATGTGGGAGTCTGTCTGATTGCGTCCCCGTTTCCAACTTCAGAAAAATACAAAAAAATAAATAAAAAATTTGTTGTCTAATCTGTGGTGCAGTAGATAAAACATCGACCTGGAATGCTTGAGGGCTCCAATGACCCTTTGCTCAGTCAAGGTACACTGAGAAGCAACTACTATGAGTTGCTGCTTCCTGCTTCTCCCTTCTCTCTCTTTCTTTCCTCTCTCTAAAATAAATAAAATGTTAAAATGTGCGTCTCTGTGTGTGTATACATATATTGCTCACAACAATTAGGGGATATTTTATTGCTTCATATTCATTTTGAAATATCCCCTAATTGTTGTGAGCAATGTATATATACATATACATATATATTTAAGTGTTCATGTGCCAGACACAATTCTGATCACAGTACAATCAATAACATAGTAAGGCCATTATCTTCTTATCCTTACATGTAGAAAACAGATAATAAATGAGTAATTTCAGGTTCTCGTGAGCTTTGAAGAAAAACAGAGCAGGTAGGAGAACAGAATACAGAGGAGAGGGCAACATCTTAAAAGGGAAGAGCTCTCTGGGGTGGTAATGTTTGAGCAGAGAACCTTACAGGGCCCTTTGGAAATTAACATTTGTCTACTAGGTGACCATTAATGAGAATCCTGGTAATTAATTAGTCTTTCAGTATCAGACTGACTTTTTAAACACTGATTTGTTGTTTTGCTTAGTAGAATATTCACTGGTTGCTTTCCTCATATGCCTTGACCAGGGATTAAAACCACAATATTGGCATATTGGGACAATGTTCTCACCAACTAAGCTCCCCAGTCAGAGCTCAGACTGCCTTTTTATAAATAAAATCAATCTGGTTGAAAGTTTGCAATTTGAAAATTAAGAAATTAAAATCTTTCTAGGCTAATAATACCTTGAATCAAATTCTACACCTTTAAAAAATTCAAAGCTGACAAGGTCCCCATTTGGATAGTTATAAATAAAACATGCATAGATATCAATGGCTATAAAGCTACACAGCATGCCTTATTTAACATTTTTAAATTTTTTTCCCATTGATTTGAGGGGGGAACGGGAGAGAGAGGTGGAGAGAAGGAAGGGAGAGGGAGAGAGACAGAGGAAGGACACACATTAACCTATTCTTTCAGCTAGTTAATCCATCTAGTTGTGCATTCAAATGATTGCTTCTCATTCTCATAAGGGGGTGAAACCCACAACCTCTGGAGCGCCAGGTTGATGTTTTATCCATTGAGCCACCTGGCCAGGGCTTATTCAACAATTTTTATTTCTTTACTAGATATGCCAGCCATATATTCTCAAGTTACAAGAAAGGATAAAATTATAAGAAAACACAACATCAGTAGTGTGACTATGACCTTAATTTTTAAACTTTTTGAAGACCAAATGTATTAAATTCACAAATCAGAAATAAAAAACACCCTACCACATCATGTATGCATCCTCATTTATTCATTACTCTAAAAAATGCTGGGAAATTAAGCCCCTGGCCAGGGGGCTCAGTTGGATGGAGTGTTGTTCCAATATGCAGGGTGGCCGGTTCAATTCCTGGACAGAGCACACAAGAGACAGATTGATGTTTCTGTCTCTCTCTCTCTCTGTCTCCCTTTCTCTCTCTCTGAAATCAATAAATTAAAAAAAATTACTGGGAGCTCTGGCCGGTTGGCTCAGTGGTAGAGCGTCAGCCTGGTGTTCAGGAGTCCCGGGTTCGATTCCTGGCCAGGGCACACAGGAGAGGCGCCCATCTGCTTCTCCACCCCTCCCTCTCTCCTTCCTCTCTGTCTCTCTCTTCCCCTCCTGCAGCCAAGGCTCCATGGGAGCAAAGTTGGCCCAGGTGCTTAGGGCAGCTCCATAGCCTCCGCCTCAGGCACTAAAATGGCTCCAGTAGCAACAGGGCAACACCCCAGAGCATCATCCCCTGGTAGGCATGCTGGGTGGGTGGATCCTGGTTGGGCCCATGTGGGAGTCTGTCTCTGCCTCCCTGCTTCTCACTTCAGAAAAATACACACACACACACACACACACACACACACACACACACACACATATAACTTGAACAGCTTAAAATAACTCAATTTAAGTCAGAAAGACATAAATTAGAACTAATGATGCTCTCAGGAAGTCATTTCAATTATTAGCAATTTCCATCGTAAGGACTCTTACCTATTCTTCCAAAACTCCCAGTTCAAATCTCAGCTCCAAAAAGCCAACCCCAGCATCTCCATGATCACTGTCTGCTCTTAATCTGCTACTGATGTCCTCTTACCTTCAGTAACTCCTTACAGCTGTCAAGACCAATGTCCACAAGAATTCCTTTCACCTTTTTCCGTACCTTCCTGATGTTGTCAAGATTTTCCACAGGAATTTGAAACATTTTTGAAATTTTCCTTATGAGGAAGAAAACAAAACTATAATAAGTAACAGGGTTGGTAAAACACTAAGAAAAGAGTAACTTTCAACAAATCATGCTCAGTAAATTAGTCAAACACATGCAAAAGAATAAAGTTGACCCTTTCCTTTCTCAGAAGGAAACATAGGCATAAATCTTCATGACCTTGGATTTGGCAATGAATTCTTAGATATTGACACCAAAAGCACCAGCAACAACAAAAAAACTACGATGGACTGCACAAAAATTTAAAACTTTGGTGCTTCAAAGGAAACCATGCAAAAAGCAAAAAGAAAATCCACAAAATAGGAGGAAGGTTTCCAAGTCATATGATAAGAAACTTATACCTGGAATATAAAAATAACTCTAACTTAATAATTAAAAGACAAACAACCCAACCTAAAAACGGTCAAAGGATCTAAATAGCTATTTCTCCAAAGACAATGTACAAATGGCTATTAAGCACATGAAAAAATACTAAACATTAGCCATGTGGAAATGCAAATAGAAACCACAATGAGATAATTACCTTACACCTACTAGGATGGCTGTACTTTTGAAAAAAAGAAAAGAACAAGTGTCTGCAAGGACGCTGGGAAACATCTCTCATACATAACTGGCAGAATGTAAAATTTTATAGCCGGTTTGGAGGAGAGTCTGGTAGCTCCTCAAAAGATTAAACATAGAGGCACCATACGAGCCAGCAATTCTACCAAAGAGAAATGAAAAACATGCATCCAAACAAAAACTTGTACCCTGGCCAGGTAGCTCAGTTGGTTTGAGTGTTGTCCTGGCATGCCAAGGTTGTGGGTTCAATCCCCAGTCAGGGCACAAAAAAGTCAACCAATGAATGCATAGAGAAGTGGAACAACAAACGATGCTTCTCTATCTCTCCCTTCTTCCCTCAAAAAAAATCAAAAAGAAAAAAATATATACAAGAATGTTTACAGTGGTACTATTATTAATAATACCAAAAAGTAGAAATAACCCAAATGTCCATTAACTGATGAACAGATCAAGAAAATGTGGTGCATCTGAACACTGGAATACTATTTGGCCCTGAAAAATGAAGTGCCAACAGAGGCTACAACAACCTAGATGGGCCTTGGGGAACATGACCTTCAGGGACAGGGTCAGACACAAAGGCTCATGTGTTGACTGATTCTATCTACATGAAGTGTTCAGAACAGACAAATTAATGCATAAAATTTTTTATTTATTTATTCATTTTTTTAGAGAGGAGAGAGAGACAGAGAGAGAGAGGAGAGAGAGAGAGAGAGAAGGGGGGGAGGAGCTGAAAGCATCAACTCCCATATGTGCCTTGACCAGGCAAACCCAGGGTTTCGAACTGGCAACCTCAGCATTTCCAGGTCGACGCTTTATCCACTGCGCCACCACAGGTCAGGCCAGAACAGAGAAATTATATGTAGAAGCAGAACGTACAACACTGGCTGCCTAGGACTGAGAAGAACATTTTTTTTGGAAAAACGACAACGTCCTAAAACTGAATGTAGTGATGCTTGAAAACACACTAAAAGCCACTGAATTGGCCCTGGCCGGTTGGCTCAGCGGTAGAGCGTCGGCCTGGCGTGCGGGGGACCCGGGTTCAATTCCCGGCCAGGGCACATAGGAGAAGCGCCCATTTGCTTCTCCACCCCCACCCCCTCCTTCCTCTCTGTCTCTCTCTTCCCCTCCCGCAGCCAAGGCTCCATTGGAGCAAAGATGGCCCGGGCGCTGGGGATGGCTCCTTGGCCTCTGCCCCAGGCGCTAGAGTGGCTCTGGTCACGGCAGAGCGATGCCCCAGAGGGGCAGAGCATCGCCCCCTGGTGGGCAGAGCGTCACCCCTGGTGGGCGTGCCGGGTAGATCCCGGTCGGGCGCATGCGGGAGTCTGTCTGACTGTCTCTCCCCGTTTCCAGCTTCAGAAAAATACAAAAAAAAAAAAAAAAAAAAAAGCCACTGAATTGTAAACCTTTTTTTGAGAGGAAGTGGGAGAGAAGCATCAACTCATTCCACTTAGTTGTGCCATTAATTGCTTCTCATATGAGCCCTGACCAGGGCTCAAACCAGCAACCTCAGCATTGGCGACCCCAGGTTCAAAATGGCAACCTCAGTGCTCCGGGCCAACACTTTATCCACTGTACCACCAGCCAGGGAGCTTTGTACATTTTAAATAAGCAAAATGTCTGGTATATAAATTACATCTCAATAAATGCATTTAAAAAATATCTGAGCCTGACCAGGGATGCGCAGGAACCAGGTTCAAGACCCCGAGGTTGCCAGCTTGAGCGCAGGCTCATCTGGCTTGAGGAAAAAAAAAAAAGCTCACCAGCTTGGACCCAAGGTCACTGGTTCGAGCAAGGGGTTACTTGGTCTGCTGAAGGCCCGCGGTCAAGGCATATATGAGAAAGCAATCAATGAACAACTAAGGTGTTTCAACGAAAAAAAAACCTGATGATTGATGTTTGTCATCTCTCTCTGTTCCTGTCTGTCCCTATCTATCCCTCTCTCTGACTCTCTCTCTATCCCTGTAAAAAAAAAAAAAAGTGTAAAAAAAATATCTAAGAAAGCATAAAATTAAAATAAACCCTGCAATGAAAAGAAGGCACAGGTGTGATCTTAATCCTTTTAATGCATAAAAATAAAAAAATAAATGTGCATATATCAGTTTTTCAACCACCGGTCTGCAGACCAGTCCATTAAAAATTTTGTGACAGCCTGACCAGGTGGTGGTGCAGTGGATAGAGCATCGGACTAGGATGCGGAGGACCCAGTTTTGAGACCCTGAGGTCGTCAGCTTGAGCGAGGGCTCATCTGGTTTGAGCAAAGCTCACCAGCTTGGACCCAACATCGCTGGCTCCAGCAAGGGGTCACTTGGTATGCTGTAGCCCCACAGTCAAGGCACATATGAGAAAACAATCAATGAACTACTAAGGTGTCGCAACGAAAAACAAATGATTGATGCTTCTCAACTCTCTCCGTTCCTGTCTGTCTGTCCCTATCTGAATCTCTCTCTGTAAAAAAAAAAAAAAAAAAAAAAAAAAAAAAAAAAATTGTGACAGTCCACAAAAGAGTTAACCATCATGATGTTGTATGAAGATTATAGACCCAATGATCTTAGTCAAATTCATTTATGCTCAGGGTGATTTCTGCTTTAGTTGTCCCAGAAATAATTCTGTTTTCACAAGTCCCCCTGTAAAAAGGTTGAAAACCACTGGTGTATATTCCATAGCTCTGCCCACTAAAAGACTAAAAGCAGCCTGACCGGGCAGTGGCGCAGTTGATAGAGCGTCGGACTGGGATGCCGAGAACCCAGGTTCGAGACGCCGAGGTCGCCAGCTTGAGCACGGGCTCATCTGGTTTGAGCAAAGCTCAGTAGCTTGGACCCAAGTTTGCTGGCTTGAGCAAGGGGTTACTCGACCTGCTTAAGGCCCACGGTCAAGGCACATATAAGAAAGTAATCAATGAACAACTAAGGTGTCGCTGGGAAAAACTGATGATTGATGCTTCTCATCTCCCTGTTCCTGTCTGTCTGTCCCTATCTATCCCTCTCTGACTCTCTCTCTGTCTCTATAAAAATAAAAAAATAAAAATAAATAAAATTAAAAAGACTAGAAGCAGTTGCACACCCCAGTAGTAGTGAACATTCCTAGGGCTCAAATCTCAATTTCTAAATACCACTTTCCATTAAAAGGGTTCCTTGGAAAAATGTCCAACTCGAGGAGCATGGAAAAGACAAGCTGCTACCTGAACATCTTGTGCCAGAAAATAAGGAAGTTGGTCAAAGAACAGTGGGACAAGTCAAAAGGACTCAAAAAAATCCAGCTTAAAGACAGTCCCACAAATCAAATATGGGACAATTTGAGCATCAAATAAGTAATAATAGTAACAGATTATAGCCTATAGCATTGAATTTTCCAAAGATAATGCAACCTTATCTCCTATACCACGTGTTTTACTTCAAATATGACTTTGACACACCTTCCAAAACATGAGGGCATCTATGTCCCCACCCCCCTTGAACCAGGACAGAAGTTTATGACTGCCTCGCCCAATAAAGTATGGCAGAATTAACGCCACATTACTTCCAAGGCTAGACCACAAAAGCGTACTTCTACCTGTGCTCTGGGGACCATCACACTTGAAATCCACACATCATGTTGTGAAGAAGCTCAATTGGCCCAGAGGTGACTACATGACAATCAGCTATTACACATGGAAGTGAAGATGTCTCTCAGGACCCTGTCAAGACAACCCCAGCCCAAGAGTCTTCAACAGATATTGAGGAACAGAAACAAGCCACCTCCCATACTCCTGCCTGATCTCCTGACCCAAAGAATTATTGAGCTTTTAAAATAAAATGTTTTATTCTACTAAGTTTTGGGGTGATTTGGTAAATAGCAATAACTAAGGCATAAACCACTTGAATATAAACTTAAGACCATGGTGCTATAATTAAATAAACTGAAAGTTTGATGAGAACTGGTATATTTACATGGTTTCCAAGCACCTCCCCAATAAAATACTTATTAACAAAAAAAAGTAACTGACAGAAGTCTGATAGACAAGCCCAAATTAAAAGATATCTTAAAAAACTAGCCTATAATATTCAAATTGTCCAGCTTATACAAGGTAACATTACTCATAGTAGCCAAAATGTGAAAACAATCCACAGGTCCATCAAATGTTGAATGAATCCAGGGGTCCCCAAACTTTTTACACAGGGGGCCAGTTCACTGTCCCTCAGACTGTTGGAGGGCCACCACATACAGTGCTCCTCTCACTGACCACCAATGAAAGAGGCGCTCCTTCCGGAAGTGCTGCGGGGGGCCGGATAAATGGCCTCAAAGGGCCGCATGCAGCCTGCGGGCTGAAGTTTGGGAACGCCTGGATAGACAAATGTGGAATAGCCATTCAATGGAATACTATTTGGCAATGAAAAGAAACTAGGTAATGACCCATGCTATAACATGAATCAATATTTAAAAAAATGATGCTAAGTGAAAGAACCTATAAGAAGTCCTCATTGTCTAATTACATTTATAGGAAACATCCAGAGAGGACAAATTTCCAGAGAGAGAAGGTAGATTGGTTATTGGCTAGTGTGGGAACAGGTACTGACTGCAAATAGACAGATTGGGGAGCAGGGGAGACGCTGGAAACATTGTAATATTAGATTGTGGTAATGGTTGTACAATTCTGTGAACTTAAATATCAATGAATTATACATTTAAAAAAAGAAAGAACATGGAAGTAAAAACTGAAACTGTTCCAGATCAAAAGAAACTACGTAACTAAATACAACATGCAGTCCTATCTAAACTCTTTTACTATAAATGTTACTGGAACAATTGGGAAAACTTCAGTGGTAACAATGTATTGATTTCCTAGCTTGTTGTATTCTGGATATGTAGGAGAATGTTTTTATTTGTAGGAAACAAGACAATATTTGGGGTGATGCAGCATTCTTGTTTGGCAACCTCAAATGATTCAATATGAAGAGCTCTTTGTACTTGCAACTTTCCATAACTTTGCAACTATTTCAAAAAAAGTTTGTTAATGTGTAAACTATAAAAGCTAAAAACAAAATCAGCAAAATTTAAAGAAAACAAAAGCCAGGTAAAATAATGTGCCTATTTTTTATTACCAAAACAATAATTGGCCCTGGCAGATTGGCTCAGTGGTAGAGCATTGGCCCAGTGTGTGGTCGTCCCGGGTTCGATTCCCAGTCAGGGCTCACAGGAGAAGTGCCCATCTGCTTCTCCACCCCTCCTGCTCTTGCTTCTTCCCCTCACTCCTGCAGCCATGGCTTGGTTGGAGTAAGTTGGCCCCAGGCACTAAGGATGGCTCCAGGGCCTCACCTCAGGCATTAAAATAGCTCAGTTGCCAAACAATGGAGCAACAGTCCTAGATGGGTAGAGCCTTGCCCCATGGGGGGCTTACCAGGTGGATCCCGATCAGGGCTCATGTGGGAATCTGTCTCTGTCTTACTCCTTCTCACTTATGAAAAAAAAAACACACTTTTTTTTAAAAGTGAGACAGAGACAGAAGGAGAGACACAGGAAGGGAGAGAGATGAGAAGCATCAACTGGTAGTTGCAGCACTTCAGTTGTTCATTGATTGCTTTTTCATATGTGCCTTGACAGGGGTAGGGGAGGGCTCCAGCTGAGCCAGTGACCCCTTGCTCAAGCCAGTAACCTTTGGGCTCAAGCCAGTGACCATGGGGTCATGTCTGTAATCCCACACTCAAGCTGGATGACCTCGGGGTTTCGAACTTGGGTCCTCCGCATCCCATCCACTGACGCTCCATCCACTGTGGCACTACCTGGTCAGGCTCAATAAAATTGTTAAGACGCTTTCCAGTCAATAAGACTTGCTTGTTTCATATCCTCCCAAAAGTTCCACTATCCTTTCTATCCTAAGGAAGCCAAGTTTATTGCTTGCTATGAAGTCTGACCTTACTTACCTAGCAAGCACTGATATTATTACAAGGTATTGAGAAGAATGGAGAACAGGAATTTGTGGACATTCTGAGCAGTTTTGGGATTGGCTGATTTCATGGGCTGGTTCCTGGAGGCAGCTGCAATGGCTGATTCAGAAGGAGGTACTGTGATTGGGCAACTTTTAGATAGGCTCTGTAGTACCAGTTCAAGGCTTAGGAGCAGAGTTAAGGAACTCTCTTAAATTTGGAGAATAGGAAACTTTTATTCTCAAATGTTAAGTGCTCCTACTCCCTCATCATTGTTACTGTGATTTCCCCAAAACAAACACACAGATCCCTCTTTAATTTACATTTTTAAAAACTTCCCCCTTTTCAGTTTGCTAACTGGTTAAGGATAACAAAAAATAAAACATAAGTACCTTATTTCCCCTTGTATAAGATGCACCTTTTTGGGGAAAAATTTGGGGTCTAAAAACTGGGTGCATCTTATACAGTGGTTGCAGATATTTTTAATTTGCATTTCCTGCTTTTTCGCACTTGCTTTTGTGCTCACTGTTGAAGACAGTGATTTGTCATTCCACACAGATGAAGACAAGCTAATGGATGGGAGTTTTGACAGTGATGAGTTGTATGAATTTTATGATGAATAAAACTTGAGTTCAATAACTATGTAATATTTTTTTTTTCAAATTTCAGGTCCCAAAATTAAGGTGTGTCTTATACATGGGGAAATATGGTAAATTACAAAAGTTTCATAACCTTTCAAGAGCCCCTATTCTATTGTTGCCAATCACTTGTGTAAAAGTAGCTGAGTTTCACAATAATTTATCCATTCTAAGATGTAAGATTCCATACAAAATACCCAGGGGATTAATCAGAACAGAAACTGTTCAATGTTTTCATATTTTAAATCTTCTAATGATGCTGTTCTTCATATATCCTTAGTACTCAGTTAATTCTGTACATAATGTCTGTCAATGCTGTAAATAATGCTCATTAGGAAATAGCAGACTAATGGAGCTGCATTAATCCATCAACTTCACTTCACAGTAAATTACCTTTAATTTCATGGTGTGGGATAGACATGGAACTACAAAAAAGTCCACTGATGTGTACAAGAAATTGTTATTTCCCAAAGCGTCACTTAAAGGGCTTCTTTCGTTGTTGTTTAATATCATGACCATTTAAGAATATTCCATTAATTACACTATGATGGAAAAAATATACTCTTAAAACATAAAGTCAGCCCTTGCCAGTTGGCTCAGTGGATAGAGTGTCATATGCATGTCCTGGGTTTGTTCTCTGGTCAGGGCACACAGGAGAGGCAGCCATCTGCTTTTCTTCCACTCCCTCTCCCCCACCTGTCTCTCTTCTCCTCCCATAGCCAGTGGCTTGACTGATTCGGGTAGCGGCCTCAGGTGCTGAGGTTAGCTAGGTTGATTCGAGCATCTGCCCCAGATGGGTTGCTGGGTAGATCTGGTCAGGGAGCATGCGGAACTCTATCTCCTCTCCTCTCCTCTCCTCTCATTTAAAAATAAAATAACATAAAGCCTTGGCTGGTTGGCTCAGTGGTAGAGCGTCTGCCTGGGGTGTGGATGTCCCTGGTTCGAGTCCCTGTCAGAGCACACAGGAGAAGTGCCCATCTGCTTCTCTACCTCTCCCTTCTCACTTCTCTCTCTCTCTCCTCCTCCCCTCTTGCAGCCATGGCTCCATTAAAGAGAGCTGGCCCTGGGCATTGAAGATGGCTCCATAGTCTCCGCCTCAGGTGCTAAAAAAATGGCTCTGGTTGCATCGGAGCAAGGGCCCAAGATGGGCAAAACACCATCCCCTAGTGGGCTTGCTGGGTGGATTCCTGTAAGGCGCATGCGGGAATCTGTCTCTGCCTCCCCTCCTCTCACTAAAAATATTTTTAGAAACCAATAAAGGCCCTGGCCGGTTGGCTCAGCGGTAGAGCGTCGGCCTGGCGTGCGGGGGACCCGGGTTCGATTCCTGGCCAGGGCACATAGGAGAAGCGCCCATTTGCTTCTCCAACCCCCCCCTCCTTCCTCTCTGTCTCTCTCTTCCCCTCCCGCAGCCAAGGCTCCACTGGAGCAGAGATGGCCCGGGCGCTGGGGATGGCTCTTTGGCCTCTGCCCCAGGCGCTAGAGTGGCTCTGGTCTCGGCAGAGCAACGCCCCAGAGGGGCAGAGCATCGCCCCCTGGTGGGCAGAGCTTCGCCCCTGGTGGGCGTGCCGGGTGGATCCCGGTCGGGCGCATGCGGGAGTCTGTCTGACTGTCTCTCCACGTTTCCAACTTCAGAAAAATACAAAAAAAAAAAAAAACCCAATAAATACAAAATACAAAACATAAAGTCAATCAGATAATAAATACCTTTTAAGTCACAGAACTTTCTTTTGTGTTCCTATGAAATCTAACTTGAGTAGATTTCATAGGAACTTGAGTAGATTTCCTATGAAATTTCACCTGAGAGGCAACAAAACATAGTTGATTTCACCAGCAAGGATTCTTGAGCCATACTACCCAGGTTCAAAGCAGCTCCACAGTTTATTAGCTGTGCAATCTTTGGCAAGCTTATCTCTGGGCCTTAGTTGCCAACCTGTGAAAAGGGCGACTACATACAACTTACCCCATGAAGCTGTTGTGAGGATGAGTTCAACAAGAAAAGCACTGAGGGCCCTGGCTGGTTGGCTCAGCGGTAGAGCATTAGCCTGGCGTGTGGAAGTCCTGGGTTTGATTCCCGGCCAGGGCACACAGGAGAAGTGCCCATCTGCTTCTCCACCCTTCCCCCTCTCCTTCCTTTCTGTCTCTCTCTTCCCCTCCCGCAGCCAAGGCTCCATGGAGCAAAGTTGGCCCGGGTGCTGAGGACGGCTCCATGGCCTCCACCTCAGGTGCTAGAATGGCTCCAGCTGCAATGGAGCAAGGGCCCAGATGGGCAGAGCATTGCCCCCTGGTGGGCATGCCAGATGGATTCCGGTTGGGCGCATGCAGGAGTCTGTAGGACTGCCTCCAGCTTCTAACTTCAGAAAAATACAAAATAAAAGAAAAAGAAAAGCACTGAGTTTACTACTATTGATATATATCTAAAAATCTAAATTAAATGTCCCAAGCATTGACATACAGACCTTAAAAAAACACATATTTGTGCCATACGTAAAAGCAAGATTCAGAAGGTCTGGGTTCAAACAGGCAAATAAATCCCTTGCCAAACATGTGGCCTTCAGCAAGTTATGAGGCTTCCTATTTCCTCATACAAAGGACACTGCCCTAACAGGTGTGTGACAGTGGAGGGCATGAGGAACGCTGGGGACACAGCCCCACAAAGTGACTACAACCATAAGTTCACCAACAGCACACTGCAAACCTGGGTTCAAATTAAAGAGGTGTACCAGGATCTCTTCAGCTAAAAATCGCAGCAGGTCCCCCACAAGCAATCATCCATCCCTAACCCTAAATTCAGCCCTCACACACTTCCCACCTCTAAATCAGACACCTGAACGTGTCCACCCTCGGGACTAGCACCAGTTCCTTTTCTGACACAGACCTGCCTCTTCCCCACTTACAGGACACAGGCTCGACCGAGTGCCCACGCCAACCAGTCAGTCTGCTCTGTGGCCAGCTCTCCAGTAGCAGCTCTGAGTCTCCCCACACAGCTCAACTCCAACCAGAGGTGAAGGCGCGCCCTTCGCGACCCTGCTGTTTCTACGTGGGATCCCTTCACACACGCGCCGCACACCAACGCTTCCCAGACTCCAAGCCCTACTCATCTGATAGAACCTGCGTGCCCTCTCATTCGAGCGAGTCTGAACAGCATTCAGGCAAGTCACATTCAAATGCAAAGAAAACACTTAAAATAGTGAATCATTTGCCATTCTGCAACTGTGCAGTGGCAGTTATAATTTCTGACATTTCAAACCCAAATGTTCGCAGAAATTTTGCAAACAATCTACGTCAACGCAGTCAGCACAGGCACATGAAATGTTAAAATGTTAATGTTAACACCTGCATATCAACCATCCCTATTCACGTCAAACGTCCAGGGGTCAGAGACCAGGGCTGTCAGCTGATGCTCAGAAAGTCTTTTCCTTCTGGAGGAGACACCGCACTAAGGTCTGACTGCCTCTTCGTGGCCACATTTGCAGTCGTTCCCGGGACAGGCTGGGGAAGAACCGGGGCCGTCCTACGCCTCACCCCGCCCCTTGGCTCGTCCCCTCCCCCGGCCGCATCGTCCCCTCCATCGCTCCTCCGCCACCGTCAGCTCCCCGCCCCCCGGCCCAATGTCCCCAGTCCCGACCCTGAACCCCTCCGCCTACCGGGCTCCGCCCCGAGCGACTACCTCCGGCCCCACGTGACGCGGAGAGACGACCGGCACCGTTCGGGCCGCGAACCCGCCGCCCCAAGAACGCCGCGGGACTCGAGGCGGCCGCGGTGTGGGCGGGGCGGGGCGGGGCGACCACAGGGACTTAGCGGGCAGGGCTGGGGGTTGTCGTCGCTGGGCCGGGATGGGGTCGTACCTACCGCTGGGCGCCCGGAGCGCCGCCGCGTTCCCCGCTGCCTTTCGCGCGCCCGCCTCCGCCCCGCGCGGCGGGACCCCCGCCTCGGCGCGCGCCCACCCCCGCGCGATCCTGTCCCCTCCTCCCAGCTCGGCCAGAAAGAGAAAATGGCGCTCGATTTGCCTCCGGAAGTGACGTATACTCATTTGCATATAGGGGCAGCCAGCCAATGGGAGGAGAGGGTGCATGGAGACCCCCCCCTGGGCTAGGCCCCACAGACCCTTTAGGGCCCCTGCTTAAAGCTGAACTGGAGGCTTCATGGTGGAAGTGGGGGTATCCTGCAGGAGCCCCTTACCTAGACCCCTTTTCTGACACACAGTGGACTGGCTTGACAGCCCCTCATCAGCCTTGTGCAAACTCTCGCGAGAGTTTGAGTATGTAATGACATCATTGAAGGGATTGTCATCAATCACGTGTCCAATCACGTGGGTTCACCTTAGCTTTGGCTCATTTGTATTGAATGGGGTGGAGCTAGTGGCTGAATGGTGGCCACGCCCACATATCAGAGCCAATAGAAAACTAGCTATGGAAAGAATCCTGCCCTGTCATTGGAGAGTAGAACTTGGGCTATCAGAACTTTTGCAAGTGTGCTCTTGATTGACACATCTTGGTGAACTGACTGGACAGGGTCTCCTGACTATTCTTTGCTAAGCAAATTTGTCTCACCTTTTTTTGAGAATTCTGATTTTTAAGTTAGAACCACTATATGTTTTGAAGGTTAATTGCATACATTTGTAAAAACTCCTAAATGGCCTTAAAATTCACTTTTGCCCAGTCCAGACTTATTAAATATTGTGAAGCAATATTTTTCAAAATGAGTGAAAACATGAGGTAGGAGCTTTCAAAATGTCTTTGGGTCTTTGAGTCAAGTGCCCACAGGGAATAGAAGGAACACAGTGCCCTCAGGGTACTTGCAGTTTAATGAGGCCAGGTGTGCATGCAAATACCTGATTTTAATTTATCAGGTCTCTATCCTAGACCCATCTTCAAAGACTATTCTAGATCTTTCTAGCTTCGTTGAAGCTCCCTGGGCAACACCTGTGCCTCCTCAACTTCCTTATCAGGGGAAGGTCCTGTCTGCTCCTCCTTTCAGAACACCAAAGCCATCAGACTTGGTCTCCCTCCACCTCCAAGCTCTTACATGCATACCTATTTCCTCAACAACCACCACCTTGACCTTACTTACAGCTTGTTTCAGAGGATATATCTGCCCACGTTCATGATCTGCTCATGCATTGTTGGACCTTGTTTGCCTGCCCTGACAACACCTCATTGTCCAGTCATCCCCTCTCTCTACTGGTACCTTCGCTCAGTTTTAGCCTAGCGATGAAAAATGTAACAGGCACCAAATAAATGTCTGATTTATCATAATTGAAGGATAGCTTGCCCTTTATACTTATGAATTGTCATTTAACTTGATATTGAATTACAGAGGTAAATGGGTATGGTATCCCAATACATCTTCCTTTGAGAAATTACAAATGTAATGGAAAGTAAACTCAAAGTCTTCCCCTCTGCCATAGTCCAATGAGAACAATGTATCACATTTCTCCAAAGAACACCTCTGCTTCCTCTACTCCTTATCCTGTGCTCTCACCCTGACCCTCATCACTCTGTAGAAACGCCTTGATCACCAATCACCTCGTTGAACCCAATAACTATTTGTTGACTCCTTCTTTCCTTTCCCTTTCCTGAAGTCCTTTTCTCTCCCTGACAACTCCTAAACATGCTCTGTAATCTTCTCCAACCTCTTTGATTGCTCCTCGCATCTTCATCAGATTCCCTTCTTCAATCCATCCTTGAACATTGGTCTCCAGAATCCTGCCCACTTTCGTTCATTTTTCAACCACATTTATTACCCTTTCTATGTGCCAGGCACTGTATTAGGTATTGAAAACCCTATTCCTTTCATTGATTACTCTGCATACTCTCTCTTGCTCATTACACATATTCAAACCTCATTGTTTCAACTACAAATCAGTATCTCCACCTTTTTAAGTTTCACTTTTATTTTTTTGGCTGCTAATTGGGCAGTTCCATTTGGGTGTCTCACAGGCACCTCAAATTCAAAATGTTAAAAACTGAGCCCATAATCCCCTCCTCAGCAGCCTCTCTTACAGTAAGCAGTGTACTTGCTTACCTGTGCTTTATTTTCTCCATTTCTACATCATACATAATTCTCCAACCTGTTCCCTCAACTGCAGCCCTACCCCCATGTGTACATTCAGGTCATCATCTCCTGGATGGAAGACCAACACAGGCACCTACCTACCTTACCTCCAGCTTTGGAGCCTCAGGTGTGTTTTCCTGTCAGCCATCTAGTGATCTAACTAAAAGCACATCTGAGCCCTGGCTAGTGGCTCAGTGCATAGAGTGTCCGCTTGGTGTATGGACATCTGGGTTCAATTCCAGTCAAGGCACACAGGAGAAGCGACCATCTGTTTCTCCACCTCTTCTCCCCCTTCTCTCCCTTTTCCGCACCAACAGCCAGTGGCTTGAATGGTTTGAGCATGGCCCCAGACACTGAGAATAGCTCTATTGGAGAGCATCAGTCTCAGGTGCTAAAAATAGCTCAGTACTCCAGCATCAGCCCCAGATAGGGTTGCTGGGTGGATCCCAGTTGCGATACAAGCAGGAGTCTGCCTATCTCCACTTCTTTCACCTAAATAATAATAATAATAATAATAATAATAATAATAAATTTAAAAATAAACTAAAAGCACATCTGACTCTGCCACTCTTATTCTTACCTTTAGCTATCACACATTCCCCACAAAATCAAGTCCAGAGGGTCAGCATGGCATACAAGCTCTCCAAGATTGACCAGTCCCAGCCCATCTCCTGCTCCTGCAAACACCACAGTGTTTGTTCATTGAATGTCTTCCCTCCCAATACCTGAACCAATACTCCATTGCCATTCAAGGCTGAGTTCTGTGGCCCTCTCTTCAAGAAATAGCTCCCTGACCACCACCACCACCACCACATGCATAAACATGACAAAAGGTGGTGGATACTTAATGATACTCCCCAAATATTCTGTGCCTTTCATTGTATTCACTATATTGTTTTATCATAATCTGCTGTTTCCCTCAGGGAGTGCTATGCCAAGAGGGACCATGTCTTCTCAGTCATCATTGTCTCTCTGATGCCTAGGTTAATATAATATAAGTAACTGTTTTAATAAGTAGAGTAAAATTTTAATAAATGTTGAATTAATTTTTTTCAATATCTTCTGAAAATTTTTTTTAACAGTCAGAGAGAGGGATAGACAGGGACAGATATACAGGAACGAAGAGATGAGAAGCATCACTCATTAGTTTTTCGTTGCGCGTGTGACACCTTAGTTGTTCATTGATTGCTTTCTCATATGTGCCTTGACTGTGGGCCTTCAGCGGACCAAGTAACCCCTTGCTTGAGCCAGCGATCTTGGGTCCAAGCTGGTGAGCTTTGCTCAAATCAGATGAGCCCGTGCTCAAGCTGGTGACCTCGGGGTCTCAAACCTGAGTCCTCTGCATCCCAGTCCGACGCTCTATCCACTGTGCCACTGCTTGGTCAGGCTTGAACATACTAAATAATTGAAATAATTGTACAGTGAACACCATCACCTAGACCTTAAATTAACATTTTGCTCTATTTGCTGTATCACCCAGGTATCTAAATATTCATCTCTTGATTCATCTTTTTTTCTTTTTTCTTTTTTCTTTTTTTTTGCATTTTTCTGAAGCTGGAAACAGGGAGAGACAGTCAGACTCCCGCATGTGCCCGACCGGGATCCACCCGGCATGCCCACCATGGGGCGATGCTCTGCCCATCCTGGGCGTCGCCATGTTGCGACCAGAGCCACTCTAGCGCCTGAGGCAGAGGCCACAGAGCCATCCCCAGCGCCCGGGCCATCTTTGCTCCAATGGAGCCTTGGCTGCAGGAGGGGAAGAGAGAGACAGAGAGGAAGGTGCGGTGGAGAGGTGGAGAAGCAAATGGGTGCTTCTCCTGTGTGCCCTGGCCAGGAATCGAACCTGGGTCCTCCACACGCTAGGCCAACGCTCTACCGCTGAGCCAACCGGCCAGGGCCTCATCTTTTTTTCTTGTTTTGAATTCAGGGAAAGAAAATTTCAGACATCAGCATGCCAGGTGGTATCCCAGTGGATAGAGCCTCCACCCAGAATGCTGAATTCCCCAGTTTAAAACCTTGAAGTCACTGTCTTGAACATAGGATCATCGACATGATCCCAAGTTTGCAGGCTTTAACCCAAAGATCGCTGGCTGGAAGCCCAAAGGTTGCTGTCTTGAGCTCAAGATTGCTGACTTGAGCAAGGGGTCATGACTCGGCTGCAGCCCCCCACCCTTGCCCCAGTCAAGGCTTGTATGAGAAGCAATCAATGAACCACTAAAGTGAAACATCTACAAGTTGATGCTTCTCATCTCTCTTCTCCCTTTTTCTCTCCCTTCCTGTTTCTCTCTTTAAAAAAATAAAAATAAAATTTCAGACATCAGTCCACTATCTTTCTAAACACTTTAGCATGAATATATAATAAAAGACATTTAAAATTACAATTAACAGCTTTGCAGCCCCTCCCCACCACAGAAGGAATGAACACTATGTTTCAGTGGGACTCATCAAGATTATTTGCAAGAGCCTTACCAGGCAGTGGCACAGTGGATAGAGCACTGGCCTGGAATGCTGAGGACCCAGGTTCATAATCTCAAGGTCACTGGCTTGAGTGTCAGCTCATGTGGCTTGAGCAAGGGGTCACTGGCTCAGCTGGAGTCCCCCAGTCAAGGCACATATGAGAAAACAATCAATGAACAACTAAGGTGCCACAACTACAAGTTGATGCTTCTCATCTCTCTCCCTTCCTGTTCTTCCATCACTCACTCTCTCAAAACAAAACAAACAACAAAATAAATTATTTTCAAGATTCAGGAAAGTTCAGGACAGAGATGTCATCACAGAATTCTAAATTGGAAGATACACCTGAGGAGCTAGCTGCATATGCAAGTTTGTTCTGAGTTCTCAACATACTTAGTGTCAGTATGAGTATTGATGTTTTTATTTCAGTTGTTCAGCTGGGTTTAAAAGTGAAGATGTGCCTGACCTGTGGTGGCGCAGTGGGATAAAGCGTCGACCTGGAAGTGCTGAGGTCGCCGGTTTGAAACCCTGGGCTTGCCTGGTCAAGGCACATATGGGAGTTGATGCTTCCAGCTCCTCACCCCCCTTCTCTCTGTCTCTCCTCTATCTCTCTCTCTCTCTCTGTCTCTCCCTCTCCTCTCTAAAAAAAAAACCCCCAAAAAACAAAAAAAAACCGAATAAAAAAAAAAAGTGAAGATGCTATGCTGCAATTTTCCTCCTCTCTGGACTGGCTCCCCCTGTAATTGGCATCTGCATTTACTAAGATAACCATCCAGTTTAAAGACAGAAATGTGGGTGACCACAGAACCAAGACAAACAAACTGGCTCCAGAGCCTGATACATCAACCCACTTTGTGAAAATTAGATAGGGGTAAGCCCTGTGGGCATGAGCTTCCCTTAGGCTCTAGCTTTGACATAAAAAATGCTATTATAAAATGACAGTGCCACATCAGGGTACAGACCTGAATGGCACAGTGGGCTGGATTTCAGCTCCCACTTCCCTACCTCTGTTGGTTTCCACCTAGTGTATGCATGCTGTACAACTAAACTCCACAAAGAGACAACTATACACAAGTTTATCTACAATAAAATAAATTGCTAAGATTAACCTAAAACCACTGAGCCCTGGTTGGGCAGCTCAGTTGGTTAGAGCATTGTCCCAATACACCAATGTTCCGGGTTCGATACCCAGTCAGGGCACACACAAAAATCAATCACTGAATGCATAAATAAGTGCAACAAGAAATTCATGTTTCTCTCTCCCTTCCTTGCTCTCTAAAATAAATAAATAAATAAATAATCCACTAAAAGTTTTATAGAAAAGGAGACATTATCTGTGAACTTACATATAACCCTGCCCTTCTTGTCTCTGTTCTACATATGCTTTCTGTGTGTGCACTAGGTTCCAACAGACATTATGAGCAGAAAAGCAGACTCAATCCGTGCTTTCTTAGAGCTTAGAATCCAGTGGGGGAGAACGTCATTTGTAAAATAATTGCACAGTGAAAGGTTAATTCTAAGCTTCTGAAAAAGGTAGCATCTCGACCAAGAAAATGGATCTAGACTAGCAGTCTTGAAGAGACAACCAGAAGGACAGGTAGACATTTGCAGATCAAAGCAGTGAGGTGGTCAAGGGCGATGACTTTCAGGAACAGCCCCTGTAAAGTCTGGCACAGTCAGATGGATCGAAGAAACAAGAATGACTGGAGTGTAGGTAATAGGAAACAAAATGTTCTAAGGGGAGACTATGAACCAGTTTTGAAGCTGTTTTGGTCTTTTAAGACCAAAGAGAAGCCAGTGAAGTTTTTTTGTTGTTGTTGGGTGGGTTGATAGAAGCAGATCTGAAAGGTACAGCTGGCATTTTTCTTTAAAAATAACTGCAAGTCAGGAAAAGAAAAATAACTCCCTGAATCTGTATAAACTCAAGTTCTGACTGATGTATTCTGTTTCTTTGAATTTTTCTTTTAGTTACTTTTCCTTGCATACAAATAGGCATATAAAAATGGCAACCAACTGAACATGGTTGCAAGAATATTTAAAATTCTTTTAAAAGTATTGCCAAACATTAATGTTGATTTCTAGTTACTTATTCTGGGAATGTATAATATTTGAAAACAAATTGGTTCCTTGCACGCATCATCTGTAAGTAGTTTCATTAAAAATACATAATTAACCAAGGTAGAATGAGCTTATAATGTAACTGTCCTTGGGCAATATTCTATGGACATATTAGCGACAGCAGAATGGATTTTATGTCGACATTTGTTTGGTTATAATGCAGTAACTTTTGTATTAAGAGTTTCAAAAAAGTGTGATCTTCCTCTGCTAAACTGATGTTAATGCAATCCTTATAAATAATAGATTTTAAAATTTTAAGATAAAAGAACTACAGAAAATGTTACAAAATGCAAATGTTACTATTGGAAATTTCACATCATAGGAAATTAGCCTTTATCTACCAACTTTCAAGAACTTGATCCTATTTAAGGTGAAAAATCAAACAAAAAAAGCACTGTGCCATTACAATGCACACTAGCTGTCTTTCTTTCAAAAGCTGAATTCAGCAAGACACTAACGTGCTTAAATGTGAGTTACTAACTTCTAATAAACTATAATTTTCTTCACGTTTTCAAGTGGAGTTGATTTATAATATTTGTGTGTTAAACATGTATGTTTCCAGTTCAAAGTCACGATGTTTTAAAAATCTTATTAAAGTTTCAGAAATCTGGAGAGAAAAGAAAGACAAGTACAGCTGACTATGGTGTGGAGGAGGAATTGGTCTGAGATGACAGGCAGAAGGAGGTATAAGAGTCAAAGGGCCCTGGTAGAGCATCGGCCTGGCGTGTGGAAGTCCCGGGTTTGATTCCCGGCCAGGGCACACAGGAGAGGCGCCCATCTGCTTTTCCACCCCTCCCCCTCTCCTTCCTCTCTGTCTCTCTCTTCCCCTCCCGCAGCCGAGGCTCCATTGGAGCAAAAGATAGCCCTGCGCTGGGGATGGCTCCCTGGCCTCTGCCTCAGGCACTAGAGTGGCTCTGGTCGGGACAGAGTGACGCCCCGATGGGCAGAACATCGCCCCCTGGTGGGCGTGCCGGGTGGATCCCGGTCGGGCGCATGCGGGAGTCGGCCTCCCCGTTTCCAGCTTCAGAAAAATACAAAAAAAAAAAAAGTCAGAGGACTGTTGGAGAGGTTCAGGTGGAAGATGATGATAGCTTGGAACTTAAATTAGTGTTGTAACACTGAAGATGAAGAAAAGCTGACAGCTTTGAGATCTCTGAGGTGAGGTGAACAAGACTTGATGACAGCCAGGACATGGCTGTGACTGAAGTGTCAAGAATGATGGTATTGAGGATGGAAACACTGGGAAGAGAATGAGGGGGTCACAAGTATTGTCTTCCCACATTGAGTATGACTGTTGAGACCTCTAGGTATTATGATCAAATAGGTAGTTGGAAATACCAGTCTGGATCTAAAAAGAAAGGCTAGGGTAGAAGTATAAATTTAAAGGTGCCATAAAATGGATGAAAAGAGTGAACCAAACACAAAGGAATGGGCTAGACAGAGGTTGCTTTTTTTTCTTTTTTTTTTTTTTTTTTTTTTTTCATTTTTCTGAAGCTGGAAACAGGGAGAGACAGTCAGACAGACTCCCGCATGCGCCCCACCGGGATCCACCCGGCACGCCCACCAGGGGCGACGCTCTGCCCACCAGGGGGCGATGCTCTGCCCATCCTGGGCGTGGCCATGTTGCGACCAGAGCCACTCTAGCGCCTGAGGCAGAGGCCACAGAGCCATCCCCAGCGCCCGGGCCATCTTTGCTCCAATGGAGCCTTGGCTGCGGGAGGTGAAGAGAGAGACAGAGAGGAAAGCGCGGTGGAGGGGTGGAGAAGCAAATGGGCGCTTCTCCTGTGTGCCCTGGCCGGAAATTGAACCCGGGTCCTCCGCACGCTAGGCCGACGCTCCAACCGGCCAGGGCCTTTTTTTTCTGAAGCTGGAAAAGGGGAGGCAGATAGACTCCCGCATGCGCCCAACCGAGATCCACCCGGCACGCCCACCAGGGTGCGATGCTCTGCCTATCTGGGGCATCACTCTGTTGCGACCAGAGCCACTCTAGCTCCTGAGGCAAAGGCCATGGAGCCATCCCCAGCGCCCGGCCCATCTTTGCTCCAATGGAGCCTCGGCTGCGAGAGGGGAAGAGAGAGACAGAGAGGAAGGAGAGGGGAAGAGGTGGAGAAGCAGATGGGTGCTTCTCCTGTGTGCACTGGCCGGAAATCGAATCCCGGCCTTCCGCACGCCAGGCGGACGCTCTACCACTGAGCCAACCGGCCAGGGCTGAGGTTGCTTTTTGAAGTCACTTCATCCCTGTGGTTTAATTACTTTAATACATTAATGGTTAAAATACAAATCACTTTATTAGCAATTACTTTCCTAGGTTTTTATGACAAACATGATAATGAAAATAAGATAATTAAGTCTTCCCATCCATAAACACGGGATGTGCTGCCATGGATGTCCCCTTCATTTTGTCGTTCTTCACTGTGCAAGTCTTTGATCCACTTGGATAAGTTAACTCCTGAGTGTTTTATTTTTCCTTTTTTGAGGCTATAGTTAATGGAATTGTTTGTGATCTCTTTTTCAGATTGTCCATTGTGTACAGAAATGTAATTGATTTTTGAATGTTGCTCTGTAGCTTGCTATTTGTTGAATTAATTTACTAGCTTGAAGTTTCTGTGTGGTCCTCAGGATTTTCTATGCATAAGATCATATAATCTGCAAAAAGAGGTAATTTTCCATCTTCCTTTTCCAATTTGGAGGCCTTTCATTTCATTTTTCTTGTCTAACTGCTCTGGCTAAAACTTCAAGTAGTGTTGAATAGAAGGGAAGAAAGTGGACATCCTTGTCTTATTCCTAATCTTGGAGAAAAAGCTTTCAGTCTTTCACCATTGAACATTACATTTGCTGTAGGATTTTCATATATGGTTTTTATTATATTAAGGTAGTCTCCTTCTATTTCTACATTGTTGTGTTTTCATGAAATTGTTTAACTTTATCAAGTGCTTTTGCTGCATCAAATGAGATCATTTTTTCCCATTTATTTTGTTGATGTGGCGTATTACATTCATTTTTCATGTTTAACCTTGCATTGCAGGAATAAACCCACTTGGTCATGGTGTAATCCATTTAATATGCAGAGGAATTTTGTTTGCTAGAATTTTTGTTGACAATTTTTTCATCAATGTTCATAGGAATATTGGTGTGTAGTTTTCTTTCCTTGTAGTTAGTGTCTTTGGCTTTGGTATCAGGGTTATGCTGGCCTCACACACTGAGTCAAGAAGTATTTATTCTTCTTCAAGTGTCTGGAAAAGTTTGAGAGATTAGGATAGTTTTCTTTAAACATTTTGTAAAATTTAACAGCTATCAGGTCCAGGACACTTTTTTGTTGTTGGGGAAATTTTTGACTAATAATTCAATCTTACTAGTTATAAGTGTATAGAGGTTTTCTAATTTTTCATGATTTAATCTTGGTAGGTTTTTGTTTCAAAAATTTTGTCCAGGCCCTGGCCAGTTGGCTCAGCGGTAGAGCATCGACCTGGTGTGCGGGGGACCCGGGTTCGATTCCCAGCCAGGGCACATAGGAGAAGCGCCCATTTGCTTCTCCACCCCCTCCTCCTTCCTCTCTGTCTCTCTCTTCCCCTCCCGCAGCCAAGGCTCCATTGGAGCAAAGATGGCCCGGGCGCTGGGGATGGCTCCTTGGCCTCCGCCCCAGGCGCTAGAGTGGCTCTGGTCGCGGCAGAGCGATGCCCTGGAGGGGCAGAGCATCGCTCCCTGGTGGGCAGAGCGTCGCCCCTGGTGGGCGTGCCGGGTGGATCCCAGTGGGGCACATGCGGGAGTCTGTCTGACTGTCTCTCCCCATTTCCAGCTTCAGAAAAATACAAAAAAAAAAAAAAAAGAATTTTGTCCATTTCATTGAAGTTTTCCAATCTGCTGGCATATAGTTGTTCATACTCTTATCATGTTTTATTGCTGTAGAATTGGTAGTAATGTCCCAAATTTCAATTCTGCTTTTTGAAATTTGAATCTTTTTCACTTCATCTAGTTAAAGGTTTGTCAATTTTGTTGCTTTTTGAAAAACCAACATTTAGTTTCATTGATATTTTGTATTGTTTTATTATTTTCTATTTCCTTAATCTCTGCTCTAATCTTTATTTTCTTCCTTCTGCTAGCTTTGGGTTTAGTGTGTGTGTGTGTGTGTGTGTGTGTGTGTGTGAGAGAGAGAGAGAGAGAGACAGAGAGAGAGACAGAGAGACAGAGAGAGATGAAAAACATCAATTCTTTGTTGTGACACCTTAGTTGTCCATTGATTGCTTTCTCATATATGCCTTCACTGGGGGGCTCCAGCTGAGCCAGTGACCCCTTGCTCAAGCCAATGACCTTGGGCTTCAAGCAAGCAACCTGTGGGCTCAAACCAGCGACCATGGGGTCATACCTATGATCCCACACACAAGCCAGCTACCCCATGCTCAAGCTGGTGAGACCGTGCTCAAGCCGGCAACCTTAGGGTTTTGCATCTCAGTCTGACTCTCTATCCACTGCACTGACATATTTTTTTTTATTATTAATTTTAGAGAGAAGACAGAGAAAGATGTGAGGAGCAGAAAGCATCAACTACCATATGTGTCTTTGCCAGGAATGCACAGGTTTTCA
This sequence comes from Saccopteryx bilineata, assembly GCF_036850765.1. Lineage (NCBI taxonomy): Eukaryota > Metazoa > Chordata > Mammalia > Chiroptera > Emballonuridae > Saccopteryx > Saccopteryx bilineata. The sequence continues at coordinate 416,808 of NC_089500.1, forward strand.
GACTGGTGACTTCATCATTCCAGGTTGACACTTAATCCACTGCACCACCACGGATCAGGCCCAGTATAACTAGCTTTTATAATTGTCTATGTATTTCCCCCTATCGAGATCTATATTTCTCCATACAGCTTCAAGTTATTGTCTAGTGTTCTTTCATTTCACCTGCACACTCCCTTGTACATTTCTTGCAGGGTAGGTCTAGTGGTCACAAACTCCTCAGCTTTTGTTTCTCATTTAAAATAAATTTTTTTTAAAGATTTTATTTATTGCATGACCAGGTGGTGGTGCAGTGAATACAGCATTGTCCTGGGACGCTGAGAACCCAGGTTCAAAACCTCAAGGTTGCTGGCTTGAGCACAGGTTCACCAGCTTGAGCATGAGGTCACTGGCGTGAGTGTGGGATCACAAACATGACCCCAGGATCACAGACTTGACCCCAAGGTTACTGGCTTGAGCAAGGGATCACTGGCTCAGCTGGAAACCCCTGGTCAAGGAACATATGAGAAAGCAATCAATGAACAACTAAGATTCCACATCTATTAGTTGATGCTACTCATTTCCCTTCTTGTCTGTCCTTGTCTTTCTTGTTAAAAAAAAATAAAGATTTTATAGAAAGGGGAGAGAGGGAAAAGGTAGGGAGCAAAGCAGGAACCATCAATTCATAGTTGCTTCTCTTATGTGCCTTGATGGAGCAAGCCCAAGGTTTAGAACCAGCAACCTCAGCATTCCAGTTCGATGCTTTATCCAATGCACCACCACAGGTCAGGCCTCTCCCTCACTTTTGAAGGACAATTTTGCCAAATGTAGGACTCTTGGTTGAAATTTTAAAAAACATTTTACCACTTTGAATACATCAGCTCACTGACCTCTAAAGTTTCTGATGAGAAAGAAATTCATTAATCAAATTGAGGACCCCTCTTAAGTGATGATTTTTTCACTGCTGCTGAAATTGTGTTTGGCTTTTGAAAACCTGATTATGTGTCTGAGTTCATCTTTCTTGGAATTCAGAGCTTCCTGGATGTTTCATCAAATTTGTTAAGTTTTCAGCCATTACTTCTTCAAATACTCTCTCTACCCCTCTCTGTTCTCTGTGATTCCTATTGCATGCTGGTCTGTACGATGGTGTCCTACAAGTCCCTGAACTCTGTTAATGTTCCAATCTTTTTTAATTTTGTTTCTCAGACTCACTAATTTCCATTGTCTTATCTCAGTGCCTACTCAAATATACCTTTGAATCATTCTAGTGAATATTTCATTTCAGTTACTGAGTTTTTCAGCTCTAGGACGTATGATTTGTTTTCTCTTTATTGCTGGGTCCATTTTGTTCATGCATGATTTTCTTTCTCTTCACTTTTAGTTCCTTGAGTATTTTAAGTGTTTTCAAGTCTGTCTAGTAAATCTACCATCAGGTCCTTTTCAGAGGCAATTTCTGTTGATTTTTTTTTCTTTTGAATAGGCCATACTTTCTTATTTCTTTGTATGCCATGTGATTTTTGCTGTTGAAAACTAGAAATCTGAATATAATAATGTAGTAACTCTGGAAATCAGAGTCTGATTCTTCTCCAGAGTTTGGTGTTTCCCTGTCATTTTCCCCCTTGGTTTAGGCTGTCTCTGTGTCCTGGATCAGCAAAATCCCTTCCCCATGCCCTCTCCCAATTCTGGGACACCTCCTATCTTCCATCTTATCACAAATGCACAAGGACCAGGGTCGCCATGAGAGGAAGGGTGCTGCAACCTAGGGGTTAGTGTAGCCAGTCTGGGCTCCAAGCACAACTTGTTGCCACAGATCCCAGAGTGGGGTCTAGACATTGCTGTGCATCGGAATATTCTGTTTTTATTTTATTATGGAATAAGAGAAGACTTAGTGTACCTACCGCCCAAAAGCACAACTTTGCAATAATACAGGACCCCATTTTAAAAGTCCATCTCCTCCCTGACCTTGATGGGTATGAGGCTTCCCAAGATGGAGCCAAACCCACAAGACAAATATTGGTGGCACAGGCTAGGCGGGAATGCATGTTATGAATGTTGTGCCTTAAAACCCTGCAGACCTAATAGCCTGTGCACAGGTACACTCCCCCCCCCAAAGACCCATGCACATGGGTGCTCATACTCTCACACAGGCACCCACACACATTTTTGTACAGTGCACTGAGATCATATATAGCACATGGCCAAGATTTGCTGGTTTATATAAACAGAATTCAGGTGAGAACCTGCAGTGAAAACTTTTTTTTTTTTTGTATTTTTCTGAAGCTGGAAACGGGGAGAGACAGTCAGACAGACTCCCGCATGCACCCCACCGGGATCCACCCGGCACACCCACCATGGGGCAACGCTCTGCCCACCAGGGGGCGATGCTCTGCCCCTCTGGGGCGTCGCTCTGCCGCAACCAGAGCCACTCTAGCACCTGGGGCAGAGGCAAAGGAGCCATCCCCAGCGCCCGGGCCATCTTTGCTCCAATGGAGCCTTGGCTGCGGGAGGGGAAGAGAGAGACAGAGAGGAAGGGGGGGGTGGAGAAGCAAATGGGCGCTTCTCCTGTGTGCCCTGGCCGGGAATTGAACCCGGGTCCCCCGCACACCAGGCCGACGCTCTACCGCTGAGCCAACCAGTCAGGGCCATGCAGTGAAAAACTTAAAACAAAAAAGGAATCTGCAGTGGATCTTTTGTCATTTCTCAATGGCCCTTCTTCTTCTTTTCTTCTTCTGGTAATTAAAATACACTCAGCCCTGGCTGGTTGGTTCAGCTGTAGAGCGTCTGTCCGATGTGTGGAAATCCCATTCAGTTCCTAGTCAGGACACACAGGAAAAGCTACTATGTGCTTCACCACTCCCCTTCTCCCTTCTCGTGCTCTCTCTCTCTCTTTTCCCTTCCCGCAGCCAAGGCTCAGTTGAATCAAGTTGGCCCCGGATGCTGAGGATGGCTCTATGGCCTCCTCTCAGGTGCTAAAAATAGCTTGGTTGCCAAGCAACAGAGGGCCCAGATGGACAAAGCATCACCCAGTAGGAGATTTGCCTGTTAGAATCTGGTCGAGGCACATGTGGATGTCTGTCTCTCTGCTTCCCCACTTCTCACTTAAAAAAAAAGAAAAAAGAAAGGAAAATACACTCACATACCAGTTACTCTTGGTTACTTACCGAGATTAACATACTCTAATAAAACCCACTTGGAATACCCAGTATTTGAGTGTGGTAGCCAAGTTCCCTTGCTTTATCTTTTTTTTTTTTTTTTTTTAAGATTTTATTTATTCATTATAGAGAGGGGAGAGAGAGAGAGAAGGGGGAAGAGCAAGAAGCATCAACTCCCATATGTGCCTTGACCAGGCAAGCCCAGGGTTTTGAACCGGCAACCTCAGCGTTTCCAGGTTGATGCTTTATCCACTGCGCCACCACAGGTCAGGCCCTTGCTTTATCTTAATAGTATACTTGTCACTGATGATCTAAACTTCATCAAAATCATTTTTAATTTTTAAAGTTAATGACACTTGCCTGACCAGATGGTGGCGCAGTGGATAGAGTGTCGGACTGGGATGTGGAGGACCCAGGTTCGAGACCCCGAGGTTGCCAGCTTGAGCGTGGGCACATCTGTTTTGAGCAAAAAGCTCACCAGCTTGGAACCAAGGTGCTGGCTCAAGCAAGGGGTCACTCGGTCCACTGAAGGCCCGCGGTCAAGGCACATATGAGAAAGCAATCAATCTAGAAACTGATGATTGATTCTTCTCATCTCTCTCCGTTCCTGTCTGTCCCTATCTATCCCGCTCCTGACTCTCTCTCTGTCCCTGTAAAAACAAAAAAATAAAATAAAAAAATAAAGTTAATGACACTTGAAAAAGGGAGCTGCCCGTAGCCCAAGAATGCATCTCCATGTCAGAATTAAATAATGATATATTTTACTTTCCCAACAGCTCTGTAACTCGCACCTGAACAACACTCTTCTGACACATGTTCTAATTCTTAAAGGTATACGTAGCCATCTCGCACTTAGGAAAACTAGACAGCACTTCAGCAACATGCTTAGGGCCATTTTTAACAGTGAAATCACCATCAAAAGACAAAAACATGGACAATGTGGCAGAAAATAAACCATGAGCCTGGTCTGTGGTAGCACAGTGGATAGAGCATTGACCTGGAACACTGAGTCACCAGTTCGAAACCCTGGGCTTGCCTGGTCAAGGCACATACGACAAGCATGCAATGAACAACTAAAGTGAAGTGACTATGAGTTGATACTTCTTGTCCTGCCCCCTGTAAAATCAATAAATAAAATATTAAAAACAAAACAAAGTGTGAAAAGCAGTTGTTTACAGTACGAGAGTAAGGCAGAGAGTTACCTTGTCTAAACGTAACGGGGGATGTGTGTATCGTATGACTAATTTTCACATCTCTGGGCACATCCAAGAATGACTTTGAAAATACCACAAATATTGATTTAGGGGTTACAAAGAAATTTTAGTGAGTACACAAACCTGCAAATATGAAATCAGTAAGTAATGAGGATCAACTGTATTGTCATCAATCTAAAAGGTTTTTTCCTTTTAATTTGTATTTATTCATTTTAAAGAGGAGAGAGAGAGAGAGAGAGATAGAGAGAGAGAAAGGGGGAGGAACAGGAAGTATCAACTCCCATATGTGCCTTGATCAGGCAAGCCCAGGGTTTTGAACCAGTGAACTCAGCATTCCAAGTCAACACTTGATCCACTGCGCCACCACCTACCGGTCAGGCTCTAAAAGGTTTTTATGCACTTTCCACAGGCTTTCTTTTCACAGTAACAGTAATAAGAGGACTTAGAAATACCTTGTGTAACGCAAATGCACATCATACAAAGGCTTTCCTGTGAAACACTAAAAATGATTGTGCTTCTCAAAGCAAAACTCCCACCAGGTGCAGGCCTCATGACCCATTCCCTTCACTATCCTTAACAGTCACCTGGGTCCTTCCTGTCACCACCTCTCTGCATTCAGTTCCTGTTCTGCTTCCGGGGGCTCCCACTCGTGTGCAGAGTCAGCTCCTCACGAAAGACCCTGCCGTCATCTGGGTCACTGTCACTCACCACCCCCCACAGGTAATTCTTTGGGGAGAGTTCATCATCCATGCGAGGCCTGGCCGCCTTTCTCCTTTTCATTTTCCTTGTCAGCTCAGCCACCTGCTCTGGCCCCGGGCATGCTGGGATCTCAACCCCGTGACTTTTCTCTTTCCTCCTCTTGTACTCCATGATCTGCTTGTTGAGTGCCTCATGATCAATCCCACACAGACTCGAGTGCACGGCAGGGCCCAGGGTGTCACGTGGTAACGGGACATCTGGGGTCTCAGGGTCCCTGGAGGGGAGAAGCACAGTGAAGCAACAAAACAACTGTGTGCGGCTCCTGGCTCAGGCACCACACCCCGTCCCACTGCCTGGGCTGGTCCCAAGGTCGACCTGGAGAATGGTGCACTGGGCTTTGGTTTTAGTGCCCTCCTGCCCAAGCTCCTTCAGCTAGCACTTTTGGCGTCATGTGCAGCACAGACTATCATAGCTCTGACACAGTCCTCTGCACGGTCACTAAACACATTTTCTTTGCCTCCATTTAAATTTAGACAGCGCCCTAGCCCAGTTAAACAGAGTTTGGGTGAAGTCTTTTAGGTCTATCACTCAGGTTACTTGATGAACTGAACAAAAGAAAAGTTATTCTGAGAGCAAAATGAAAGGATCCTTTCAGAACCGAAATCTGGCCGTGTCACACCTCTAAACCCTCCAACACTCCAGTCTGGAAAGTTCCATGCCCATGCATTTGGATCCCCACTTGTCTCTCCTCATGCTGGCTCCTTGCTGGTCCCAGACACATGGACTCACTTCAGCTTGAGGCCTCTGCTCCAGCTCTGCGGCCCCACTGCTTGGCAGAATGGGTCCTGTGGGCCCCCCAAAGTCTTGCCAGTGCCCACATGAAGCAGATGCAGCCAGTTCCGGAGCACAGGTTGAGAGCCCGCCGTGGCTGTTCCCCTGCTGGACTGGCTTCTCCACATACATCCCTAGAATGCTCAGTCCTTGCTGAAACCCAACCTGCAAAACCGCGGCACCCACTGTACTTATTTGCCATTTACTGCTTCCTGTCGGCCTCCCCCAGCAAAATGCAGGCTCCTAATGATGCCACTGCCATGCGTTCTGAGCATGGACATGCCAGAAGTGCTAGAATAGGGTCGGGCACACCAAGAAAACACATTGAGCGAACGAGAAGGGAGATACACAGACCTGACGAGTCTGCAGCAATGGCGGCCGCCAGAAGCCCTGCCACTGCTGATGACTCTCCCGACGGCCTCAGTGAGATGCCAGGTGCTGTCGCCCGAGCTATGGCAGGCCACATGGGGCTGGGCCACAGGGCACCCCGCAGTGCCAGGCCCACAACACTGAGGCTAGGGCACCAGGGAAGACGCACCCCCCCCCCCCCCCCCCCCCCCGCACATCTGTCCACATATATCACCTTAAGTCACTCTCTGTAAGGTCTTCTTTTTTATCGGGTGGCTCTAGATCAGCAACTGCCAGTAACCGATCCACCTGAAGAGAAACAGAAGGCAGTTCAGCAAGCCACACCCCTCAGCAAAGCATCAAAGCTGACGTCATAGCCTTGCGCCGCGCCTCTTTACATCACTCCTCACAGTGACGCTCTCCAAGGACAAGTATTATCAAATATTTGGTGATGGAGGTCAAATTCCTGGCAGTCTTTGCAAGGGGAGTTACGGAGGGGCGTGAAGGAGGCTCTGGAACTCATCTTCTAAATGTCCAGCAACGTGTTCACGGGTGTGTTAAATCTCTGAAGCATCAGCGTTATACATCGAAGGACTTAGGTACTTTATGTATCTTACACTTCAAAAGATTTTTAAAATGATTTTTTTCTTTATGAAAGAAAGATTTTTAAAATATGATTTTTTTCATAAAGAAAAAAATCTAAATTGTAAAAAACCAATTGTGTCTAGAGAGAGAATCATCAATTTGTTGTTCCACTTAGTTAAATGCATCCATTGGTCGCTTTCCTTATGTGCCCTGACTCCAGGGATAGAACCCAGAATGGACTAAGCAAAGTGGCTCGTCTCCCAGATGATTGTCAGGTGGCTGAGAGCAACGTAATTATCAAAGTTATAGTCACAGGACTGAATGCAAACCCTATAAGCCTTAATGGTGTAAAATAACTAGGTGGATTGAAAACCAGGGAAGTAAGAGGCAGGCAACTCCGACTGCCTCAAGTTTATAAATCAAGAATTGGAGATTTGGTTTACTAGTTAATAGTTACAGAGAGCCTGACCTGTGGTGGCGCAGTGGATAAAGCATCGACCTGGAAATGCTGAGGTCGCCGGTTCAAAACCCTGGGCTTGCCTGGTCAAGGCACATATGGGAGTTGATGCTTCCAGCTCCTCCCCCCTTCTCTCTCTCTGTTTCTCTCTCTCCCTCTCTCTCCTCTCCAAAAATGAATAAATAAAATTAAAAAAAAAAAAATAGTTACAGAGATAAGCATTAAAAAAAAAAATTAAAGTCAGGCCCTGGCTCGTTAGCTCAGTCAGTTAAAAGAATTGTCCTGAAATTACAAGGTTGCGGGTTTGTTTTTTTTTTTTTAATTTTATTTTTATTTTATTTATTCATCTTAGAAAGGAGAGAGAGAGGGAGAGAGAAGAGAGATAGAGAGAGAAGGGGGGAGGAGCAGGAAGCATCAACTCCCATATGTGCCTTGACCAGGCAAGCCCAGGGTTTCGAACCAGCGACCACAGCATTTCCAGGTCGACACTTTATCCACTGCGCCACCACAGGTCAGGCCAAGGTTGCGGGTTTGATCTCTGCTGAGGGCACACACACAGGTAGCAACCAGTGAATGCATGACTAAGTGAACAACAGATGAATGCTTCCTTCCCTTCCCCCTCCCCTTTCTTTCTCTCTAAGCATCAATCAATAAATAAAAAAAATTAAGTTCTGGCCAGATAGCTTGATTGTTTGGAACACTGTCCTGGAGTGCAGAGGTTGCCGGTTCAATTCCCCAGTTAGGGCACATTCAGGAGCAGTCTGATGTTTCTGTCTCTCTCCCTACCTCTCTCACTCTAAAAAAAAAAAGAAAAAGAAAAAAGCCAGAAAACAGGATTACCTCTGGTGACTTGGGCTAAAAAACAAGCATGGGGGTCTTACTTTTCATTTGTACCCTTCCAAGTTTACTTTTTAATTTATTTATTTATTTGTATTTTTCTGAAGTGAGAAGCAGGGAGGCAGTCAGACTCCCGCATGCACCCAACTGGGATCCACCCGGCATGCCAACCAGGGGGCAATGCTCTGCCCATCTGGGGCGTTGCTCTATTGCAACCGGAGCCATTCTAGCGCCTGAGGCGGAGGCCATGACGCCATCCTCAGTGCCCTGTCCAACTTTGCTCCAATGGAGCCTTGGCTGAAGGAGGGTAAGAGAGAGACAGAGAGGAAGGAGAGGGGGAGGGGTGGAGAAGCAGATGGGCGCTTCTCCTGTGTGCCCTGGCTGGGAATCGAACCTGGGACCCCTGCACGCCAGGCTGACGCTCCACCACCGAGCCAACTGGCCAGCGCTATATATATTTTTTTAAGTGAGAGGAGGTGAGATAGAGAGACAGACTCTTGCATGCACCCCGACCAGGGGCTGATGCTTGAATCAACAGAGCCTTCCTCAGTGCCTGAGGCTGATGCTCAGACCAACCAAGCCATCCTCAGTACCCCGGGTTGACGCTTGAACCAACTGTGCCATTGGCTGCAAGAGGGGAAGAGAGAGAAGGGGGAGTGGGAGGGGAAAAGAAACAGATGGTCACTTTTCATATGTGCCCTGATCAGGATTGAACCCAGGATGTCCATATGCTGGACTGACGCTCTATCCACTGAGCCAGAACTGACCAGGGCCCCAAGATTACTTTTTAAAACTGTATCCTTTGCGGCCTGACCTGTGGTGGCACAGTGGATAAAGCATCAACCTGGAATGCTGAGGTCGCCAGTTCAAAACCCTGGAATTACTTGGTCAAGGCACATATGGGAGTTGATGCTTCCTGCTCCTCCGCTTCTCTCTCTCTCTCCCCTCCTTCTCTCCTCTCTAAAATGAATATAGTCTTAAAAAATAAATAAATTAAATAAATAAATAAAACTGTATACTTTGCCCTAGCCAGGTAGCTCAGTTAAGTTAGTGTCATCCCGATTCGCCAAAGTTACGGGTCTGATCCACGGTAGGGCATATAAAGGGTCAAGCAATGAATGCATAAATAAGTGGAACAAGTCAGTGATTCTCTTTCTCTCCCTTCCTCTCTAAAAAAAAATTGTATATATTATCTTCTTAGAAATCTTACCCATATAAAAGTTTACCTTATAAAGTCTATTATTTAAAAGCCTCACCTCAGCTAGAGATGCATGTTCCTTGTCCTGAACAAACACTATTGGTGGCATGTTCCTCACAGTCTGCTGGGACATCAAAAGATGTCTGGAGAGAGACAATGCTGATCAGTGCTGCGGCAGGTGACATTTAGAGGAGAGCTGAGACAGTGCCAGGAACAAAAATATATAAACCAAGACCTAAGAAATAAGATTTACTTATCACATTACTCGAAGGTGAAAATATCGGCCCAGAAAAGTCTTCTTTAGCCAACTCTACATTACAGAAGGGATAAGAAATGCATTGTCACTATAACTGTTTTTCTCTAAATGCAACCTTTGAGATTCCTGTATATAATCTGATCTAAACTTAAGACACTCTCCTGGGCATCACTGTGGCCTTGGGCTCCACAGCTGATCACTATTACTAAACATTTGTCAATGTTTCCTCTTCTATCCAATGGACATGCATCAGCGATGAGACACCTCCAACGTGCGATACATCCCCAACCACTCAGATGTCACATCAAAGTGATCTCTGTATTATACAGTCATGCAACAAGTAGATATATGGTGAATCTGGAGCAAGTACCCAGCGGATATGTGGCTGTGACACACAGCGTATCTGCTCAGTGACAGAAGATCCGGGTACATAGTTATGGAAAAACCTTTGAACTAAATGCTGGGTGATAAGAGATGAGAAAAGGGACATTCTGTTTAACTGAATTTTCTTACTACCTAACAAAAAACTGTTATCTCGACACTTGTTGGAAATCAATTCTTGCTTCTGTTAAATGTAAAAATGAAATTAAATGACCATTGTTTAATACACAACTTTACAGACTCTTAGGGATCACTGTGACGGATGTCAGTGACCACGATGTAGATGATGTGAAAATACCCGTTCCTTGAATGACTGACTTCTCAACATCGGCCTCCTTCTCCTGACAATGCAGGATAGTATTAGGACAGAGGTGAGAGTGACAAGAGAAAGGAGGAGAAGAAGGAAAGAGGGATGCCAATTCTGAGCGTGCTGGTTGGTTGGTTGGTTTTCCATAATTTTTAAGCCTGAGGAGAAAAATGAATAACTTTTTTACTGTCACCCAGCTCAGCAGTTTGAAAAACCCCAGGATCCCTTTATACTCAAAAAATTATTTAAAAAAAAATTATAGAGGACCCCAAAGTGTTGTTGTTTATGTGGGTTATACTTATCAATATTTATCATACTAGAAATTAAAACTAAAACTAAGAATTAAAAAAGTTTTTATTGGCCCTGGCCAGTTGGCTCAGTGGTAGAGCATCGGCCTGGCGTGCAGAAGTCCCGGGTTCGATTCCCGGCCAGGGCACACAGGAGAAGCGCCCATTTGCTTCTCCACCCCTCCCCCTTCCTCTCTGTCTCTCTCTTCCCCTCCCGCAGCGAGGCTCCATTGGAGCAAAGATGGCCTGGGCGCTGAGGATGGCTCCTTGGCCTCTGCCCCAGGCACTAGAGTGGCTCTGGTCACGGGAGAGCGACACCCCGGAGAGGCAGAGCATCACCCACTGGTGGGCAGAGCATCGCCCCCTGGTGGGCGTGCCGGGTGGATCCCGGTCGGGCGCATGTGGGAATCTGTCTGACTGTCTCTCCCCGTTTCCAGCTTCGGAAAAATACAAAAAAAAAAAAAAAAAAAGAAAGAAAAGAGCGGTCTTGGCCGGTTAGCTTGGTTGGAGCATCATCCTGACGCACCGAGGTTTGATCCTCGGTCAGGGCACATACATACATCAACCACTGAATGCATAAATAAGTAGAACAACAAATCGATGTTTCTCCCTCTTCCTCCCTTACTTTTTCTCTATTAAAAAAAATTTAAATCTTTCTGACACTAAACAAAAACTCAACACATGCTAGATTTTTCTACCTTTTTTTTTAATGTCTGCAACCATGCACGGCTATCTTTCTTAAGTTGGCTCTTCGTGAGTATTGATTATCACCACACTGTGTGCAGAGTTGGCCATGTGGTATTGAAAGCCATGGATTCTTTAAAATTTTTGATTGATTGATTCTTTAGACAGAGAAACACTGATTTGTTTTTCCATTTATTTATGCATTAATTGCTTGATTCTTGTATATGCCCTGACTGGCAGCTGAACCCACAACCTTACCATATCAAGATGACACTCTAAACAACTGAGCTACCCAGCAAGAGCAACACATGGCAGATTTTTAAAGGTTAGCTGCAATCTGGAATCTGAAACCAGACCAACGAACATGTCACACTGTCATTTTAAACTCCCTAGTCTCTCCTGCACTTTGACATGACCTTTTCCTATGCAGGATTCTGTAACCTCAGGCACTGGTCATCTGGAAATACTGGTTCATCAACTTCTGCAGACTTTCAGAAGGCCCAGTGAGGCATTTCACAACACCACATTTGCTAGTATCACCACCAACCTCATCAAAAGGCTGTAAGTGCTAGAAAGCTGTCAGACTTGCAGCAGTACATATGCTTCCTAAAATTCTGATTTCACTTGAGAGCCTCAATTTTATTACTGGCAGTAAGTATGGTCAGTGATGTGACAGATTCACTTGGTTCATTTGCAGAAAATGTCTGTCAAATACCCAAATCTGAAAAACCATAGTTGGTTCTCTTGCCCCAGAAACATCTATTTCAGCAAAGGCAGTGTTCTTCCCAAGGACAACCACCGTCCTCCATACACAGCAGAGGCTCCACGTACAATTCCCACCACACATGGCACTAGAAAGACATGTACCCCAGGGTTGAAACTTAATAAAAGAATAACTTTTGCTTATCCATCAAGGACATCCTTAAATAAAACTAGCACTGTTTTTACTGAGTATGTGGCATGAGCTATGACTCCACAGGACCTCTGGGCCAGCCATTTTACCCCCTGTGGCTTCAGGGCAATGTCCACAGAGTGAGTAAGGAAAGTAACATCCTACTGTGAAAACAGCTTTAACCTCACAAACCCTCCAAAAGATCACTGAGGCCCCTAGGGATCCAGGACCACACTTTGAGAAACACTTACCTAGATGATGGCTTAAATGAAATGTAAATTATACTCTTAAATTCAAGAAAATGTTTCCAAAATTTTCCTCATGAAACAGGCTGGGAAATTCCAGGTGCTGCAAAAGCAAGCACACTAGGCAAGCAAAGCATCCTCACCTCATATATGCCGCGTATCTCTGTAGGGTGGCCTGGGTTTCTGCGTTCTGCTCAGCAGAGGGCGTTGTCCTCCAGTATACACGGCAGGCGGAGAAGTCTGAGGTCAGAGACACCTTACCCCCAACCCCCAAGAAATTTCTTTCAGTTTAAGTGGGGTTTCCACAGACAGACAACGCAGAGGAGATGAAAACGAGCATGACAGCAGGCTTCGGCATGTCCACCAGCTGAGAGCTGGTGGCCAGCTGCACTGTCACATGTCACCATCTCCTGTGCATACTTACAACTGATGAAGCAGGGCCAGAAACTGAACCCTCAACTTCCCAACCCTGACCCCAACCCCAGAGCACTCACCCGAAACACCAGAACTGTCACTATTCTCATCACCCTTTAGCTAAACCCACTCTAAGTGGACAGATGGCAGGAAGTCACCAAGTCACCACCTTCACCTTTACTCCAAGACAAAGGCAGAGAAATCAACTGCTTATCTGACCTGCAGGTCTTCAACCGCTCCATGTCATCACACTTACTTGGTGTTGTGGTCAGACACCTCCCTACTCTGCTTTCACACCACACATGCCCCCTCCGTCTGTCTTCAGTACTTAAATGGCCACACTTAGCATCATTTCTGCAATCCAAACTAAAGACCTCATGAATGACCTGGTGCCTTTCTCTATTAGGCCAGCAGTCCTCAGCCCCATCTTCTCGGTTGGGCCCCTGCAGTCTACCTTGGACAGCTCCACATTCAGGTCACAGACCTCCTGGCCCACTTCAGGAGTGCACAGCAAATCCCCAAGCGCCCTGTGGAGGAGGCCATTCAAGACCCTCAGGCGCACGCTGTCTTTCTTCTTGGTTTTCTTTGAGGTGCTCTTTGTTAGGAATTCCAACTGAGACTGCTTATAAGTCTGCATTAAGAAGAACAGACACAAAATAAACACTAGACTGTATCATTAACATCCTAATTTACAAAAAAAGCAGCTGGGAAGAACTGGAACACCTTAATAAACAAGAACAATGTTACACTCAGTCACCTTAGCTTCATTAAAATATACTTAGTTTACAGACCTGGATCCTTCCAGATTTTACCTAACATTCCTCCAAAATAAAAATTACTGCAAGGACATATTTTTCAAGAAAAACTTTTACTGCCTGACCTGTGGTGGCACAGTGGATAAAGCATCGACCTGGAAATGCTGAGGTCGCCGGTTCAAAACCCTGGGCTTGCCTGGTCAAGGCACGTATGGGAGTTGATGCTTCCAGCTCCTCCCCCTTCTCTCTGTCTCTCCTCTCTCTCTCTCTCTCTCTCTCTCTGTCTCTCCCTCTCCTCTCTAAAATGAATTTAAAAATTTTAAAAATAAATTGATTAAAAAAACCAAACTTTTACTGGATTATAATCCACATATAAAATTCTTTCTCTTAAAATGTACAATTTGCCTGACCTGTGGTGGTGCAGTGGATAAAGTGTCGACCTGGAAATGCTGAGGTCGCCGGTTTGAAACCCTGGGCTTGCCTGGTCAAGGCACATATGGGAGTTGATGCTTCCAGCTCCCCCCCTTCTCTCTCTCTGTCTCTTTCTCCTCTCTAAAAATGAATAAATAAAATAAAATCAAATAAAAATGTACAATTTAGTGGTTTTAGTAAAATGTATTTTTTTCTAACCAGAGCCATTCATTAAATTTTTACAATATATGTATGCATGTGTGTTTCATACACATGCGTTAAAACTGAATGGACATTACTATGTTATTTGATCATAGATATGACATTCTGGATTATTTTTTTGTTTTTTGGGGTTTTTTTGTATTTTTCTGAAGCTAGAAACGGGGAGAGACAGTCAGACAGACTCCTGCATGCGCCCCACCGGGGTCCACCGGCATGCCCACCAGGGGGAGTGGGGGGCGAAGCTCTGCCCACCAGGGGGCGATGCTCCGCCCCTCTAGGGCGTTGCTCTGTAGCGACCAGAGCCACTCTAGCGCCTGGGGCAGAGGCCAAGGAGCCATCCCCAGCGCCTGGGCCATCTTTGCTCCAATGGAGCCTCGGCTGTGGGAGGGGAAGAGAGAGACAGAGAGGAAGGAGAGGGGGAGGGGTGGAGAAGCAGATGGGCGCTTCCCCTGTGTGCCCTGGCTGGGAATTGAACCCAAGACCTCTGCACGCCAGGCCGACGCTCTACCACTGAGCCAACCGGCCAGGGCCAGTGTCAGAAGTTTTTTAAAGGTCAAAATTCTGTTACCAATTCATCCAGCCCCACTCCTCGAGACACTGTCCTCTCCGATATGGGAACCGAAGGGCTTTCAGGCTGGAGCTCTGTCGACTTTTGGAACCTCGTGCACTTCAAGACTGTGAGGGGGTTTACTGCTGTCCCTCTACTCACCAAGTAAGAACCCAGGGAAGGGCCTTCATACCAAAACTTCTTTCTACGGGGAGAAAATAAGAACTATGTCAGATACTGATAGCAAATGAAAGAAGACAAAGTTACATAAGTTAATTAGAACTTATGATACCACAAAAGTGGTATGAAGATCAAAATATTTCATTTTATTTATTGCTTACCATAAACATCTATCCTGACAAGTTTTCCAATGTAATTCTAAAATTAAGCATAACACGGAAAGAAAATGTTTCCTATTTTTCTAATCTCCTTCTCTATTGGATGAAACTACTCTCCTAAAAAATGCTTCTGGCCTGACCTGTGGTGGCGCAGTGGGATAAAGCATCGACCTGGAACACTGAGGTCGCCGGTTCGAAACCTTGGGCTTGCCTGGTCAAGACACATATGGAAGTTGATGCTTCCTGCTCCTCCCCCTTCTCTCTCTCTCTCTCTCTGTCTCTCTCTCTCACTCTTCTCTCTCTAAAAAAATCAATAAATAAAATATTTTAAAAAAAGAAAAAAAAGATGCACCTTACTTAAAAAAAAAAAAAAATGCTTCTGGCCTGACCAGACGGTGGCAGTGAATAGAGCGTTGGACTGGAATGTGGAAGGACCCAGGTTTGAGATCCTGAGGTCGCCAACTTGAGCGTGGGCTCATCTGGCTTGAGAAAAAAAAAAAAAAGCCTGACCTGTGGTGGCGCAGTGGATAAAGCATTGACCTGGAAATGCTGAGGTCGCAGGTTCGAAACCCTGGGCTTGCCTGGTCAAGGCACATATGGGAGTTGATGCTTCCAGCTTCTCCCCCCTCCTCTCTCTCCCTCTCTGTCTCTCTCTCTCCCTCTCTCTCTCCTCTCTAAAAATGAATAAATAAAATAAAATATATATATATAAAAAGTGCTAATTTGTGACTTTAAAAAAAAACTCACCAGCTTGGACCCAGGGTCGCTGGCTCCAGCAGGGGGTTACTCAGTATGCTGAAGGCCCGCGGTCAAGGCACATATGAGAAAGCAATCAATGAACAACTAAGAAGTCCCAACGCGCAAAGAAAGACTAATGATTGATGCTTCTCATCTCTCCGTTCCTGTCTGTCTGTCCCTCTCTCTCTCTCTCTCTCTGTCTCTGTAAAAAAAAAAAAAAATGCTTCTGGTAACAAGAATCAACATAAACATATACATCACTTTGCTTCGTTGGTTCTTGATGTACTGCTAGTTTTAAGGAGACTTAAAACTATTATCTCAACCGTACAAGAACAGTGAAAAGATTGGCTCGGGAAAACGGCAATAATCATTCATCTAGGAAGTAAAGACAGCACTGGCTAAGTGCCCATAGGTCCCGGGCCCCGCCGTCTGCAGACCCCAGCCCCGTGGGTCCGAAGCCCGCCTCCTGGGCTCCATTCTCGCCCTGCGGGCACCGCCCAGGCCCCTGACCTGGAGCGCACCGCTCCCACCTGCTACATCCCGCACTCGGGGCGCCGTACTTGGTTTTCCAGGCAAATTTCTTGAGCAGGTTCTTGCCACATGGTACTGGCGAGCCATGCAGGCTTCGGGCACCACTGGGAAGAAGCCCTGCATGGCTCCCACCGAGGAACGACCAGAGCCCCGCAGTGAACCCCCACAGACACCCGCCCGCCCCCAACATGGGTCTCCAGCGAGCCCTGGCGGAGCAACGTGAGGTAAAGCGACGTGGGACGGAACAGAAAGAGGCGGGGCGGGGCGACGTGAGGTACGTTGACGTGCAGCGGGAGGACGCCGGCCCAGGAGACGGGAGGTGGGGCGTGGCCTCAACGATGGGCAGGCGGAAGGTGAAGTAGCGCTGCGGTAAACGTGAGACGAAGGTCCAAGGGATGGGGCGGGACGTGAAGCGGTAGGGCGGAGCGACGTGCACACGTCTTCTCGTATGGCAGGGCGGAGCCTGGAGGACGGGTAGGCGGGACGTGAGGCAGCGGGGGTGGGGCGACATGCATGCACCGCGGTGTAGAGCAGTGGTGCCTAACCTTTTTTTGGCCACGGACCGGTTTAATGTCAGGAAATATTTTCACGGACCAGCCTTTACGCTGGGACGGATAAATGCACAAAATTATGCGACCGGCGTAAAAACTGTGGTATTTTAAAATATAATTGTTGAACTTACAATATTTATTGGGCAAAGTTAAAGGAGGAACGAGCATGTCATTATTATTCAGGCTGTATTTAAATTTGTTATTCTGATGTTTCGTGTCTGGCATCAATGTGTAATATGATAGGTTCAGGCTCACTACGAATCGTGAACCTACGACAATAAAAATAAACATGAATCCACTGTGTACAGATATGCAACTTTTTTAGAAGCATCCTCTTAACATCTTCTTTGCCTCCAAACACTTTCCAGTCGCTATGGTAATGTTTAAACATGCCTTAAAAATAAGATACAATCCAAAAACAAATATAAAGTGCATGAAAAATACAACTCACCATTGTTATGAATATTGTAAGTTAAGGGTTATTTATTATAATGTATATATAGAATGAGAGATAGTAGCCTATCTCTCAACAACCATACGCTAAATCAGTGGGAGCCCTGAGCTTGTTTCTCTGCAACCAGACGGTCCCATCTAGGGGTAATGGGAGACAATGACACCCGAAGTGTGTTGCTTATGTCCGGTCTATTCCGTAATTTTGTTTTGGTTGCTGTCACTGCAGAAAATTCCGCTTCACATAAATAGGATGTCGGAAATGGCAACAGGGTTTTTAGTGTTTTTGTGGCGACCTCGGAGCATTCTGCCATGACTTTAATCCAGAACACCGGCAGAGTTGTAGTCTCGAACATATTTTTAAGGCCGCCGTCATTTGCAATCTCCAGTAGTTGATCCTCTTCTTGCATAGACACACTGGATTCACCTGGTTTGCTGACAAATGGATCGCGGATCCATTCCTTGGCAATTCGTGGGTCTTTTGTGGTTGGGAAGTAGCGTTCAAACTATTTTATTTATTTATTATTTATTTATTGTATTTTTCTGAAGCTGGAAATGGGGAGAGACAGTCAGACAGACTCCCACATGCGCCCTACCGGGATCCACCCGGCACGCCCACCAGGGGCGACGCTCTGCCCACCACGGGGTGATGCTCTGCCCCTCTGGGGCGTCGCTCTGCCGACCAGAGCCACTCTAGCGCCTGGGGCAGAGGCCAAGGAGCCATCCCCAGCGCCCGGGCCATCTTTGCTTCAATGGAGCCTTGGCTGGGGGAGGGGAAGAGAGAGACAGAGAGGAAGGAGGGGGGGCGGTGGAGAAGCAAATGGGCGCCTCTCCCGTGTGCCCTGGCCAGGAATCGAACCCGGGTCTCCCGCACGCCAGGCCGACGCTCTACCGCTGAGCCAACCGGCCAGGGCCGCGTTCAAACTATTTTAAAAGCAAATACAGGTGATCGTGCACCAGCTGGGACAATGAAGGCATGGGCTCAGTCTCTTCCTAAATTCCCGTGAATGTTTGAAACATGTCAAATATACCCCTGTTCACTCATCGTCCCCACAAATCCAGTTTGGCTTTAAATGCAGCTACTTTATCTGCCAACTTGAAGACAGTTGTCATTTTCCCCGAAGTGACCGATTGATTGAGTTCATTGAGGAGATTAAATATGTCGCACAAGTAAGCGAGTTTTGCGACCCATTCCTCGTCACTGAAATGTGCTCAGCTAGCGGTGACTTTTTTTCTGAGAGAAATCACTGCAGCGGCTCCCGTAATTCAAACACTCTGGCCAAGGACCTCCCTCGGGATAACCATCTTATTTCTGTGTATAAGAGAAGGTGTCTGTGCTCTGCGTTCATTTCCTCACAAAGCTGCTCAAATAGGCGCGAGTGAAGGGTGTGTGCTTTGATGTGGTTAATAACTTTAACGACATCATTCAATACGCTGTTAAGTTCCGGTGGTATATTTCAGCTAGCCAGCATTTCCCTGTGAATGACACAATGCATAGACTCGCATTCAGGTGCAACCTCCTTAATCCGAGTAGTTAAACCAGACATCCTTCTGGTCATGGCAGCAGCTCCATCTGTGCATATGCCAACACAAAAAGACCATTTCAGTTTTCCTGATATATAGTCATCCAGCGATTTAAATAGTTCTGCGGCTGTGGTTTTGGTTGGCAATGATAGTGCACATAACATATCCTCATGCATATCCTCTTGATAAAGATAATGCATGTAAACAAGTAGCATTGCCTTGTTGTCAATATCTGTAGATTCGTCCACCTGGAGAGCGTATCATGGTGATTTATTAATCCTTTCCAACAATTGTGATTCGATGTCCTCTGCTATTTCCTCAATGCGCCGTGTGATGGTGGTAGCCGAAAGAGGCATCTGTGCTCTTTTTCACCACAGTCTCTCCTAGAAGTTCACGACAAATGTCTTTAGTGGCTGGAAGGATCAATTCTTCACCAATGGTGAATGGCTTCTTAGCCTTAGCAATATGATTAGCCACCAAGTATGATGCTCTTAGTGCACTCGCATTTAGTGATGTAGTGGCCACCAGTAATTGTTTCTGTCCTTCTTGTTCATGCTTTTTTCTTTCGAAATACTCAGAAGGCTTGTCTTTTAAAGTAGGGTGCTTGGGCCCTGGCTGGTTGGCTCAGTGGTAGAGCGTCAGCCTGGTGTGCGGGGGACCCGGGTTCGATTCCCGGCCAGGGCACATAGGAGAAGCGCCCATTTGCTTCTCCACCCCCCCTCCTTCCTCTCTGTCTCTCTCTTTCCCTCCCGTAGCCGGGGCTCCATTGGAGCAAAGATGGCCCGGGCGCTGGGGATGGCTCCTTGGCCTCTGCCCCAGGCGCTAGAGAGGCTCTGGTCGCGGCACAGCGACCCCCCAGAGGGGCAGAGCATCGCCCCGTGGTGGGCAGAGCGTCGCCCCTGGTGGGCATGCCGGGTGGATCCCGGTCGGGCACATGCGGGAGTCTGTCTGACTGTCTCTCCCCGTTTCTAGCTTCAGAAAAATAAAAAATAAATTAAAAAATAAAAAAATAAAGTAGGGTGCTTGGTCTCCAAGTGGCGAATCAGTTTTGAAGGCTTCATTGCCTCATTACTTAGCCGGTTGCCACATATTATGCAGAGCTGCCTTGGTGCGCGAGAATCACCAGTTCCAATAAATCCATACTTCAAGTAGGACTCCTGGTATTGTCTGTTAAATGAAGCCTTCTTTTTCTTTTTTTTTTTTTTTCCCCCCCGAAGCCAGAAACGGGGAGGCAGTCAGACAGACTCCCGCATGCGCCCGACCGGGATCCACTTGGCACGCCCACCAGGGGGCGATGCTCTGCCCATCTGGGGCGTCGCTTTATTGCGACCAGAGCCACTCTAGTACCTGAGGCAGAGGCCACAGAGCCATCCTCAGCGCCCGGAGCCAACTTTGCTCCAATGGAGCCCCGGCTACGAGAGGGGAGGAGAGAGACAGAGAGGAAGGAGAGGGGAAGGGGTGGAGAAGCAGATGGGCGCCTCTCCTGTGTGCCCTGGTCGGGAATCGAACCCAGGACTCCTGCACGCCAGGCCAACGCTCTACCACTGAGCCAACCGGCCAGGGTGAAGCCTTCTTTTTCTTTGAGGTCGTAGGTTCTTCTTCTGTCTCCTCACTGGCCCTTTTCCACTTTGCAAAAAAACTTTCGATGGAATTTTGTTTTTCACTCATTTTGCTAGTTTATGGGTTTAATTTTAGTGGCAACGTATCATGTGACCGAGACAAGCGTCAAGAGTGAGTCTTAGACAGATGTAACAGAGGGAATCTGGTCATATTTTAAAAATATAACGTCGTTCAGACTTAAATATAAATAAAACGGAAATAATGTAAGTTATTTATTCTTTCTCTGCGGACCAGTACCAAATGGCCCACGGACCGGTACCGGTCCGCGGCCTGGGGGTTGGGGACCACTGGTGTAGAGTGGACAAGTGGTCGCTGCCCGGCCGATTTGGGGCGGAACGGGTGGGTGGAGCAGGGTGGCAATGGGTGTGGCTGGGGCGGGGTGTAGGGGCGTGATGTGGCAGGTCAGGCAGGAAGGCAAGGCGGGGTTCTCCACTATGAAGCGGACAAATCACTAGTGTTATGAGTGTGGGAGTGGAGTTTATTTATGCAAACCCACGAACCAAACAAACAAGGCTGCATTGCAGCTCCTCTGGTACAAAATGGCAAGTGAAGACATCAGGGGGAGATAGCTTTTTGCTTGTGGTTTTGTGCCTCCTGCAGTGTAGTCCCTTAAGTTTCTGCCTGTTTACATGCCAGTTCCTTTGCTCATGCCCTAATTTTCTTTCTGTACTACCTGCTCACCAGGTTAAAAACCACTTCAGAAAGGAGGCACACTGCTCCCTAACCCATCATCATAGCCAACCCTGAAAACTCCGCAGCAGACCAGGCACTGTACACCTCCCTGTTTCCCCGCAATAATCACTGGCTCACAGAGATGCTGCGTTGTTTGGTCTTGTCCCTTACTAGTCAGTAAATCCCGACAGTCACTAGCATTTATAACAGGTATGGCACCTAGAAGGTGTTTAATAGTCAGTTTTTGAATGATTGAAAGAAAGGAATTAACTAACAATTTGTTAGACTATTTGGAACACTACCTAATCCAAGAAGCTATGGGAATTTAACAAAATCAAAAGCAACAGCCCACTGGAAAATCCACGGACCTAGCCCAGATTTTAATCTGAATTCAAATATTTGCAATTTCAGGATGTTAGACAAGTAATTTACCTGTGCTCAGTTTCATTATGAATCATGATAACTTCCCTCAGAGTGCTGCCTTGAGAATAAAGTTGACATGGAAATGAGGCACTTATCGGGCTCTCAATAAATGGTCAGTATTGTTCCTATTCTTAGTGTTTCAGATAAAATGATAGTAAACGAATCTATATATTGGTATACATAAATACAATACATAAAATATTTTTCCCACTTATCTGCCAAGTTTCATCCCTCTAAATCAGGCGTTCCCAAACTATGGCCTGATAAGTGTATCCGGCCCACCGCTGCACTTCTGGAAGGGGCACCTCTTTCATTGGTGGTCAGTGAGAGGAGCACTGTATATGGTGGCCCTCCAACGGTCTGAGGGACAGTGAACTGGCCCCCTGTGTAAAAAGTTTGGGGACCCCTGCTAAATGCTCAGCCCAAATAAAATCATTCAAGTAGCACTTCATTAGGAATGGGAAGGCCATTGAGAGAAGCCAGGATGCTTCCAACCAAATTTTCCATCATCTGTCGTCTGGCTTGATGGGTTGCGCTTCCAATGTGAGGTGTCAGAGTGACATTCTTCAACTTCAACAAAGGATGATCTCTGAAATACAGATTGAAGAAAACCATTCAGAACTGTTTTGTCTCTTGAACTTCATATTCTGGATTTACATCCCTCTCCCCCCAAAATGGGGAAGGCCACAGGAGGCTCATAGCATACTTTAAATGCCTATGTTTGACCACCACTCAGCTAACCCTAGTATGAGGGACCTTACATTTTTGGGTGCAAAACACATATCCTAACTATATCCAGGCCATTAGCACATAATGGCACAACATGCATGGTGAGTTCAACACTGGCCTATAAGGCAGAAAATGGCTGCAGGGAACATAGATGCTGGTCTAGGAATCATAGGACAAGCAGAATGACCTTTAACAAAGAGTGGCATTTAGCCTGACCAGGCGGTGGCGCAGTGGATAGAACGTCGGACTGGGATGCGGAAGGATCCAGGTTCGAGACCCCGAGGTTGCCAGCTTGGGCGCGGGCTCATCTGGTTTGGGCAAAAAGCTCACCAGCTTGGACCCAAGGTCGCTGGCTCCAGCAGGAGGTTGCTTGGTCTGCTGAAGGCCCACGGTCAGGGCACATATGAGAGAGCAATCAATGAACGACTAAGAAGTCGCAATGCGCAACGAGAAACTAATGATTGATGCTTCTCATCTCTCTCTGTTCCTGTCTGTCTGTCCCTGTCTATCTCTGCCTCTGTAAAAAAAAAAAAAAAAAAAAAAAAAAAAGAGTGGCATTCATAGGGAAGAGATTTTACCACTAGATTAGCAGATTAGAAGTTCTCTTCCAGGAAGAATGCAAAGGGTGGGAGTCAGGCTGGAAAGATGAGATTTTTAGTGAAGTGTGTGAGGGAGACTAAACACAATAATGGATAACACTAGAATCCAGCATTGGGAAAGGGCTGTAACCTGACCCACCAGGGCTTTCTGACTATTTTAATACAGACAAAGGTCAAAATAGGCATGTAGAAATGACCAGCCTAACGATTGAGACTCAAGGGGCACACCTTTGGGGTCTTATGGACCATAAAACCTATAGAAGTTCTCTGGGAACACACGTCACTATGACTGCCCCAGTCCCCAGGACTGGTGCACTTAGAGTATATCCTGAACTACAGCTAGCTGGGAGAAGAACTCTCCTGAAAACACTTGTCCTCCCCTCAGGCAGGTGGTAGCCGCTGCTACCTGACAGCACACATTGGAAACCACAGGGTGAATGGCTTTGGCACAACTGACTTAGAACCCAGAGATAACTGAATCATGACCAATTGTAACACCTGTCCATAATAATATCTGGTGTGGAGGCAAGAGCCAATTCTGTTGAGAAAGCATAGCAAATACCTCTGTGATTGTTACTGATTTGTTCTGAAATGAAACTGAATTATACCATGACCATTGTGATATGGTGTAACACTGGCATAGTTGGTAGAATTTAACTACCTCATGTGAATAAGTCATCCGATAATACTGATATATATATATATATATATATATATATATATATATATATATATAATTTTTTTTTTTACAGAGATAGAGAGTCAGAGAGAGGAATGGATAGGGACAGACAGAAAGGAATGGAGAGAAATGAGAAGCATCAATAATCAGTTTTTCATTGTGACACTTTAGTTCTTCATTGCTTTCTCATATGTGCCTTGACCGTGGGCCGTCAGCAGACCGAGTAACCCCTTGCTCGAGCCAGCGACCTTGGGTCCAAGATGGTGAGCTTTGCTCAAACCAGATGAGCCCGTGCTCAAGCTGGTAACCTCAGGGTCTCGAACCTGGGTCTTCCACATCCCAGTCCAACACTCTATCCACTGTGCCACCACCTGGTCAGGCAATACTGATATTGATGATCAATTGTTTTGGAAGATTGAGTTAAAGCCTCTTCAGAATATGATACCAGTGGGAAATGACTGGCCTGAGGAAAAACTAGGTTTAGCTAAATAGCAGCTAATTTATACGCTAATAGTACTGCACAAATTCATCATAAGGTATAAATACTGGTAGGTCAATGGGCAAACAATCAAACTAGTTTAATATCTAGGCTTGGGTGCACTTCCCTGCTTAGAAATATGTATTTCATGTGTGTTTTCAAATGTCAATGCTGGAAATAGTAACTATATCCATACAACCCCGCTGAGAAAGGACAACTGGCAGCTCCTGGACTCTACTTGACACACTGTTTACCTTTGCTGATTTGAATCTGTATTCTTTCTTTTTTTTTTTTTTTTTTAGAATCTGTATTCTTTCACTGTAATAAGTGTGAGTGTAAAAGTTTCTTCTTAGTTCTGTGAGTCTTTCTACCAAATCATTAAGCCTTAAGGTGACCTTATGGACTCCTTAGACTATTGGCCAATGAGTTTTCTCTTTAAAATAACCTTGCGGTGGCCCTGGCTGGTTGGCTCAGTGGTAGAGCATCGGCCTGGCGTGCAGGAGTCCCAGGCTCAATTCCCGGCCAGGGCACACAGAGGAGGAGCCCATCTGCTTCTCCACCCCTCCCTCTCTCCTTCCTCTCTGTCTCTCTCTTCCCCTCCTGCAGCCAGGGCTCCATTGGAGCGAAGTTGGCCCGGGCGCTGGGGATGGCTCCATGGCCTCTGCCTCAGGTGCTAGAATGGCTCTGGTTGCAACAAAGCGACGCCCCGGATGGGCAGAGCATCGCCACCTGGTGGGCGTGCCAGGTGGATCCCGGTTGGGCGCATGCAGGAGTCTGTCTGATTGCCTCCCTGTTTCCAACTTCGGAATTATTTTTTTTAAAAAAAGAAAAAATACTCAGCGGTAGAGCGTCGGCCTAGCGTGCGGAGGACCCGGGTTCGATTCCTGGCCTGGGCACACAGGAGAAGCGCCCATTTGCTTCTCCACCCCTCCGCCGCGCTTTCCTCTCTGTCTCTCTCTTCCCCTCTCACAGCCAAGGCTCCATTGGAGCAAAGATGGCCCGGGCGCTGGGGATGGCTCTGTGGCCTCTGCCTCAGGCGCTAGAGTGGCTCTGGTCGCAACATGGCGACGCCCAGGATGGGCAGAGCATCGCCCCCTGGTGGGCAGAGCGTCGCCCCATGGTGGGCGTGCCGGGTGGATCCTGGTGGGGCGCATGCGGGAGTCTGTCTTCTGACTGTCTCTCCCTGTTTCCGGCTTCAGAAAAATGAAAAAAAATAAAAAAAATAAATAAATAAAATAATCTTGTGGTAAATCCTTGTGTAAAACAAAGACTACTTATGCAGTATGACTAAATAATCTCAAATGTCTATTTTTATAACAAAAATCTCTTCTCCAAAACCTCAAAATAAAAACTCAAGTATGTCTGATAAAGATAGTATTGAGATTAGAAAGCAATATGGATATGTAAAGATATTCATAAAATACTAAATCTCTCAGCCACAAAAAATGATTTCACATGGGGCACTGGGAGTGTGCTACCTATTAAAATAAGCTGAACTTTGGGATATAACCCTGGGTTTTGCCCTGTGACTTTTTAGTGAATCTAATAAAAAGCTCATTTTAGCATACCAGGTGACAGGGGTGATCTAGGTTTCTTAGTAAGTGGACAACAGTCTAAAATGCTCATGCTTATTAATTTATATTGAGATTATTTTTTTCTAGATTAGTGATGCTTAAACACTTGTTCTCAGGACCTCTTTATACTCTTAGAAATCGAAAACCCCAAGAAAGCACTTGTTTATGTGGGGTCTATCAACATTAGAAATTAAAACTGAAAAATTTAATACAGTAATACAGAAGCACACAGTTCCTTAGCTATCAGAGTGTCACCACATGTCATTAGTACACTTGAGAGAAAACATGAGTGGAAAGTAAGTCACATCTGACAGAATTGTGAATACGGTTTTGACTTCACAAACCCCCTGAAAGGATCTCCAGACCACGTTTTAAGAAACTGTTCTAAAAAAATTATTGTTTTTCTCAGAAATGTCTGTAAGTTCTATAATCTGTCCTTTTTTTTTTTTTTTTGCAATTATTTTATTGATTTTAGAGAGACAGAAAGAGGAAAGGGGGGAGCATTCATTTATTGTTCCACTTAGCTGTGCATTCATTGGTCACTTCCCTTATATGCCCTGACCAGGGTGATCAAACCCACAACCTTGGTGTTTCAAGACGACACTATCACTGACTCAGCTAACCAGCCAAGGCCTCTATGATCAATCTTGATAAATTTAGATATTAGCCTGACCTGTAGTGGTGCAGTGGATAAAGCATTAAGCTGGAATTTGGAGGTTGCCAGTTCAAAACCCTGGGCTTGCCCGGTCAGGGCACATACAAGAAGCAAATACTATGAGTTGATGTTTCCTGCTTCCCTCCCTTCTCTCTCTCTCTCTCCTCTCTCTAAAATCAATAAATAAAAAATTAAAAAATTTTAGATGTTAAATTTGGTTGTAATGTCATTCAGCTGACAGTAATTTAGATGAAAATCAAAGCTGGGGGAGTCAAAGTTTCAGAATCATGGACAGGATCAGGGCTGTGGCCCTAAAAGCCTAGATGTTTGGGTCAAAATGCAAAAGCAAATGAAATTAAATAGAAATGTATATAAAATACTGTTCATATGCTTAAAAAACAATTG
The DNA here is from genome assembly GCF_036850765.1 of Saccopteryx bilineata. NCBI lineage: Eukaryota > Metazoa > Chordata > Mammalia > Chiroptera > Emballonuridae > Saccopteryx > Saccopteryx bilineata. The sequence continues at coordinate 443,472 of NC_089500.1, forward strand.
CAGAAATAACCATTTCAGTTTTAGCTGACAAAATATTTAATGAGCTAAGGGTGGGACAAGACTTCAAAAAGCCTGTGCTAACACAAATTTTGTGTAATTTCCCTACAGTGATCAGGTCACAACATGAACATTGATTGTGTTCAGTTCTCAAGAGCACATTTCTGAAGGATCTTAGAAACAAAAGTGCTGCAAAACATTAATAATGACAAGGTGTCTGGAAATGCCACTGCTTAGGCCACAGGTGAAGGATACGAAGATATTTAGCCTCAAAAAAAAGGACTAAGATAAAATATATGTGCTGTCTTAAAACACATAAAGGTTTGTAAAAGAGAAGAAAATTAATGTTATCCTTTGATGCTAGAGAGGATGATCCAGGGTCAGGGAGTTTGGGGAGGACTCTTGGCTTGACAGGAGGAAATACTTAACACAGCCATGTCCATCCGTGGGGCCAGCTGCCTGAGTGCCTTAAGCCCCTGTCCTTGGACGTGTTGAAGCAGAGGCCAGGCTGTCTGCAAACTGTATAGGTCCTCAGAGGTCTGCAGGCCCCTCCTGTGATGATACAGCTGCAAAAGCCAGATCAGTGATTGTCTGAGGACCACCCCTGGCTTCGGAGAAGACTGTGGATGCTGATTGCCTTCCTTACCTGGGCAGGGGCTCTGGGTATGACACATCCAGCACTGCGGCTCTAATGACCCCAGTCTGAAGAGCTTCCACCAGGGCATCCTGATCAACTAACAGACCTGAGTCAACGAGACAAGTCTTCTGCGGTCACTACAGTTAGGCAGTGCACATTAGCTGCTATTCCAAACATATCCTGACCCTGTCCAAGGTCTGACAAAGGGGACTTGAAATTCATTATGCTAATTTTCTTCTGGACATTGTGAACCTGCTACTGTCCAGGGAGTGTGCTAAGCTCTTCACAGACACAGTCGCACTGAATCCTCTGATAATCTGTAGAGTCGATATTCATTTGACAGGTAAGGCTCCTGGTTACCAATTTGCCTGAGACCACATGCACTGCCCCAGATCTGAGCCTGGGCCTACCTAGCTCACTTCACCATGCCACCTCCCCAAAAAGCCCCAGATATCAGTTTTATATATACACTAAAAAACTACACAGTCACAGCCTGGCCCGCCGTGGCACAGTGGATAGAGTATCGCCCTGGAACACTGAGGTTGCTGGTTCAAAGCAGCAGTGACCTTGCCCAGTCAAGGCACATATGACAAGCAACAAGCAAGAGGTGAACAACTAAACTGAAGTGACTATGAATTGAAACTTATGCACCCCCACCCCCCAGTAAAACCAATAAATAGAATCTTAAAAACAAAATAAAAATGAGACAGCCACAAACATGATCTGTCATTTCAGACACCAAACAACAGGGCAGAAGCTGAGAACACTTTCCTTCTGGCAGAGACCCACAAGGAGTCCACTGACCAAGGGCACCCACCTCCTTTCTGCTGCCCAGCCAGGAGCAGCCTGCCCCAGGCGGGGCACAGAGCACCCTGGCTTCCCATGTGGCTGTGGGCGAAGCTGAGTCTGAGGCCCCTTTTTGGAGTGTTTGTTTTTCCAGAATCTGTACTGTGTTCACTGCCCTGACGATTCCCAAAAGCAGGTAATGCCCATTGAGAGGGTCTGAGTTTTCAGACAAGTTTCAGCATGTTGGCGTCAGCAGTGACGTGTGCTGTCACTGACCAGCATCATGGGGACCCTGTCTCTCCTTTATAAATGCCACACCAAGCCACCCCAATATTTAATTATTGCACAGGGCCCACCACCTCCTGTATACAAAAACATACAGCACTACATAAATGTGAAATAACCAAACTAACAGTGAAATATTTATTTTTCTTTTTAAAATGTTTAGTGTATCGATTGAGAGAGAGAGGGAGAGGAAAGAGAGACAGGAACATTGATCTGCCCCTGCATGTGCCCTGACCAGAGACAGAACTGGCAACCTCCATGCTTTGGGATGATGCTCCAACTAACCAAACTATCCTACCAGGGATAAGTTATTTTATTTTTTTTGGATAAGTTTTTTTTTGTTTGTTTGTTTTTTGTATTTTTCTGAAGCTGGAAACGGGGAGAGACAGTCAGACAGACTCTCGCATGCGCCTGACCGGGATCCACCTGGCACGCCCACCAGGGGCTACGCTCTGCCCACCAGGGGGCGATGCTCTGCCCCTCCGGGTTTTTTTGGATAAGTTATTTTTTAAAGAAAATTTATCCCCTGGTCTGCCCCATGGTGGCACAGTGGATAGAGCATCAACCTGGAATGCTGAGGTCATCAGTTGGAAACCCTGGGCTTGCCCAATCAAGGCACATTTGGGAGTTGATGCTTCTTGCTTCTCCCCCCTTCTCTCTCTCTTTCTCTCTCTCTCTCTCCCTCCCTCTTTCCCTCTCCTCTCTAAAATGAATAAAGTCTTTAAAAAAAAGGAAATAAAATTAATCCCCATAAATTTGCTTAATTACACCTAGATCAAACTGTGATGCCCCTGCCCCAAGAAGATGCCCAAATCTGGATTTGAAAACTCCCATATCATAGTTTCCTCATTCTTTTTGATACTAATTTAAGGTTCAGAAAGATGTGGAAAGAAAAATCAGAAATATTTCTAAGGAGAATGTCACTACTACACTAGTCTAAGTGGATTTTTCAGGCATTCAGGGAAAAGGTAGACTAGAAATGCCGAGTCTAGTGGGGGTTTCCTATAGCATGCAGTGTGGTTTCCTAGCCCCAGGGGCCTACACACAGACAGGGGGCTGGTACCTCTGCCAATGTTGATGAGGATGGCGGTGGGCTTCATCAGCCTCAGCTCTCTCCTCCCGATAAGCCCATGGGTTTGGGGCGTCAGGCTCGTGGCCAACATCACAAAGTCTGATTGCTGAAGCAGATCATCCAGCCTCTCACAGTAAGTGGCCCCAACAGCTTCCTCCTCTTCCAATTTCCTATGAAGAGATCCAGGAAGAAAAATCATATTCTCTAGTCAGAAATTCATCAAGTTGCTCCAGGAAGGAGTTTCTGAGGAAGGCCAGAGACTCTGTGCCCCATGCAGGCCCGGACTCAGCCCTAGAAACCCCAACGGCACTTGGGTTCTCAAAAGCAAGCCCTCAGTGTCTGCAGGATTTCACATCAGACCCCCTAGTCCTTGAGACTAGGACCCTCCTCTCAGTCATCTTTGAAACCCAGAGTCTAGTCCAGGGCTGATCAGGTCAGACCTGCTTTCAGTCACATCAGAGCATCACTGAATGTGGGCAAAACATCACAGTTCCCACAAAACAAGGAGAGGGCCTGGGAGTGCTGTCTGTTAAACAGAAGCGAGGATCCAAGGATTTGATGTAGGCAGGACTGTGTTTTGGTTTTAGTCCAATCTGAACTTCTGCTCTGGCCACCCCAGACAGCTGATCACTGGAAAGAAAATTCCAAGCTCCAGGAGGTTACAGCATCTCAGGCAGCCGCTGATGCCATAAAAATATGGAATATAAAATTCCATGAACCCTGTCCTAACTTATCTTGGCCGGGGATGCCTGGAGGAAAGATGGATGCCCAGCACACCCAGCTCCCTCCTCAACACCCTGCCCACAACACGCACCTTGCCCTTGGAAGGTCCCGGCTTCTGCCTTGGCTCTCTCATCACAATGAAATTTGTCTCCCGTCCATTGTGCAGTGAATGAAAAAGGGGGTGGGTTCTGACATAAAATCTCCTAGCTTGCTGTGCCACCATTAATTTCTCATCAGCCAGACTTCCATTTCATGTGTCATGGAAAGCCACTACATGGTGGTGAACAATGGCCATCCTTGGGCTGAGTGGCAGAAGGGACTGGGCAATTTGAGCAGGCTGTCAGCCCCTTAGGGGATGGGATGATGAAGTGAGAGACAGCAGGCACTATGCAGGTTTGTCGGGAGACAGTGGATGGAACTGGATGTTGGGCTGAATTGCATGTGAAAGGAAATGGCTTCCACAGTGAATAAGTGAGTGGGGTAACCACAAAGCTCAGCACTCAAGGAACCAGTTACATGGCTCAGTGGGTGTGGACAATTCTTCTGAAGATCAAAAATCACTTGAGTCTTGGCTGGTTGGCTCAGTGGTAGAGCATCAGCCTGGCGTGCAGGAGTCCCGGGTTTGATTCCCGGCCAGGGCACACAGGAGAAGCGCCCATCTGCTTCTCCACCCCTCCCCCTCTCCTTCCTCTCTGTCTCTCTCTTCCCCTCCCGTAGCCAAGGCTCCATTGGAGCAAAGTTGGCCTGGGTGCTGAGGATGGCTCCATGGCCTCTGCCTCAGGCGCTAGAATGGCTCTGGTTGCAACAGAGCAACGCCCCAGATGGGCAGAGCATCGCCCCCTGGTGGGCATGCTGGGTGGATCCTGGTCAGGCTCATGCGGGAGTCTGTCTGACTGCCTCCCTGTTTCCAACTTCAGAAAAATACAAAAAAAAACCCCAAAAAACAAAACAAAAAAAACCCAAAACCAAATCACTTGAGAATTAAGAAAAGAACAATTATAGATAAGTTAAGGATTTCTTTCTGGTGAAAAAAAATTTTTTTTTGCATCTTTTTTATTTTATTTTAATTTTTATTTATTTATTTGTTTTAGAGGAGAGAGAGAGAGAGAGAAAGGGGGGAGGAGCAGAAAGCATCAACTTCCATATGTGCCTTGACCAGGTAAGCCCAGGGTTTTGAACCGGTGACCTCAGCATTCCAGGTCGATGCTTTATCCACTGCGCCACCACAGGTCAGGCCTGGTGAAAAATTTTTAATGGAAACAAGTCACAGCCACATTCCTAGGTAATTGTAAAAATACCACTATCCCAAACATCAACCTAGAATGCTGAGGTCACTGGTTCAAAACCCTGTCCAGTGTGCTTGCCTGGTCAAGGCACATACATATGGGAGTTGGTGCATCCTGCTCCTCTCCCCTTCTTTCTCTCTTTCGCTTTCTCTCTTCTAAAATGAAGAAATAAAGTCTTTAAAAAAAATACCATGATCCCTTTCTAGACTATTAGTCCCACTTTCTGGAGAAAGAGTAGGAGTCTTATGAAAAATGGATAGATCAGATCATACAACTAAGCCACACTCAAGGCAGCGATGGCATAAGTTCTACTCAGTTCACTTCAAGTCCACTCTGAATCTTACCCGTGTTTCCTGTTGTGGTACAGAATCTTCATTTCAAACCCCCTAGCCTGCTGAGTGATCTTGTAGCCAATGCTACCCATGCCAACAATCCCCAGTGTGGTCCCTGTCACTTCTTGACCCATCCAGTTTGTGGGAAAGTTCTCTGTATCTGGTGAGATGGCCAGTTGGTGACCTAAGATACAGGAAGAGACAGTGGAGAGTGGAGAAACCCACAAACCTTACTGGAACATTTTGCCAAAGTGACAAGGGTAGCGGATGCTGGTGGCAGGCCATGGCTCTCATGCATTTCTATTTGACAGAAAACTATTTCTGCAAGGGAAGGAAAGGGAACAGACAGCAGTGACCTCATAGCAAAGCCAGCCCTTCTTGGTAGAATGATTTAGAAGAGCAACACGTTTCACAATAAGGAAGGATTTCTGGTTAAAATTGGTATGCGTACGTGACTGTGAGCACATGTAACTGTACAGATGTGGCTTTGTGTGTGTGTGTGTGTGTGTGTGTGTGTGTGGCTGTATGTGTGGGTCACTGGTGGTATATGTGCATGAACCAGCAGTCAGAAACAGAAAGAACCTATGCCTCACTTCTCCCTCAGTCCCTTCATGCCAAAGTTCCGTCAGGAGGATGGATGAGTAGTAAGGTGCTACACTGCCTTTCCTGGAACATACCCAAAGATGTCCAGTGTGTGGACAGGTGGGATTCTGCCTACTCATGTGTAGGCCTTCACCCTCGGATGGCATGCTGACCAGCCAATGAATGACCCTGAGGGCATTTCCATAGCGGTGCTAAAATGACCACATGCACACACACTTCCCACCTGTTATGTGAATGTGTGTCGTTTGTTGGGGGAGAAAACAGCTGCCATCAGACAGATTGTTGAACTATTTGTGCCCAGGAGCAGGGCTTGGGCACTAAGTAGACTACAACTGACCAGGAGGGGCTCCAATTCCCAAGTGCCACCAAGTCCTGGATGCAGTGTAAAGAAAGCAAATAAACACCCCCACAAACAAACAAACAAACAAACAAACCAGGCTTAGAAAAAGCTTTGAAGTTCGAAGGTAAAATTATATTTGTCATGTGCTAATAAGTGTCTGCCATCTGCTCTCTCGGGAAAACCAGTCTCTCCAAAATGGTTTACCTTCCACGACTCTCCGGGCTGTCGCCAGCAGTAAGGCCATCCCCATGTCAGCCGTGGGGCTAGACACAGCCTGTGGTGTCCTGGCTAACTTAACGCCAAAGCTTGCAATGAGCTTCAGGTCCAGGTGGTCCAGTCCGGCTCCTGAGTTGGCAACAATCTTCAAGGCAGGCAGGCTCTGCAGGAGCTCCTGATTAACAGCTGGCTTTCCGCCCCAGATATACACAGCCTGGATCTTTGGACCTAACTGTGTCTTATTTTCCAGAAATTTTTGCATAGTAATGAGATCAAAGTGTTTCTGCAGATCTCCAACATGATCTTTACATATAGCAGATGGTCCTTCAAATGCAGACACCAAAACTCCTGGTAGGTCCTGATCCGTCATGGCCTGCAGAAAGGGAACCGTGGTTTCTGTTGTCATAACAGAGTTTGTAATAGAACAACCTGAGTGCTCTCCTTCTACTTTTAGGCTTTCTAAATTACAATAAGGCTGGAATTCACTTTAAAAGTCAACAGACCCATTGGCCCTGGCTGGTTGGCTCAGTGGTGGAGCGTCGGCCTGGTGTGCAGGAGTCCCAGGTTCGATTCCCGGCCAGGGCACACAGGAGAGGCGCCCATCTGCTTCTCTACCCCTCCCCCTCTCCTTCCTCTCTGTCTCTCTCTTCCGCTCCAGTAGCCAAGGCTCCATTGGAGTGGAGTTGGCCCGGGCGCTGAGGATGGCTCCGTGGCCTCTGCCTCAGGTGCTAGAATGGCCCTGGTTGCAGCAGAGCAGCACCCCGGATGGGCGGAGCATCACCCCCTGGTGGGCATGCCGGGTGGATCCCGGTCGGGCGCATGCGGGAGTCTGTCTGATTGCCTCCCCGTTTCCAGCTTCGGGAAAGTACAAAAAAAAAAAAAAAAAAAATTCTGCCTGACCTGTGGTGGCGCAGTGGATAAAGCGTCGACTTGGAAATGGAAATGCTGAGGTTGCCGGTTCAAAACCCTGGGCTTGCCTGGTCGAGGCACATATGGGAGTTGATGCTTCCAACTCCTCCCCCCTGTCTCTCTCTTCTCTCTCTCTCTCTCTCTCTCTCTCTCCTCTCTAAAATGAATAAATAAAATAAAAATTAAAAAAATAAATGAGTACTTTAAAAAAAAAAAAAAAAAAAAATTCAACAGACCCAGAGCTCTGAAGGCACAAATGTCTTCATCACAGCCTCTGACATGCCTCCAATGATACCCTCCTGGTAGTCATGCCTCAGAGTGACCCCAACCCTGAAGTTTGCTCCCTGTAAAGATGGTAGAGCAATGTGGTTGGAGGTCCCTGCTCACCAGCACTGTCCCTGTGCTGGGAGGCAGCCTACACAGAGGCCATGACTGAGCTTGGCAGCAGATCTAAGAGGCCTGCCAACAACCCAATGAGCCTTGAGATGACTGCAGCACCGGTCAACTCCTTGATTAAAGTTTCATGCCTGACCTGTGGTGATGCAGTGGATAGAATGTCAACCTGGAATGCTGAGGTCGCCAGCCTGAAACCCTGGGCTTGCTGGGTCAAGAAACATATGTGAAACGGCTGTGAGTTGAAGCTTCCCACTCCTCCCCCATCTATCTCTTTCTCTCTCCCCTCTCTCTAAAATCAATTAAAAAAAACAAAAAAGCCCTGGCCGGTTGGCTCAGTGGTAGAGCGTCGGCCTGGTGTGCAGAAGTCCCGGGTTCGATTCCCGGCCAGGGCACACAGGAGAAGCGCCCATCTGCTTCTCCACCCCTCCCCCTCTCCTTCCTCTCTGTCTCTCTCTTCCCCTCCCGCAGCCGAGGCTCCATTGGAGCAAAGATGGCCCGGGCGCTGGGGATGGCTCCTTGGCCTCTGCCCCAGGCGCTAGAGTGGCTCTGGTCGCAACAGAGCGACGCCCAGCAGGGGCAGAGCATCACCCCCTGGTGGGCATGCCGGGTGGATCCCGGTCGGGCGCATGCGGGAGTCTGTCTGACTGTCTCTCCCCGTTTCCAGCTTCAGAAAAATACAAACAACAACAACAACAAAAACAAAAAACCCCAGCCTGACCAGGCAGTGGTGCAGCGGATAGAGAGTTGACCTGGGATGCTGAGCTCATCGGTTCGATACCTGGGGCTTACTTGGTCAAAGCACACACGGAAGCAATTAGTATAAGTTGACTATTTCCCACTCCTCTCTCACCTTTCTCTCTCTCCTCTCTCTCAAATCAATAAATAAATCCTTAAAAAAACCATTTCCTGAGAGACCCTGAGCCAGAATCACACAGGTAAGCCACTCCTGGATTCCTGATCTGAACACCTGGAAGGTAACAGATGTTTATTTTTTACAGCCACTAAAATTTAGTATAATTTTTTATGTATGCAGCAATAACTAATAAAATTGAATGTGGGCAAATAAAGGGGTTCAACAGAAAGTAACCTCAAAGATAACCTGGTCATAAATTCCTAACTGGAAAGATAGCTGTGGGTAGTCACATGCAAAGAACATAACCTTTTTAGTAGAAGGTTCATCTTTGCATTAGGCAGACCCTGTCCATTGTTTTTGTGGGTCTAGGTTAACATACCTTTGACATGCCAGATTAACCCTATTTTTCATACTTGTGAAGTGTGATCACCCTCAAGAGAGGTATAGTCTTGTCAACTCCCCTGCAACCCAATCCCTACCTGTTCCCACCTTCATTTAATCTTCCTGACATTCCCTCCTTGGTTCCAAATGCACAAAAAGCCCCTGAAAACCGTCATTCTGGGAAGCACTGGAGAATTTGCTTCTCAGCAATTGTCAGTTTTGGCTCAAATGAACTCATAAAATTTCTCTCCAGGTTTGAAAGTTCTTACATCAACATGACCATTTTTTACTGTGAAAATAAAAGATGGCTAATATCTGTCAAACGAATTAAATTTTTTTTTCAAACGAATTAAATTTTATGATTCTTGTTACTGGTTAAAAAAATAAGATATTTCTAACATTTTATAGCTTTCCTTCAAAAAGAAAACCTGTAGTGTTTCAAGAATTGAGGCTAATGGATACATTTTATCTTTGGGTCATGACTTAGCTAAAAAGGTTTAAAATTTGTTCAAAGCAAAAATAAATAAATAAATAAATAAATTTTGTTCGAATCTTAGAGCATAATTCATTTAAAAGTTTTTTTTTGACCTGACCAGGCGGTGGCGCAGTGGATAGAGCATCGGACTGGGATGCAGAGGACCCAGGTTCAAGATCCCGAGGTCACCAGCTTGAGCGCAGGTTCATCTGGCTTGAGCAAAAAAACTTATCAGCTTGGACCCAAGGTCACTGGCTCGAGCAAGGGTTACTCAGTCTGCTGAAGGCCCACAGTCAAGGCACATATGAGAAAGCAATCAATGAACAACTAAGGTGTCGCAACGAAAAACTGATGATTGATGCTTCTCATCTCTCCGTTCCTGTCTGTCCCTATCTGTCCCTCTCTCTGACTCTTTCTCTGTCCCTGTAAAAAACTAACAAACAAAAAACCCCAAAATAAACAAAAAAACATTTTTTTGGACTTTGAGTAAAAGATTAAAATAGCTTTATTCAAGATAAGAAGATTTGGCCCTGGCCAGCTGTCTCAGTGAATAGAGTGTTGGCTCAGCATATGGACATCCCAGATTCGATTCCAGTCAGGGCACACAGAAGAAGTGACCATCTGTTTCACTTCCCCTCCCTCTCCCCCTTTTCTTCCCTTCTTCTCCTGCAGCCAGTGACTTGACTGGTTTGAGCACTGGTCTCAGATGCTGAGTATAATTCAGTGGCCCCTTGTCAGCCTCAGGTGCTAAAAATAGCTCAGTATTGAGCATAGGCTCCAGACAAGGGTTGCTGGATGGATTCTCGTCAGGGTACATGCAGGACGCTGTCTCACTATCTCCCCTCCTCTAACTAAAAAAAAAAAAAAAAAAAAAAAAAGATAAGATTTTCCTGACCAGTGGTAGAGTAGTGGATAGAGTATCAACCTGGGACGCTAAGGTCCCAGGTTCTAAACCCTGAGGTCTTGGCTTCAGCAGGCTCATCCAGCTTGAGCATGGGATCATCAATATGATCCCAGGGTCGCTGGCTTGAACCCAGAGGTTGCTGGCTTGAAGCCCAAGATCACTGGCTTGAGCAAAGGGTCACTGGCTCAGCTGGATCCCCCTGGATCCAAACACATGAATAACTAAAATGCCCCAAGTGGGAGTTGATGCTTCTCTCTCCCTTCCTGTCTCTCACTCGCTAAAAAAAAAACAAAAAAAAAAAAACAAGAAGAAGTAAAAGATTTTAGTTTACTTTTTTTTTTTTTTTTCCTGAAGCTGGAAACGGGGAGAGACAGACAGACTCCCGCATGCGCCAGACCGGTATCCACCCTGCACGCCCACCAGGGGCGACGCTCCGCCCACGGGGGGGCGACGCCCTGCCCACAGGGGGGGGGGGGCGCGACGCCCTGCCCCTCCAGGGCGTTGCCCCGCAGCAACCAGAGCCACTCTAGCGCCCGGGGCAGAGGCCAAGGAGCCATCCCCAGCGCCCGGGCCATCCCTGCTCCAATGGAGCCCCGGCTGCGGGAGGGGAAGAGAGAGACAGAGAGGAAGGAGGGGGGGGGTGGGGGTGGAGAAGCAAATGGGCGCCTCTCCTATGTGCCCCGGCTGGGAATCGAACCCGGGTCCCCCGCACGCCAGGCCAACGCTCTACCGCTGAGCCAACCGGCCAGGGCCTAGTTTACTTTTGTGGAGAAGAAGCTTGATTCCTGACAGCTTTGTGCTTGATTTTCCATTCACATTGGTTTAATAGCAATGACATCTATCCATCACACCATTATTGTCAGAGGTTTTATGTGGAAAAGATCTGAGATTCTCCAAGTGACTCGTGGCTGTTCCAAATGTTAAAAAGGGTGAGATTCCCAGTAGGGAGAAATGGAAGTAACAGTGATGGGGACAATGGGCAGATGCAGGGCTCACATTTTTAGGTTCGGGTCCAGGGCCTCCTACCAAAAGCCTCAACTAGCCAGGTTTAACTTTAGGCACAAGGACAGTTCCTGTAACTCCACCTGAGCCATCCTGATTGATATTTTACCTCCACTTGACTCTCAGACATCTTACCATCCCCCATCACTAATCTGAACATTCTCTTCTGTAGTCAGCACCACCCTCCCTCTCCCATTGTTCAACTGCCACAGGTAACAGACATTTTTTCCCCTGCAGTTAGAAAACAGCCATACTCAGTCCTATGTAAGATGAAGCTTTTCATACTCCTTGTAAAGCCAGGAGCTGTGGCCAGGGCCACCATCACAGCAGCCCGGCCCATGCAGGTTCGCATTGGATTCGGACAGTCGGTAAAGAAACAACGGAGCCACAAACTGGTGGGCCATAGTCTTTAATTCTAGCTTGCACCCGGCGGGCAAGTAAAAAACATACACTGGGCTCCAGAACCCACTCACATTCAGTGCTCACAAAGCCACTGACTTATCCGAGTTTCCTAGAATCAAAGGTTTCTAGCTCACTAGCCTTATTCTCCTCAGTTCCCCATCTCCTTCCTTATCCCAGATACAAACTCTACACAAACTGGCATCTCAGTACTCCGCCATCCTGGCTGCTTCTCCTGGCCTCCTCCACGTGGCCCCCTTCTATGCTTTCCTCTGCTCTCTCCTCTAATCATTCCAGGAACCAAGGGCGCCCCCATTTTATATTGTAGCTTCACAACCTCTAATCCAATATACAAAATAGGAAAGTCTCTAATACAGTCATTTCTCTGAGGCATGATTGGATTGTACCACCCCACATCAAAAAAGGGTGGGAAAGGCTTAATCCCAAAACCAAGCCTCAGGCCACAACAATTCTCAACACACATTAATATCACCCGGGCAACGGCCTCTTTAACAAAGTGAGCATAATACATTTTATCTGTCCAACACTCCTGCTGTGGACGCCATTAGGGTCTCAGTCCATCTGACTCGGATGCATAAATAAATTTCTTATAAAACTCATCGAGGAGCCACTGAGCCATTTCACCCGCAGGTGTTGTAAAGTACCAAAGGCTACAGAATTAATATTAATATTTTAGGAGGCTTGGAGAACATTTTATTAATTTGGATTAAGGTGTGCAGAGAAATTGTGAGAAGTCTCTGTACTGTGTGATTGGCATAACCAGGATGGCCCTTGGCATTGTATTGTAAATGCAAGGGGAGGAAAACATGGATTCCCAGACATTCCACCACACCTATGGGGATAGGGGTGAATGGCTAGCCAGGTGCAGGAAGAGAAAAGCCAAAATAAACCTTTTCTTATAGCAATGAGTCATTTGCAGGCATTTGTCCCCACCGAAACTACCTCTCCTATGTAAATGTGTGTGTGACTCTGGACAGAGAGATAGCAGATAAACACTAGATAATATAGGAATGCCTTTAATATGTAAAGAGACATCTTTCTACCATTGTGTTGGCTTGTAAACTTTGTTTTCCCCAAAATGATGTATAGCTTGCAAATTGAACGTGGTCCTATCATGTTAAAGGACATATGACTATAACCAATAGTGGTAAGGGGCTCCTAATTGCAATTTTTGCTTCTGTACTTCCCACTTACAAAACTATAAAAACTAAGTAGAACAAAGGGCCGGCGCGCTCTCCCTCAGATTTCTGTCAGAGCTGCTGCCGCTTGGCCAAGCTAGACAATAAAGCTTCAATGTGTAAACGACGGACTTGCTCCTGTCTTCCATATTTCGGGTCCCTCCGAATTTGGATTAACACTCATCAGCCCTTGTGCGTCCCTCCTTTGGTGATCTAACACACACCTTTCTTGGTCTCCATCTCTAGCACCCGACTTTGACCAGCTCCAGACACGGGCCAGGAGTCCAGCAAAGGAGCATGAGACATTTGATTCGATGCACAATTATCTGATCAGTACATGACCAGATAAGGGGATGTAAAAGATTGAGATATGCCAAAGGGTTTACAGCAGGCGTCCCCAAACTACGGCCCGGCCCACGGGCCACATGCGGCCCCCTGAGGCCATTTATCCGGCCCCCGCTGCACTTCCAGAAGGGGCACCTCTTTCATTGGTGGTCAGTGAGAGGAACACTGTATGTGGCGGCCCTCCAATGGTCTGAGGGACAGTGAATTGGCCCCCTGTGTAAAAAGTTTGGGGACCCCTACAGATTCCTACACCATCTGTTTCCTAGTTCGAGATTAATGAAAACTGTAGTTTTTTACATAAAGTTTCTTGAATCACCAAGTATCAACAAATCCTATTTAATTTAAAACCAGTACTATAGCAATGTGTCTCAGCAAAAACAGTGCTATGCTCCTAGGAAACTGGATTGCTTAGAACTTCATCCCCAAGTGCAAAGGTTGCTGGTTTTGATCCCCCATCAGGGCACATACAGGAACTGTCTCTCTCTCTCTCTCTCCCTTTCCCTCTCTAAAATCAATTTAAAAGGCCCTGGCCGTTTGGCTCAGTAGTAGAGTGTCGGCCTGGCGTGCAGAAGTCCCAGGTTCGATTCCCGGCCAGGGCACACAGGAGAAGCGCCCATCTGCTTTTCCACCCCTCTCCCTCTCTTTCTTCTCTCTCTCCTCCCCTCCCGCAGCCGAGGCTCCATTGGAGCAAAGATGGCCCGGGCGCTGGGGATGGCTCCTTGGCCTCTGCCCCAGGTGCTGGAGTGGCTCTGGTCACAACAGAGCGACACCCCGGAGGGGCAGAGCATCGCCCCCTGGTGGGCGTGCCGGGTGGATCCCGGTCGGGCGCACGCGGGAGTCTGTCTGACTGTCTCTCCCTGTTTCCAGCTTCAGAAAAATAAATAAATAAATAAATAAAATCAATTAAAAAAATATTAAAAATGTTATTTAAAAAACAAAACAAAAAACAATTGGATTCATGTAAGGAAGTAAACTATGAAGTAAAATCTGATGTGGGTACCCTAATTGTGTCCATTGAAGCTTAATGTGTCATGGACTACAGCTTAGAAAAATAATAAATTCCTGTCTAAATTGACCTATAAATTCTGGCCGAGTCCATGAAGCCGCTTTCATTCTCTCTCAAACAAGACAACGTTGCATTTTCCCTGGTAAATCTTTTAGATTCCTTCTATGCGGGTCAGGATGGGTGTTAGCATTCCAACGCGGCCCACCTGTCCCACCAGGTGAGGTCTAGGGGTCACTGCCACTGCGATGCGGGTAGAGCTCCGTCCAGTTTCTTGCCCTCGTCACGACATAGTAAGGGCACATTTACCTTTTCAAAGGATCCCAGATTTCAGGGACGCACTGGAACCCAGCTTCCGGGGCACATTCCTAGGCGAACATCTGAGGTCAAAGACCACATTGATCCCCTACACCCTACCTACCCCGCCCCAGCCCCATCCCTACCGGCACCAGCAGGCCCCGCCCCCTTCTTCGGGTCCCACCCCAAGTACACGGGTCTTATCCCCCACCCGCGCCACTGGATCCCGCCCTCTTCCCCACGCCTCCGGTGTGGCCACGCCCCCTACTTAGCTTCCAGCTGGAGGACCTCGGAAGTCGTAGGGGGGTGCACCGGAAGTGCACCTCCGTGCGTGCGTAGGTCAGTCCGGGGAAGCTCCAGAGTGCCGAGGGACGCCAGCGTGGTACGGGCAGCTGGTGCTTGGCTTCAGCGTGTGTGGAGTGGAGTATAGGGCGGAACTGCATACCTCCGGGCTAGCAATCTGGGGGCTTCAAGAGCAAGTTTAAAGTTATGCGTAGGTTTACTATCATTTCCAATCTACATGTTTATAACAAGTGAAGTTGTTTTAATACACCTGATTCGGACAAAGACTAAAATGTTGCTTTGATATAATACTGAAGTCGTCCTGGCCAGGTAGAACGTCCTCTCTATACACCAAGGTTGAGGGTACCATCCTGGGCTGGGGCACATACAGGACTCAACCAAATAAATGAGTAAATGGGTGGAACAGTAAATTGATGTTTCTCCCTTCCTCTCAAATCCATAAATTTTAAAAGAGAATGAAGAAACTCGAGGTATGTCTGTTGCATCTGAAAAGCAGCAGTTCAGTTGCTGGGGTGGGGGAGGGTGGGGCTCATAGATAAGAACATGTGCAGAATCCACTATGGCAAGGGATCATGTAGGCTACACATAGAGTTTGTGAGGACTAAGAGTTTCCAAGTGGGTGAGGAGACTCTTCTGACCGAAAAATCTCTCAGAAGACTTGGGGTGTTCCCTCTGAACAGTGGTAATAAACCACAAGGCCCACCTACCAACACTGCAAGGTTGCACAATGCAAGATTAGTAAAAAAAATCAATTGTATTTCTACACTCTAGTTATGAATAACCTGAAAATATTTAAAATAATTCATTTAAATAGCATCCAAAAGAATAAATAAAATAAAAATAAATTAAACTAAATACAAGATGTGGACACTGGAAACTAAGTCATAGTGTTACCTGCCATGGTACCTTGCCCCCTCCATCCTGTCTCTGAGGCCTCCTTTTTTTTTTTGACCTCCCAGTGAGCCAAGGCAGCCCCACCTAGGCTCTCCTGTTGCTTCTATTCAAGGCGCTTCCTTGTCTCACTGTCCCCGGCTTTATTAAACTTACTGTCAAAATCACCTGGGCTCATGTGAAATTTTTCCTGCATGCAATAAAGAACCCACACCACTGGCTGGTCCTAGGCAGACCCGAAGGGTCAGATCCCTTGTTTGGTAACACTAACTTTCAAATGGAATGCTAGGGACTCAGGACAGCCAAACCAATCTTGAAAAGGAAGAAAATTAGAAGACTCACTTCATGATTTTAAGACTTACTACAAAGCTTCATATGTCAAGACAGTGAGACTGACATAAGGCTAAACATAAAGATCAGTGCCTGGTCTGTGGTGGCGCAGTGGATAAAGCATTGACCTGGAACGCTGAGGTCGCGGGTTAGAAACCCTGGGCTTGTGGAGTCAAGGCACACACAAGCAAGGAGCAACTAGTGAATCCAATATGAGTTGAAACTTCTCACACCCCGCCCCTCCCTCTTTCTCCTCTCCCTGTAAAATCAATAAATAGTCTTTTTTTTTTTTTTTTTTTCATTTTTCTGAAGCTGGAAACAGGGAGAGACAGTCAGACAGACTCCCGCATGCGCCCCACCGGGATCCACCCGGCACGCCCACCATGGGGCAACGCTCTGCCCACCAGGGGGCGATGCTCTGCCCATCCTGGGCGTTGCCATGTTGCGACCAGAGCCACTCTAGCGCCTGAGGCAGAGGCCACAGAGCCATCCCCAGCGCCTGGGCCATCTTTGCTCCAATGGAGCCTTGGCTGCGGGAGGGGAAGAGAGAGACAGAGAGGAAAGCGCGGCAGAGGGGTGGAGAAGCAAATGGGCGCTTCTCCTGTGTGCCCTGGCCGGGAACCGAACCCGGGTCCTCCGCACGCTAGGCCGACGCTCTACCGCTGGGCCAACCAGCCAGGGCTCAATAAATAGTCTTTTTTTTTTTTTTTGTATTTTTCTGAAGCTGGAAACGGGGAGAGACAGTCAGACTCCTGCATGCGCCCGACCGGGATCCACCCGGCACGCCCACCAGGGGCGACGCTCTGTCCACCAGGGGGTGATGCTCTGCCCCTCCGGGGCGTCGCTCTGCCGAGACCAGAGCCACTCTAGCGCCTGGGGCAGAGGCCAAGGAGCCATCCCCAGCGCCCGGGCCATCTTTGCTCCACTGGAGCCTTGGCTGCAGGAGGGGAAGAGAGAGACAGAGAGGAAGGAGGGGGTGGGGGTGGAGAAGCAAATGGGCGCTTCTCCTATGTGCCCTGGCCGGGAATCGAACCCGGGTCCCCCGCACGCCAGGCCGACGTTCTACCGCTGAGCCAACCGGCCAGGGCCAATAAATAGTATTTTAAAAAATGAGCATAAAATTCTTAGGGGAAAACAGGAGTAAACATTTATGACCTTGGTTTCTTAGATATGACACCAAAAACACAAGCAATTAAAGAAAAAAATAAATCAGACTTAATCAAAATACACAACTTTTGTGCTGCAAATATCACCAATGAAAAGTGAAAAGTCAATTCACAGAATGGGAAGAAATTTTTTCATATATCTCTGGTGAGTCTTATGTATTACTTTGGTTTGAGTACTTTTCTGGGAATAGCTGCTTTTCATAAGGAAAGCAAACTGTGTTCCTGCTTCAGTCGTGTTCCAGAAAGCACGACTGCCAAAAGACTCATTTGGGACTTCTGTGTGGAGTGACCGGCACAAGCCCCTCCCGGGCACTGTGGCTGACATTACCTGGCCCCTACGGATGGCGGGAAGTCCTGCACACAACAAGACTCTCCGGCACCCTCTGAGACCACACAACCACGCCGCAGCACCTGCACGAACACACGCACGCACGGCGGACGCACGTACGTACGGCGCGCGCGCACGGATTCGTCAACGCACGGCGGACGCACGTACGTACGGCTTGCGCGCCCGGGGCGGCCGCCGCGTGGGAAGCCGGGTGCAGGCTGAGGTCTGTGCGTTGGGGAACAGGGTCCTGGGAAGGAGCGGGGGCCGGGCTGGGGTGAGGGTTCGGGGCCGGGAGGGACGGGGGCGCGGGCTGTGATGATCTGGACGCCGATCGTCCACCGAGTGCGTCTCCCGCAGAGGCCAGGGAGTCGCCAGCATGTCGTACATGCTCCCGCATTTACACAACGGCTGGCAGGTGGACCAGGCCATCCTCTCGGAAGAAGACCGCGTGGTCGTCATCCGGTTCGGGCACGACTGGGACCCGACGTGCATGAAGATGGACGAGGTCCTGTACAGCATCGCGGAGAAGGTACCCAGCCCGCGCCCGGCGTGCGGTCGGCTTTCTTTGCTTTGCTAGTTGGCAGGAAAATGTAAAAGTGAAATTCAAAGCTCATCCGTACTCATTCTTTTTTTTTTTTTTTAATTTTTTTTTGTTTATTTTTAGATTTTATTTATTAATTTTAGAGAGAGGAGTCAGAGAGAGATAGAGAGAGAGAGAGAGAGAAGGGAGGGAGGAGCAGAAAGCATCAACTCCCATGTATGCCTTGACCAGGGAAGCCCGGGGTTTTGAACCGGGGACCTCAGTGTTCCAAGTTGATGCTTTTACCCATTGAGCCACCACAGGTCAGGCCGTACTCATTCTTCATTGAGCCTCAGTTTCTAATGAGGCGCCAAACAGAAGACGCAAGATTTGACCTGGTGGTGTGAGGACAAGCTTCCTGAAATTGTGCACAACAGATAATTGCCTTTTTCTGGGAGTTTTCGTACATTTTAGATTTTTATAAAAGGTTCAAGATCTGCCTCTCTAGCTAAATAAATTCCTAGTGATAGGGTGATTTGCAAAATCTGCATGAGCAGAACACATTTGCAGACTGAAGCAAGAGCGTTGAAGCTCACTTGAGCTGTTTAAAAGCATTGTTGTTTTTTGGGGGTATTTTTGGTACCATGTTTATATGTTGTATTTGTAAAGCAAAATATTTATGTTGACAGCATAGTAAGTCCTGCTCTTTTCGTTGTCTTTATTTTCTTGTCCTCACTGTGCTTTTTTATAAGTCACTTGATTTATAACTGATTTCAGTGCAGGCAACAGTTGGAGACCCGACGTGCATGAAGATGGAATTGTGCTTTGTTAGATAGATCTCTTTCCTAATGTTCAATGTTAGACATCACATTGTCTGTGGTACTTGTTTGGTGACAGAGCAGTTGTGGGCGTTTCTGTGTAACCAGGGCCATAATTTTTTTTTTTTTTTTACAGAGACAGAGAGTCAGAGAGAGAGAGATAGACAGGGACAGACAGACAGGAACGGAGATGAGAAGTATCAATCATTAGTTTTTTGTTGCGCATTGCGACACCTTAGATCAGGGGTCTCAAACTCAACTCAGCATGTGGGCCGCAGAGCAAGATCACAGCCGTTCGGCGGGCCACACTAGGTCTACAAAAGGCAACTGTTATGCAATACTTTTCTCACTGCAGTTGAAAACAAAAAAAAAATCAGTACAACAAGCACAATCGTACATGCAGTTTACTCAGTGTCACAAAACGACCAGAAACTGTAGTTCGCATCACAACTGCTGTTAACTAAGCTAATATCTAGCTCGGATGCTAGAGAAATGAAAAATACAAGTAGGCCCCTAGGCTTACTTAATTTTATCCAAAATATTTTGAACTTCGTGGATTAGTCTGCGGGCCGCACAAAATTGTTCAACGGGCCGCATGCGGCCCGTGGGCCGTGAGTTTGAGACCCCTGCCTTAGTTGTTCATTGATTGCTTTCTCATATGTGCCTTGACTGCAGGCCTTCAGCAGACCAAGTAACCCTTTGCTTGAGCCAGCGACCTTGGGTCCGAGCTTTTGCTGAAACCAGATGAGCCCGCACACAAGCTGGCGACCTTGGGGTCTCGAACCTGGGTCCTTGGGATCTCAGTCCGACGCTCTATCCCAGGGGTCTCCAAACTTTTTACATAGGGGGCCAGTTCACTGTCCCTCAGACCGTTGGAGGGCTGGACTATAAAAAAAACTATGAACAGATCCCTGTGCACACTGCACATATCTTATTTTAAAGTAAAAAAATAAAACGGGAACAAATACAACATTTAAAATAAAGAACAAGTAAATTTAAATTAATAAACTGACCAGTATTTCAATGGGAACTATGGGCCTGCTTTTGGCTAATGAGATATGGTCAATATCCAGTTCCATATTTGTCACTGCTAGCCGTAACAAGTGATATGACGCGCTTCCAGAGTCCTGACGCCTGCGTCCCACGTCACCGGAAGTGGTAGTGTGTGTGAGCAACACCACGCTTTCTGGTGCCTACACAAATAGTACTCCAGGAGCACAGAATGCCGCATCCTGTGCTCCTTTTACTGACCACCAATGAAAGAGGTGCCCCTTCCGGAAGTGCGTCGGGGCCGGATAAATGGCCTCAGGGGGCTGCAAGCGCAGGCCATAGTTTGGGGACCCCTGCTCTATCCACTGCATCACCGCCTAGACAGGCCACAATTTTTTTTTTAATTCCGTAATGGCGGTTTTAAGATAGCTTTGATTTGGATTTTTGTAATTGCAGTAGGTTAAAAGGCAAATATATCAGGGTGTTAATGAAATAATTAACTTATTACTATTTTATGAATGCTTTGAGAAGTCATTCATCTGAATGAAGAGTAAAAGTGGAAGCATTGAAACCATCTTTTCTTTCTTGGGAACAGGAGATGCTAATTTAGGCTGGGTTAAAAATAACACCTTTGAGTAATAGTAACAGAGGTAAAAACATTATTTTGTGTTTAGGAAAGGAAAGCTGATTTTTTTAGTGTCTTCTATCTGGTAAGAGAGGCAGAGTGAGGAAGGGGTTGTGGCATTGTGGACGTTAGGGGCCATTCTTCTGTGTCAGTCATCATTAGTACCACTTTAATACTTACCAGCTGCATCGCAGATTCTCATTCTGGGTCTGAGGTGAGGTCCAGAAACTGTTTCATAAGAAGTTGCCTTGGGGCACTGCTGTCCCACTCAGGAACAGATCAGTGCCACTCCCCACCCCACCCCTTCCTTTTACCCATTATCTTTGCCTTTCTCCTAAGCTCCAGGGGCCCTTCTACTACCTCTGTAACTTGTATAATTTGGAAAAAGAAAAAAAAGAAGAAGACCACGCACTTGGTTGATTCCCCTAGGCCCTGACTGAATAGCTCTATTGGTTAGAGCACCATCCCATTGCCAAGGTTGTGGGTATGATCCCAGGTCAGGGCACATACAGGAGTCAACCAATGGGTATTGGGTGTTTCTCTGTCTCCTCTCTCCCTTTTTCCCTCCCTGGCAGTCTCTCTCCCTCTCCCAGCCCCTTTCTTTCTCTCTAAAATCATTAAATTTAGCTTGGCCTGTGGTGGTGCAGTGGATAAAGCATTGATCTGGAATGCTGAAGTTGCTGGTTCGAAGCCCTGGGCTTGCCCAGTCAAGGCACATACAAGAAGAGACTACTACTAGTTGATGCTTTCCGCTTTTCCCCTGCCTTTATCTATCCTATCTCTAAAAAATCAATAAATTTAAAAGAAAAAACCTTCCCTGAGAATGGTCAATTCTATTATTTATTTATTTATTTATTTATTTTGAGAGTACATTTATTAAAGCTGGGGGACTGACAGTGAAAAACAGGGCTTAGGATAGAAGGAGCAGCAGGAGAGACACTAGGCGGGGCTACTGTCAGCTCCCTGGAAAGTCAGAGAAAAGGGGGCTTTGGGTATGTTTATGGGTTTGGCCTGGGACAAGCTTCCACTGCCCATCGCTCCCCTGGTTCCAATCTCCTGGGGTCCCTGATGATAGATATGTAAATTCCAAACTGCCCTCTTGATCTGCTTATCTGTCAGACCTCACCTTTACTGGACTAGCGCCACTGAGACAGAGGAATTCCAAAAGCTGACAAGCCGCCCCAAGGAGGGGCTCCGGACATACCAGGATTTTTGATTCAACACCCACATGCTCGAAGCCCCCCAAGGAGGAGCATTCCGGACATGCCAGGACTTTTGCCTCAGTATCCCCTCAGGCTCTCCCAAACACTATATAACTGGCCCCTAGTCTGTAACTGGTGCTCTTCTCCCCCAGGAGAAGTGCCCGGTAGGGTTCCTTCCTTTCAATAAAGCCTGTTACTCTGGTGTTTCGGACTCCCATGGATTCCAACACCTGAGAGTTTAGGAGATGCGTGTCTGTGGGGGGAAGAAGAGGTGGAAAGGAAAGGTGTGGGTGTGCTCTGTGGAGAGGGAACACTCTGGAATTGTGACTTTTAGAACCTTTCAACAGAGGTCTTGGTCTGAGTACAAGTGCTGTACTTGTCAGCCTTTCTCCTGATACTGAGAAGCTTGAGGTGGTGCCAGGGAACCACTCACTCACTGTGTAAGCCTCTGTGGTCAGGACAGATGCTGCTGAATTCAATGAAGACTCTGTTATGCACTTTTCTGATGAGATAAGCAGATCATCAGCGTGTTGACTTTGAAATAACCTAAGGTGTGTGTTTTGGATTCCGCCTTGCAGGTAGCAGTATAATCACCAGGTCAAGACCCTGCTGCCCTCAGCTGCAGGCCAGGATGGCTAGAGACGTCAGGATTGGTGCTTCATGTCTGAGCAAAACTCAGCAGGATGCTCTTAGCTAGGCAACAGATTTTATGTGTTGATGTCAGTTTTTAGGGACTTTTACCAGAGTGGTCTAAGTGCCTTTTTGTTAGGTATAGACTGAATCACTGTGTCACTAGTGAACACACTCTTCTTGTCTTGAACCTATTGATGAGGACAGTTTAATTAGGCTCACTTTGAGGATTTTCCTTTGGTTTTTTAAATTACCCTTGTTCTTTTGTCCAAAAATTTGGATTATTATTTGA
Source organism: Saccopteryx bilineata (assembly GCF_036850765.1). Classification (NCBI taxonomy): domain Eukaryota; kingdom Metazoa; phylum Chordata; class Mammalia; order Chiroptera; family Emballonuridae; genus Saccopteryx; species Saccopteryx bilineata. The sequence goes on from NC_089500.1 coordinate 466,007, forward strand.
ATAAACTTTCAATATTGTGTTATAATATAGCTATTCAAAATGCAAACTTAAAATGCATTATAAGACTGTTAATGTTTTATTTTGTAATAAGGGCAAAAATATGAGTTTATAATTCTGGAAGTTCTTTTGGGGAAGCTCAACAAGAATTTTGGAAATTTAAGGTTTTAGTATAAAGAACATTTAACTATTTAAAAATCTCCCTCTGCAGAAATGGCAGATAATGGGGGATCTTCCTCACCATTTTACGAGCTCTGTTGGATATCCCAGCTGTTTAAAGTGAGTAAAAGTTCCCATGCTGAAGCTGGAATGTGCTGTACTGACCCCATGCTCCCAAGTGCCAACCCCTCCCTGTGCTGGATTTGTTTCCACCTGTTCTTAAACAGAGAGATGCGCTTACAGATTTTACCGATGTTTGGAAGTTGATAGAGTGATAATAACAGAGCAGCTGGTTTTATGCGCAGCTTTGAAGAGAAACTGTTCTGAGCCCTCAGCCATTCTGTAGGAACAGTTTGTCACAGCTCACTGCTACCTAAATCCCACGATGGGTTAGAATACGTGGGCTGTTTGATGTCTGTGATAAAAATCCCATACAAGTCAAGTGATACTGACTCGTGATTCTCTATTCTAAAGGAAATTTTATACAAGGCAAATATATTAATGGAACTCTTTATAATGACTGAGGATCTTTCTGAAGCATCTCACTGAGTAAGTGAACCAATGGAAGTTGGTGGTCAGTCAGTAAGGAATCTGGTAAGAACCAAGAGAATGCATAAATGCGTATTTTTGTCTTCACTATGGATTTGTGTGTCTGGATATAACAACCTTGCAGCAAGCAGTGATGAGAGGCAGGATTGAATGGTGGTTAAGGGTACAGACCGAGGTGGATTCTGCCACTTACCACCTGTATGATCCTAAATAACTTGTCCATAGTCCATAGGGAAGGGATACCAGTGCCTAACTCATAGGTAGTTGTGAGGGTAGAGGTAACATGAAGGCCTCCAGATTACTTCCTGTCACAAAGAAAGTAGTATATTCAGTAATCATTGTCACCATTATTATTATCCCTCACACATTACAAAATTTGCAATAGTTATTGTGAGTAAAGCTAATCAGGGCACATAGTAAATAAAGTTACCATGTAATTGTTTTTGGTGGATTTGAAATGAGTTACCTAAAAATGTAATAATGAGCCTATTGACAGTCCAGAATGTTTTTTTCTGGTTTACTGGATGGGTTCTTAGCTAGTGGAGGAGCTCCATACGGAGGCAGAATGGTGGTTGATCAACAGCTCACTGCAGGAAAAGGTGTGCTCACAAAATGTATGGGCAACAGGGTGGGAAAGGATATTTGCTACTGTAAATGATCAAAAGAATTGTGCATTAAAAATAACTTGAGCCTGACCTGTGGTGGCGCAGTGGATAAAGCTTCGACCTGGAACGCTGAGGTCGCTGGTTCAAAACCCTGGGCTTGCCTGGACAAGGCACATATGGGAGTTGATGCTTTCTGCTCCTCCCTTCTTTCTCTCTCTCTCTCTCCTCTCTAAAATGAATAAATAAATAAAGTTAAAAAAAATTAAAAATAGCCCTGGCCAGTTGGCTCAGCAGTAGAGTTTCGGCCTAGCGTGTGGAGGACCCAGGTTCGATTCCCGGCCAGGGCACACAGGAGAAGCGCCCATTTGCTTCTCCACCCCTCCGCCGCACCTTCCTCTCTGTCTCTCTCTTCCCCTCCCGCAGCCAAGGCTCCACTGGAGCAAAGATGGCCCGGGCGCTGGGGATGGCTCTGTGGCCTCTGCCTCAGGCGCTGGAGTGGCTCTGGTCGCAACATGGCGATGCCCAGGATGGGCAGAGCGTCGCCCCCTGGTGGGCGTGCTGGGTGGGTCCCGGTCGGGCGCATGCGGGAGTCTGTCTGACTGTCTTTCCCTGTTTCCAGCTTCAGAAAAATGCAAAAAAAAAAAATTAAAAATAACTTGATTAGGCCCTGGCCAGCTGGGTCAGTGGATAGAGTCGGCCCAGCATGCAGACATCCGGGTTCAATCCCATCAGAGCACACATGAGAAGCGACCACATGTTTCTCTTCCCTCCCTCTCCCCCTTCTGTCTCTCTTCCCCTCTCGCAGCCAGTTGCTTGATTGGTTCCAGTATTGGCACCAGATGTGGGTAGTCAGGTGGATCCCTGTTTGGGTGCATGTGGGAGTTTCTCCATCTCCCCTCTTCTCACTTTAAAAAACAACTTGACTATAGAAATGGAATTTGTACACATGGTTCTTGGTTTAAAAAAAATACTGTTCAATAACCAGTTAAGATTACTACAAATATAGAAAGCAAAATGTATTTTAAATATGGTGGAATTATGCAAATAAGTTCACAGTACTATTTAAAAAGATTCTCGGCCTGACCAGGTGGTGGCGCAGTGGATAGAGCATTGGACTGGGATGCAGAGGACCTAGGTTCGAGACCCCGAGGTTGCCAGCTTGACCGCGGGCTCATCTGGTTTGAGCAAAAGCTCACCAGCTTAGACCCAAGGTCACTGGCTCAAGCAAGGGGTTACTCGGTCTGCTAAAGGCCTGCGGTCAAGGCACATATGAGAAAGCAGTCAATGAACAACTAAGGTCTCACAACGAAAAACTGATGATTGACGCTTCTCATCTCTCTCCGTTCCTGTCTGTCCCTGTCTGCCTCTCTCTCTGTCCCTGTTAAAAAATAAGTAAATAAAAAGAAGATGCTCATGGCACTGGCCACATGGCTCTGTTGGTTGGAGTGTCGTCCTGGATCACAGAGGTTGCAAGTTCAGTCTTTGGTCAGGGCACATGTAGGAACAGATTGACTTTAGGAAACTAAGGAGCATCTACAGAAGATTTCCTACAGGTAGTCACAGGCATCGGTCTGGCCTGGACACTACTGCCTTCTGCATCCAACAGTGACCAGACCAGCTGTCATAGGCCAGTGCACTGTAGGGCTGCGGGCAGGCAGAGATGCCTGGGAGGCACTCCAGGAAAGGCTCACTCAGAGACTGAGTGGAAGCTGGGTGGGGGACTATAGACAGTTTAGGTCATCGTGACAGGGTCAGACTGCGGGGATGCACTCATGGAGGTCTGACTAACAGAGGCAGTAAGGGTGGAGAGCTCCTGCAAGGAGCCCGGCTGTGAGAAGAATGTGAAGTGGCCAATGGACCTAGATACTGAGGTGGGAAGAAAAGGTGTCTCCCAGCCACCCTACCTCCCTCTTATCCTGGTGAGAGAGAAGGTATCTGTGGAATGAAGTGAAGTCAGTCACGGAACAGAGCTGAGCACCAAATGTTCAACAGCCTTTGCTGAGTGTTCTCAGTCACCATGGCAACTCAGAGAACAGGGACTGTAAAAGCAGCCACACACTCCTCTGCACAACTGTTTACTGGTAAAAGTTACCCGCCAGTTTTTAAAGGTGCTGCCTACATCTTAAGGTTTACTAAGCAGTGGTACTTAAGAAAAGCATTTTCTTACTTTATTACTTCCCACATAATAAAAGGTACTTTAATATAAAATGACAGATATTGTTACAGTATAAACACACGCACACTTGTCTCCTGAATGAAGCATAAACTGCTAACCCAATGAAAATCCAAGAGGCCTTTCAGATAGTGAGATTTTTAGAAAAGACCTTTTTTCCCTTTGCCTTCACTGATGAGTAAGGAAAGTGTAGCCCTCACTGGGTAAGCTCAGTTGGTTAGCATCATGCCAATAAGCCAGGGTTACGTTTTTGGTCCCCAGTCCCGCACATACAAGAATCAATCAGTGAATGCATAAATAATCTGACTTTGCATTGACTATATTATAGTGCATTTAGAAAAATGTGAACTCAGTTTCTGAAATTCAGTGTTTTACTTGTGATTTCTTAAATCGATGTTTCTCCCTCAAAAAAAATCAATAAGTTTCCTGGCCGGTTGGCTCAGCGGTAGAGCATCGGCCTGGCGTGCGGGGGACCCGTGTTCAATTCCGGGCCAGGGCACACAGGAGAAGCGCCCATCTGCTTCTCCACCCCTCCCCCTCTCCTTCCTCTCTCTCTCTCTCTTCCCCTCCCACAGCCGAGGCTCCATTGGAACAAAGATGGCCCGGGCACTGAGGATGGCTCTGTGGCCTCTGCCTCAGGTGCTGGAATGGCTCTGGATGCGACAGAGCGATGCCCCGGAGGGGCAGAGCATCGCCCCCTGGTGGGTGTGCCGGGTGGATCCCGGTAGGGTGCATGTGGGAGTCTGTCTGACTGCCTCCCCGTTTCCAGCTTCGGAAAAATACAAAAAAAAAAAAAGTTAAAGACTTGATTTTACCCCTCAGTGTAAATCACATTGTGATTCTTCAGATGAATCTGAAGCCTTATGAAGCTGGGAGCCACAGTTGTGGTCATTACTGATGTGTCCTCAGAGCCAAACAGTACCCAACACATTCAAGGCACTAATACATACTTGCTAGGTGAAAATGAATTATTTCTGTTCATTAAAAAATCAGAAAATAACAGAAGAATGGTAAAATCATGGCATAGCCTTTAAATAATAATGAAGTAATTCTTTAATGTAGCCATAAAAGTTGTGCATTTGTAAAGTAAGAATTAAAGCAGCATATTCAGTATTATAACATGATCATTGTATAATTACATTTTGTTAGAACTGTATAAAGATTTTTTATTTTAAATTTTTATTTATTATATTTCCCCACTGCGCCTGTCCTCCTGAACAGATTTTTTAAATATATGCCAGAAAAAAATGGGAAAGAATATACTAAAAATACCTTCACAGCTGTTAACCTTTGTGTTAGGATTGAAGGTGATTTTATTTTCAGTTTTCTAAGTCTTCTCTGATGAACTTGCAATTAAAGAAAATTTTTTACATACAATATTATTTGGGGTGCTAGTTTGCCCCTATTTACGAGTTCAAACCTAAGTACGTGGGAAATGTCTGGCTGAATTCTAAAGGCATTTTGTAAAGCAGATGTTCTGTGCATGTGAGTAAGTAAGTATTCGTAAAAGTGCAAGTTCAGAAAAGTCCACTTAGATTGCTGCTGTATCAGTGTGAGTGATACATCTGTGGACATTTTCTGCAGGTTCTTGTAACTTGCTGTTCTCTCAGAAATGTTACAGGGGGAGGTGTGAATGGTCAATTAATGGTTCAGGATCCTGAGCTTGTTGAATTATTTTTCTATCTTAACTCTACTGGGAAAAACGGAGGGTTAGTTTGAAAATTGTTCTATTATACATAAATGGTTGGGGTTTTTTTTACTGTCCTTTTACAGAATAAAAAAATTGGTTTGTTATTTTAGTTTTTCCCCCCCAATCTTCTTTACTTTCAGGTTAAAAATTTTGCAGTTATTTATCTTGTGGATATTACAGAAGTACCTGACTTCAACAAAATGTATGAGTTATACGACCCATGCACCGTCATGTTTTTCTTCAGGTATGTCCTCTTGAAGTTGTGATTTCAATTGTTCTCGTCTCTCTCTTTTTTAAAATTTATTTTTAATTTATTTTTTATTTTTTGATCTAGCGACAGAGGGAGAAAGAGGGACAGATAGGGACAGACAGGAGGGGATAGAGATGAGAAGCATTAGCTCATTGTTGTGGCACTTTAGTTCATTGGTTGCTTCTTCATACATGCCTTGACCAGGGGGCTCCAGCTGAGCCAGAGACCCCTTGATTAAGCCAGCGACCATAGGGTCATGTCTATGATCCCATGTTCAAACCGGATGAGCCTGTGCTCAAGCCAGCAACCTCAGGGTTTTGAGCCTGGGTCTTCAGCATCCCAGGTTGACGCTGTATCCACTGTGCCACCTCCTGGTCAGGCCTCTCTTTTTCTAAATTGTCCTCTTAAAGTTATTGTTTAAGTTGAAGTTGTTGGTCTGGAAGTTTAATGTAATCAAGATGTCTTTTAGAGTCAGTTATGTAGTCATATCACATATAGATTGTATCACTAGACAAGGTTCAGTGTGATCCTTTAAATAATTTTCAAAGTAACAATTTCAGTTTTATCATTTACTCAGCAACACATTACCCTTTTGAAATAACTTTGCCCAGAAACCTAGGCCAAGTGTAATTAAATGGAAAATATTGTTATTGACATTTAAGGTATCTTTAAATGATACGTTGATGGAAAATATGTCATCAAATAATTTACTTTTTTTTTTTTTTTGTATTTTTCTGAAGCTTGAAACGGGGAGAGATAGACAGACTCCCCGCATGGGCCCGACCGGGATCCACCGGGCACGCCCACCAGGGGGTGACGCTCTGCCCACCAGGGGGCAACGCTCTGCCCCTCTGGGGCGTCGCTCTGTCGCGACCAGAGCCACTCTAGTGCCTGGGGCAGAGGCCAAGGAGCCATCCCCAGTGCCCGGGCCATCTTTGTTCCAATGGAGCCTCGGCTGCGGGAGGGGAAGAGAGAGACAGAGAGGAAGGAGAAGGGGAGGGGTGGAGAAGAAAATGGGCGCTTCTCCTGTGTGCCCTGGCTGGGAATCGAACCCGGGACCTCTGCACGCCAGGCCGACGCTCTACCACTGAGCCAACCGGCCAGGGCCAAATAATTTACTTTTAAAGTATGATATTAGTGACTCTATTTAATGTTCTTTGGGATACCTATGAAGAAAATCTGTACTTAATTTTTTTGCTTGTAAGCACAAGACTATTTTATCAGCTAAATATTCTGTTGTGGGCCCTATCAATGAAGGATAGAATTTTCCTCGCTGCCTTAGATGAATTTGTATCCATAACTTACGGGCTTTGCTTCAAAGGAAAACATGGGAATGGAACTGGCCAGGTACCCAAAGGTCTGATGGAGGTGGCACATGCGTTTGATGGTATTTATGTAATAAAGATAAGTAACATCATGAGTAAAAATGATGGAGGGTTATTTTGGAAAGAAATCACCCTTAGACATCGTTATGGTTGCCAAAATTTCTTACTGTTATTGTTACTACAAAAGTTGGTGGATGGCAGTATTAGTGACTGCTCCAGAAGCAGAGCCCCTGTGGGTGAGATACTGGGGGGGGGGGGGGGGCTACAGAGGAAGTCAGATGGTGTGAGCAGTATGCTGTGGTGTCTCAGGACAGTGCTTCTCTCAGAAAGGGGATGAGCTGCCTCCTGCTGTCTCTGTGACACAGAATTGAGACAGGTCATACCAGCACTTCGGTTTATTCACTACATAGATACATTACATTCCACCAGGCTTTATGGTCTAGTGCTGGGACAGTCAGACGAGACAGGGTTCCTGCTGTCCCAGAGCCTCATCTGATGGCAGCAGCTGCATAAGTGCGCTGACAGAAACTGGAGAGGGCAGAGGATGGTGTTTGCAGATGAAAACTGACCAGATCGAGTGTGTGGAGCACTCATGGTAGCAGAGTGAGTTTAGAACAAGCCATGTGTGTTCCACTGCGGCCAACACGCAGGCAGGGAACGGGCACACAGTGTGCCTGCAAGCATGTGGCCTGTTAGTGGGAGAGTTGGAGAAGGCCAGGGAGCGCGGGGAAGGTCAGACCCAATTCCTGAGCCACGTGAGGCCTTGGAGGTCTTTCTGGGGTTGGAGGTTTGCAGCAGAAGAGTGACATCCAATTTGCCTGTTAGACACTCACTCTGGTTGAAAGGAGGCCAAACCGGAGGCTTCAGGATGGAGCGCCCTCCCTGGAACAGTGGGTCAAAGCCCAGAGTTATGCACTTCAACAAACCAGGAAAAGTAGCGCAGCTGGTACAGCAAGGGTTAGTGTCTTCATTGTATAAAGTACACATAGTCATTCATTTTAAAATATAGCCTCCTGCCTGACTTGTGGCGCAGTGGATAAGAGCATTGAGCTGGAATGCTGAGGTTGCTGGTTTGAAATCTGGGTTTGCCTGGGTGGCACATACCAGAAGCAGCTACTACAAGTTGATGCTTCCTGCTCTCCCCTCTTCTCTCTCTCTCTCCTAAAATCAATAAATAAAATATTTCTTAAAAAAGCAGCCTCCTACTCTCCTAATAAAAATACAAAATACCATTTCACACTTAGTAAGGCTTTTAGTAGAAGTCACATAGTACTCACAAGAACAGCATGGGAACTCTTGCATTGCTTTTTTCAGGTAAAGTTGGTATGATGCTCTGGAAAACAGTTTGGGTTTCCAAACGACTAAAAGTGTGTCTTTTGACCCTTCAATTATCCTGTGGTGTATTTGTCTTAAGGAAACATAGAGGCATGCAGAAAGCTCGGTGGGCAACCCATTGTGTGTGTTTTTTTAAAAAAATAGTATTCAGGCCATTCCTAGTCTCCTCCTAAATTGTAGCATGTCCTCCTGTGTGTGTCCTTGTCTTAAATGGTCTTTTTAAGGTTTCAAATGTACTTTATTTCTTCACTCATGCCACATGTTAATGGTACACACTGCTTCCACTTGTAACACTTATGAGTTGGTTTTGAAGCAGTTCAGTGTTTCGGCTGCTAACCTCCTTTCCTTTGGGGACTGTCCTACTGGTGCCACTGCAGGTGGCCAAGCACTGGCCACAGCAGTCCACGTTTGTTGTGGGACTCTGGTGTTCCTTTCAGTGGCTCTTTGGACTTGGAGACATAACTGTGTTTTGGGCAGTAGGCACATGGGGAGCTGAGACAGACTGCAGCATCTGTCCTGCTGGTGGCCGCATACTAGAGTTGAGCCTGAGCCGTGTAGCCAGAACTGTAACAGTGGGAAACAGGCATTTTTTGTGGGGTCCCTTCTGGAGCCTTTGATGAGCATTGTCCATTTCCTCCGCAGGAACAAGCACATCATGATTGACCTGGGCACTGGCAATAACAACAAGATCAACTGGGCCATGGAGGACAAGCAGGAGATGATTGACATCATTGAGACTGTGTACCGGGGTGCCCGCAAAGGCCGTGGCTTGGTTGTGTCCCCGAAGGACTACTCCACAAAATACCGATACTGAGTGCCCATCGCTGGCTCGTGTTTGCTGGGGAGTGATTTTCACTTTTGAAAATCACCTTGACGCTTTGAACTCGAGAGCCTTGGAGGGAGAGTTTGGGGAAGGACAGGAGCCCTGGAGGCAGCCTGGCTGCTATGCTTTCGTATTCTCAAATACCTGTCCATACCTGGCCGCAGTAAACAGATGCACTGTGATAGGAGAGTCCTGACTTATTTCTTATATAGGTCACTGCTTGTGGAAGTAACACCTTCACTATCATTGAAGTTCAGGCGCGTCCTGGGGGCTTGCACACTTGGCTGGGATTGTTGCGACGAGTACCACAGCCTGGGTCGAGTACCACAGCCTGGGTTGCTTAGCAGAAAATTGTGTCTCACCAGCTGGAGACTGGACGTCCCGGGACCCAGGCGCCTGTTCCCTACCCCTCTCCCTGCCCTCCTCTATCTCAGCCTTTATCTCCTTGAGCCTTTCTCCCTTAGTTGTGTCTGTGTCCAGATATCCCTCCATAAGGACACCAGCCATTGGATGAGTGCTAGATTCAAGCATGACTTCATTTTAATGAATATCTCCAACAGCCCTTCTCCACATAAGGTCACATTCTGAGGTTCTGGGGTTTAGGATTCCCAACATGCGATTTGGGGGTTGAGGAACAATTCAACCCACAACAGAATGCAACAGCTTGAGTTCAGAAAGAAGACACACTTAAGGAAAATGTATCTTATTCTGGTTATAAAAACAGTGCAACAAAATTAGGGGGCCTTTTAAATATATGTTCCTTATTCCTCCTAAGATTGTAGCTAGTGGCCTGACCTGTGGTGGCGCAGTGGATAAAGCGTCGACCTAGAAATGCTGAGGTCGCCGGTTTGAAACCCTGGGCTTGCCTGGTCAAGGCACATATGGGAGTTAATCTTCCAGCTCCTCCCCCCTCCTCTCTCTCTCTCTCTCTCTCTCTCTCTCTCTCTCTCTCTCCTCTCTAAAAATGAATAAATAAAACAAAAATTAAAACTAAGATTGTAGCTAGTGGACTTAAACATACTGTATTCTCTGTAGGGTTTATGAATCATGATCCTTCAATGAGAGCTTTTTTTTCTTTTAAGATATTCCGATTTGACTCCCCAGGCTTGCCTTGTCAAGACACATATGCTTCCTGCTCCTCTCCCCTTCTCTCTCTCTCCTCTGAGTAAATTTAAATAATTTATTGCCTTATGAGGTGGTGGTGCAATGGATAGAGCTGAGGACCCAGGTTCGAAACCCTGAGGTTGCTGGCTTGAGCGTGGGATCATAGACATGACCTCATGGTCACTGGCTTGAGCCCACAGGTTGCTAGCTTGAAGCTCAGACGTCACTGATTTGAAGCCCAAAGGTCACTGATTTGAACCCAAGGTCACTGGATTGAGCAAGGGGTCACTGGCTCAGCTGGAATTCCCTGGTCAAAGCAGATATGAGAAAGCAATCAATGAACAACTAAGGTGCCGCAACTATGAGTTGATGCTTCTTATCTCCCTTCCTGTCTGTCCCTCTGTTTCTCTCAAAAAAAAAATTTATTGATTTTAGAGAGAGGAGAAAGAGCAAGAAATGGGGGAGGAGCAGGAGGCATCAACCCACAGTTGCTTCTCATATGTGCCTTGACTAGGCAAGCCCAGGGCCTTGAACTGGGGGACTTCGGTGCTCC